>NW_027361802.1:24777500-25045000 GCF_039654945.1 Dendrobates tinctorius | reverse complement strand
ATACTTTGTCGTTACTCTAAATAGGACCTGTCACTAGGTCAAAAATGACCTGTTTTTGATCTTGTTTTATTGTCGTTGATGCCCTGAGTATTATGTTTACTTGTTGTTATTTTTTAAATCCGCCAAGCATTCCAGAGATGTGGGCCTCATTTAGTGCTAATTTTTCTTACCCCAGAGAATCCTGTGAGCTATGCTTCCCATCCCCTCCCCCTGAAAATCTTGTGAGCCACGCTTCCCCACCCCCTGAGAATTCTGTGAGCTGCACCTCCAAACCCTTCTTCCCCAGAGAATTCTGTGAGTCATGCTAGACCCCCCCCCCCCCTCTCGGAGAATCGTGTGCGCCATGCTTCCCAACCCACTCCTGAGAGTCCTGTGAGCCACGCTTCCCCATCCTCTTGTCATGGTATAGGACATGGTTAATGTCCTGTTCTCACAGGGTCAACTTTTGCTGGCTTCCCTTTGGATCTGGGAGGGGTATTTATACCCACTCCAGACTAGGATTCCCTGTCAGCTATACTGCTGTTCTGGCTGTGTGTCTGACCTCCTGGTGTGCGTGTATACTGCATTGCTTGTTTGCTTCCCGTGTATGACCCGGTCTGTCCCCTCACTCTGTTCTCTGTCTCACGTTTTGGTACTATTGTCTTCTCCGGTTCTGACCTCCTGGCTTGGCTATCGTTACTCCGTTACCGTTTGCCCCTATTGTACCATTTATTGCCTGTTCTTTTTTACTGATCTATTGCTTTGTCCTGACTATTCGCTCTGTCTAACCCTTTGGTACTGTCCTGCTATCTCGTGCTTTGACCCCAGCCTGATCTGGTTTACATCTCTGTCTATGCCCCTTGGTAACATTGTCCCATAGGTACCCTTTAAGGAGTTTTCCTCAGCTCCCAGCTCTCTGGAGTTTAGACCACGCCCTCAACAGTCACGTGCTTCAGGTCCTGTTAATCTGGAGCACGCATCGTCACCACTGCTACCCTGCTCCACAGATATCTTTGTGCCCAGTTTTTGTACTCCGGACACGCGCACTGGCCCAGTGAGCAAGTGCAGTGCGGTGTTCCTGACACCTCTACCCCTGAGACTCCTGTGAGCTACGCTTCCCCATCCCCTACCCCTGAGAATCCTGTGAGCCACGCTTCCCCACCCCCTGAGAATCCTATGAGTTGAACCCTCTTTCCCCGAGAATTCTGTGAGCCATGCTAGACCCCCCCCCGGAGAATCGTGTGCACCATGCTTCCCACCCACTCCTGAGAATCATTTGAGCCACGCTTCACCACCCCCCGAAAATTGTGAGCCACGCCTCCTTTTAAAGACCATACAGATTAGCACTAAATAAAAAGGACAGCATCTTTGGGGGAAGAAAAATAACTCAATAGAGTAAAATAACTCAATAGAGTAAGGGTGACGAGTCCTCTTTAATGCTATATTGCTATTGGCCAGTAACTGTTGCTCTCTTCTTTGCAGAATGGTGGATGTAGGAGGGCAGCGGTCAGAAAGGAGGAAGTGGATACACTGCTTTGAAAATGTCACCTCCATAATGTTTCTCGTAGCTCTTAGCGAATATGATCAGGTGCTCGTGGAGTCAGATAATGAGGCAAGTAATTCTTCATTTTTCTCTTTAGGCAGGAATGTCCACAATTGGGATACATTCACACATGGCTTGATTGTTCTAGAGATTTTTTGCTACTGAAAGACCTTCATTAGTTTATAAGACATAACCAGTAATAAGATAAGAGAGCCAGTAATCTGGGAATGAGCATTTGAAGGAACGGCCTGTCTAAACTGGACAAGCAAGCAACTGACTAACAAAATACTCAATGAGCTGATGCAATGAATTTTAATCATCGTTATCGGCAGCACGTCACCCATGCTGATGACCTGGTATTAATTGTGCACAATAATCATATCATCGATGGTTCTCTGTGCATAGAATGCTCATTGGTGTGCTCATAGGGTCGTGTAATTACCTGGATCCGTGACATATAAACCTGCCTTAGGTGTCCTTAAGTGTCCGGTTTGACAATTAATATTACATATGTCCTTGTCACATCATTTACGGCTGTTTGTGGAATGTACTTGCGTTTTCCAGCTATGAGATAAAGCAGCATTTCCATGTTTCCCTATATTTTTGTCTGCGCTGGTTATTTGCAGTGAGGAAAAACCTGTCTGTTTTGTTGTCAGCTGCGCCAATTCTGTCATTTATTTTTGTGTGGTCTCATAGGTCATTGAATTAAATTTGGCTGGGCTGCAATATCACATGCAATCATTTTACAGATGTGACTGTTGTGTAAAGAAAGCATCCATCTTTCTCTAATTCTGTACAAACCCACTAACGTGAAGCATTTGAATTCAAGTTCTCTGATTGAACTGTATTTTGGACCACAATGAATTGATTCCAGTACAAAGTTACTGAAAGATTGTATTATACCTTTAAAGCTCCAGTGTAATATATTTTTTTTCAAGACCGAGATACACCGTCTCCTTTCCATTGTCACAGTGATTGAAAAAGTGAGGCCATAAAAGTGATGTATCAGATATGTCAGGAGATCATTTGGCTGAACAGAATCTGCTACAGCCTGTTTTGAAGCATCAGACATAAAATAATAGATGTTCATTAACCTTTGTCTGAGAAACTGATTTACTGCACATAAATCTTAAGACGAGATCTGTTGGCATTGTCACGACTGAGCGCTTGATAACTTTTAAGAAGCACTCTGTCAACTTTTTCTTTCCCATATAATTCTAACTCGCCAACCATTTTCTAGCTTTGTAATTTATTTAATCCCAGTTTAATTCCATCTGTACATTTTCACTTTTTGTTATCCCAGTCTGACAACCAGTCCAGTATATGCTTTCCTGTCTCCAACTTTCTGCTAACTGCAGAATAACAATTATTTCAGCCCCCTGGCAGCTATTAAGTACTTCCTCTCCCCACTCAACTCCACACTCATTGTCCACCTGTATGTCGCCCATATATAATTTCTGCTTTATATAAGAATCCAATGATTTGGTAGGAGAGTCTATACAATGATATATTGTCTGTATAAATCTCCCTAAATAATGCTGCTTGACTATACTATAGTGTGTGTGCGCACAATCTCTAGTATTTATGATTAGATTTGACTTTATACTACTTCCTTGTCTCCTATTTGTAATGGTACTGTCACACTTAGCGATGTACCAGCGATCCCGACCAGCGATATGACGCGGTCAGGATCGCTGGTACATCGCTAAGTGGTCGCTAGTGAGCTGCCACATAGGCAGATCTCACTAGCGACATCGCTGGGGACGGGGATCGCTACTTACCTGTCACACTAGGCGATCCTGCGTCCTCCTGCCCGGCTCCACGCGTCGCTCGTCCTCACAGCAGGAAGCGCCACAGGAAGCAGACGACGAGAAACAGTCCTGAACGTTCTCGCGCGATCAGCGATAACCAGTGGGGGAGCGGGTCGCTGGTAAGTATCAGACACAGAGATATCGCTAGCAATATCGCTATAACGTCACAAGTTATAGCGATATTGCTAGCGATATCTCTTAGTGTGACATGCCCTTAAGATTTGTCAGGTTGAAACTTATCACAAGCAGGAGTCAGAAGATAAAGGCTGAAATGGTATCTCATAGCATACACAAACTTAACAGTTTGCAGATGTGTTACATAAACTACACGAAGACTCTGCAGTATTACAGGGGAACCTGTCGCCAGAATATACTCTATTATCCTGCAGACATGAAGTTAATCTGCAGATTAATAGCGTTATTAAAATGCCTTGCGCCTGCACTTAGCCAAACACTGCACAGAGCAAAATGAACCGGCAGGGCTGGTTCAGTCTCCGATGGCTGTAACCACGCCCTCAGCACTGACTGACTGTCGACCCTAATGCAGGTCCAGTGTCAGTGTGTGGGGTGCGGATACAGCCTCTCTGTATGCTCAGAGCGGTTACTGAAACCAGAACGCTGCGGGGGGGGAATAAAGTTAGTTGGGCTAAGTGCAGGGCAGGTTAATAACTGTATTAACCTAATGATTAATCCCATATCTGCAGGTTAATATAGTTTCTTTTGGGACAGGCTCTCTTTTAATCAATAATATAGAACTGCTATGCCTTGTAACTGCTGCTATTGATTGCTTGTGGTGAGACTCTTTCCCATTTGCAACATGGTGGAAAATAAATTTCATTTTTTCAGATCTGATTGCTCTAGCCAAATTGCTAGCTCTTATTTTTTTTGTTGCTTATTACATGTATTAATATAGCTATTTATTGGTAGCAGTGTATCCATTCTCTGAGTGGAACGTTTTATCAACTGTTTTATAGTTGTTTGATGTTTTTTCATGTCATTACAATGGTATTTTTGCTAGTCAATTGACTTGTCGTTATACAGTACGCATGAGCAGGGAATGTCAAATTAAATTAAAAGCTATACTTGGCTCTTGAAACTTGGCCTGTACAGTATAGCCACTCTCAAACTTTCTGCAACAACTTATTGCTGTTCGTTGCTTTGTGTCCACTGCAGCAATGTTAAAGGGGTATTCCCATCGCTAAATTCCTATCCCAACATTGTAGTAAGTGTAATGTTAATAATGTTAGCATATACCTCCAATTAGAAATATAGTATAGTTCTTCAGATTTGCTGTCACTTACCTCATGTAAGGTTAGGTATCCATGGTTACGACCACTAAGAGCAGTCTGAATGTCACTATATCAGTGGCCGTAACTATGCATACCTAAGCTACTGCATTGCCCTGCATTGGGAAAGTGACATAGCGAATCGGAAGAACTATACTACGTTTCTAATTGGAGTTACTAATAATGTTAGCAAATATTTCACCTATTACATTTTGGGATAGGATCTTGGAGATGGGAATACCCCTTTAAGCATCACTGCTGATGTCAGTGGTTGGCTGCATCAATCACGTGAATGATGTACTGCACTTGACCACTGCAGTAAGTTAGCAGGTACACCGGACCGGACAACTGGAGTGACTGCACTGCAGAGGTAGGAATTTAAAGAGGTCATTGTAGCTGACAAGTTCATAAATCACAGCTTTTAAAGTGTTGATGTCAAGGGTTTGCTTCGACAGAGGGGGGCCAGAAGACCGTGGTGTCTGATTCCTCATACTCCTGCACTGATTAGAAGCACTTCACCATCATATTAAACGGTGCAGGTTTCTGCTAGCAGTGCAGGGTTTAAATATGTTCTGTTGAGTCTCTGAAGCTTAACCTGCCTTGATGATCTCAGCTGTTCAGTGTTGGCCATTGCTATATGTACTCGCCTCTGGCAATCAGAATTAGCAGTGTTAGTTTTATACTGCCTGGTGTGGAGTTGGAAGTGTTTAGTGGAGGAGGCATTTTGGAGTGTTGTTCTAAAGACTATTGCTGGTGATTTGTGTGTATATCCTAATCCTCTTCTATTTGTTTGTTTCCTTCTTTTTATTTCCCGGCGTTCCACTATGTTTTGCGAGTTAATATTTGTATGATATTTTCTTTTATCTCTGTACTTCTCTTCTTGTTAGCCTGGTGTATGTATTATTATATATAACTACTTCCCACTTCCCTGGTTGGGAGAGGGACCAATAAGATAAGATACGGTAATCCTTTAATCGTCCCACCATGGGGAAATTCAGAAGGGCTAATTTATGAGCTCAGCCAGGTACGTTGCCCCGGCATCTTCACCATTAGAAGTTATCCGGGGAGCAGGGATAGCTAAGGTGCCTCTAGCTTTAGGGAAGGAGCCCCTAGCCCTGGTATATCAAACTACAGTCACATGACAGTTGGTTTTTGGAAATGACTACATAGTTAAAATGCTTTGTGACTATCAACAGCTTTTGAAGGATTGTTTTCACTTCAGAATGTGATTTGTGTTTGTTTTTCATACAATTTAATTTTAAAAAAGTTATACTGTAAATCATGAAAAAGTCGGCTGAAATGGATACAATAAAAGTCTTCCAACATTTTTTTTTCATTATTGTGTATTATGTGGTTGCATAGATTTCTCAATTTACTTGCAATGGCAAATTGATACCAGGATACAGAACCCGCAGCTGGTCATGTGATGGTGAACATATTTCTATGCTAGACTGTGACATAATGCTTCAGTCACATGTCCATTACATGTACCTTCCCAACGGATGCGTTGTCACCTATGAGTTGTATCAGTGCAATGCTTATTCTCCTTTCCCCCAGTTATCCCCTAATCTCCGTCAGTACACCACTTCCTGGATCACATGTGGTCAGTGAGTGAGTGTCCACTGGCTGGCAGTGCTGAGGAGTTGGCATCCTGGAATCCTGCTCCCACCCTCTTTGGTTGCTTCCAGGTTATGCATGGCACGGAGCTTGTCCTCATTCAGACATCCATGATTGTTGTTGTATGTAATAACATGAATCTTTTATCATTATTTTGGATCCAGGCTGCACATTGCAGCCTTCTGTGGTCTCTGTGATCCGTATAGACTTGTATGGGTAATTGTTATCTGATGCTGATCAAAAGTAGACATGATTCCATGATTTTTCTGCAGACTTGCACACGTACAAAGTCATTTATCTGTGGAAAACACAGAACACGTACATGACTCATGGACATCAGAATGAGGCCAAGGTAGTGTGTATCCTCTTGCTTCTAATTGCAGGTGTCCTTTTCTCTCCCCGGATTTTTTGCTTTAGTACACCCAATCTACAGTACACTAATTTATAGTGCAGTACCACGTGTGTGTGTGTGACTATTTAGTCATATTTTCATCTATTTTATAGCTACTTACTGTCTAGTCAATTCGCAATAGAAAAATGCAGAAGTAATCACAGAGCAGCTAGAATGAGTCCTGCTATATCTATCCCTACATCTATTTATCGATCAATTGAAAAGAAAAATTGGTTCCCGCTGCGTAAAATAAAATGTTCTTCTTTATTTCATGTAGTTAAAATTAGTATCAAAAAACTCTCCAAACAGATGCCACAATCACGGACAAGGCAACGCGTTTCGATCAGAACGATCTTTGTCTAAGCCATACAGACATATATCCATTGAAACTTTATATAGCCCAGAATAGCCAATGACATTACAATGTCATGTCACGTGATACATCAAAGGTCCTTTCCAGTTAAAAACAACATATAGCAAAGTATATACATAAAACTCTATATACATGTAACAATAATGAAGCGTTAAATCATTGCGTTTATTAAGGCCATTAGGGAGTTTCGTATTTAGATACTAAATCCAAATAGCCTCCCTGGTAAGGAGGCGTCTTTTAGAATCTCCCCCCCCCCCCCCCCCACGAAAGGGTGTAGTAACCAATCCTATTCCTTGCACCTGGACGTTAGCGGTATTACGAGCATGATACGTTATAAAGTATTTTGAAGCCGCCGATACATTGCGGTTTGTGTTATTTATATTAATGATATCAAACAAATGCTCTCTTATTCTTACTTTGAGCTTTCTTGAGGTCCGTGTTAAGAAATGGCCAATCACATTTAAACTCCTCCTGCATACAGCTGCCATTATTTAGGCCTCATTCACACATCTATGTTTAAGCGGGGATCTCCGGGACTTTTCAAAAAACAAAAAATGTACCTAAGCACTAATAGACATGTAATTGCAGCTTACCTGGCTGTTGTGCAAGGCGCTTTTCTTCCCCAGCACGAAGCGGTCAGAGACGCTCCTGCCGGGGATTCCTCTGCTGATGCCACTGGCTAGTCTAATAGCCGACTCCATCAGTTAGGCAGCAGGAATCTGGCTGTCAATCAGAATGATCTTGGAAGTCCCGCCCCTTCTACAGAGCAGATTGGAAAAGAAGCCTTCGCGTTGTATGTTTCACAGAGGCTTCTGAATCCCCGGCAGGGGTATACATTTTTTTTGTAAAGACCCCTTTAAACACAGTGTGTGAAATAAGTATTGAACAAGTCACCAATTTTGTAAGTAAATATATTTCTAAATGTGCTATTGACATGAAATTCTCTCCAGATGTGGGATAACAGCTCATCCAATATGCACAGCCAAAGAAATAAAACCAGAGATTTCCATAAATTTAAGTTATGTATAACAATGAGAAATGACACCGGGAAAAAGTATTTTCACCCATTGAAATGAATGAGGGGGAGAAAAAAACGCACCAAAAGCGCAGTTATCAGGTTTTGCTGTGACTTTGTGCCATAGAATTAATTTTTTTTCAACACTAAACTTCATCAGCATGCACAAGAGACAAATCTATCATGCCAAAACCGCAGCAAAAAACACAAGAAAATCCAAGGAAAATATGCTTTTTTTTTCCTGCATCTTTGCTGCAGAAAAAAGACACTGAAAAATGCCTAGTGTGAACTTACTCTTAGTGAAATTTGTTTAATACTTTAGAAAAAAAAAAGCCTTTGATGTTGACAGCTTCAAGACTCCTCCTGTATGAAGTCGCATGCATTGTGCAATTTTGGCCCATTCTTCCACACAAACACTTCATACCCTCAAGGTTCCGTGAGCTCCTTCTATGAACTCTGAGCTTTAGTTCCTTCCAAGTTCTATTGGATTCAGGTCAGGAGATTGGCTGGGCCATTCTTGCAATTTTATTTTCTTTCTCTGAAACCAATTGAGTTTCCTTGGCTTTGTGTTTGGGATCATTGCCTTGCTGAAATGTCTACTCTCATTTCATCTTCATCATCCTGGTAGATGGCAGCAGAGTTTTATCAAGAATGTCTATTTATTTCTTCATTTATCCTTCCTTGAATTATATGGTTTGCCAGTGCCGTATACTGAAAAACAACCCCACACCTTGATGTTAACTTGCCACCTCCAAACGTCACTATTCGAGTGTTGTTTCAGAGGTGCCTTTTGACCTTCAAACATTCTGTGAATTACAGCATCCAAAGAATTTAATTTTGGTCACATCTGACCAGACTATATTCTCAGTATTTTAAAGGCTGGTCTTAGGCTATGTGCCCACGTTGCAGAAATGCTGCGGAATTGTCCGCAGCATTTCCGCAACTCCCCGCTGCGGGTAAAACGCATGCGGAAATCGCATGCGTCTTCCCGCAAAATACATGCGTTACGCAAGCGTTTTCAGCTTGCGGAATTCAAGCGCTTTTCCAAGCATCGCTTGGGAAAATGATTGACAGGTTGGTTACACTTGTCAAGCACAGTGCCGTTCACTGCTTGCAGCGCTGTGAGTCACAGCTGTAAGCATGCCCTGGCACTTTGACTGCAGTGTATCCATGCAGAGCTGGCTATAAGTCAGCCGTGACAAGTTCCATGTAAAGGAGGTGTAGACATTTCTGGCAAGTACTGGCTGTGTGCTGCATGTGAAAACATTCTTCTGTATTCTTCATATGGTCTATTCTATGGGCTAGAATTTCTTACAAAGGAAAACATCAAAGCCAGATAAGGTTTGGCAAATGTACATTAAATCTGCCTAAAAGCATGTATGAAAATGTGTTGTAATCTGAAACCAAGGTTGAACTTTTGGGCCATAATTCGAAAAAATGTTTGGTGCAAAGCCAGCACTGCATATCACCAATAGATCACCTATACCCAGAGTGAGACATGGTGGAGGCAATATTAGATTTTGGAGTGGTTTGTTTGCAGCAGTGGCTGGGTCTTTATGATTATGAACAGTTCCAAATTTTAGTCAATTTTCCAGCAAAATCTTCAACACTGACAACAACCCTAAGCATATATCCTAATCGATAAAAGGAGAGGGCTGTATACAGGAGAGACAGATTTGGAGCACTACTGCAAGGAAGAATGGGAAAATATTGCTTATGACATGTCACTGATCCCTTAGTGACCTGCCCCCTATTTTAAATACTGAATATCATATGGTTTAAAAAAAAATCCACATTCAGCCGGCGCCTGCACTGTAGAATGGTCGCATCTGTAATATCCATTTAATAATTTTATTTAGTGATATCAATTTCTTCAGAAAAAAAAAAATTATTTCTCAAAATTGTGCCGGTGGCGCCTGCTCAGTAGCTTCTGTCGGAGATCTGATAGATGCTACTGCGCAGGCGTCATCTTAGAGGAGCCTTTTTTTTTTTTCCCCTAGCAAAATGGCGCCTGCGCAGTAGCATCTATCGGATTGCCAATAGATGCTACTATGCAGGCGCGGCCGGCGTCATTTTGAGAGAGAATTTAAAAAAAAAAATTCTCTGAAGAAATTGATATCACTAAATAAAATTATTAAATAGACATTATACATGCTATCATGCTGATACCATGTATAATGTGTTTTTTTTTTTTTTTTTTTTTTTTTTATCAAACCATATTAAATTCAGTATGTAAAATGAGGGGAGGTCACTGAGGGATCAGTGAAAAAATGAGGATGAATGAACTCATGGAGATCAACATCCAACACTGCGGAGACACCATCACATGTTTCTCAACGCAGTGATGCTAGAGCATTGCCCCCATCCCTTATGGGAAATATGCAAAAACATGTAAATCAAGAGCCGCGGAGACACCATCACATGTTTCTCAACGCAAGCAATGACTAGCCAGGTCTTTCTCCGGGAAGGAACAACCACGGGAAGGGCAGTCTCCAATGAAGGAAACCACCTATGCCAAAACATGGTATCCATCCACAGACAGCTGTTTCGGGGTATTGCCCCTCATCAGTGTGGAGTAGGAAACTGGCTAGTAGGAGCAATGCCTAGTAAAAGACTATGAAAAAGAGGATGAATGAACTCATGGAGATCAACATCCAACACTGCGGAGACACCATCACGTTTCTCAACGCAGTGATGCTAGAGCATTGCCCCCATCCCTTATGGGAAATATGCAAAAACATGTAAATCAAGAGCCGCGGAGACACCATCACATGTTTCTCAACGCAAGCAATGACTAGCCAGGTCTTTCACCGGGAAGGAACAACCACGGGAAGGGCAGTCTCCAATGAAGGAAACCACCTATGCCAAAACATGGTATCCATCCACAGACAGCTGTGGTTTTTTTATCAAACCATATTAAATTCAGTATGTAAAATGAGGGGAGGTCACTGAGGGATCAGTGACCTGCCATAAGGATGAATATGTAAGCAGAGCGCCGCCCCGAAGCACGAGAATCTCATTAACTGAAAACTACAAATACAAATTAAACAACCACAAGACGGATTTCATCACCAGGTGTCATTGTAATCAGTATAACGGCGCCGACATGACACTGTAGGTTACTGTGCACAATCCTACTGACAGGTTCCGTTTAGCAGCACATCTTTGGGAGTTATAAGGCAATGAGACAAGCAGCCATTACACTGCAAGCATGCTCACAAATCAAGTGTGTCTTGCAGTGGAGGACCTCTCGGCACACATGGTAAAAAAAAAACCCCACGGAAAATGCTGAGCCTTTGTTGAAATATCTATATATTTTTTATTACAAAATTACAGTTTACGTTAACCCCTTAACACCCAAAGGTGGTTTGCACGTTCATGACAGGGCCAATTTTTACAATTCTGACCACTGTCGCTTTAGGAGGTAAGAACTCAGAATCACCAGGATCCATGGAAGCGTTTCAGACAGTTTTCTCGAGACATATTGTACTTCATGTTAGTGGTAAAATTTCATTCAAATAACTTGCGCTTACTTGTGAAAAAAAATGGAAATTTGGCGAAATTTGTGAAAATTTCGCAGTTTTCCAAGTTTGAATTTTTATGCCCTTAAATCACAGAGATACGGCACATAAAAAACTTAATAAGTAACATTTCCCACATGTCTACTTTACATCACCACAATTTTGTAACCAAAATTTTTTTTGTTAGGAAGTTATAAGGGTTAAATGTTGACCAGCGATTTCTCATTTTTGCAACACCATTTTATTTTTACGGACCACATCACATTTGAAGCCACTTTGAGGGGTCTATATGATAGAAAATACCCAAAAGTGACACCATTCTAAAAACTGCACCCCTTAAGGTGCTCAAAACCACATTCTAGAAGTTTATTAACCCTTCAGTTGCTTCACAGGAATTTTTTGAATATTTAAAAAAAAAAAAAATGAACATTTAACTTTTTTTCACAAAAAAAATACTTCAGGTTCAATTTTTTTTATTTTACCAAGGGTAAAGGGAGAAATAGAACTGCAAAAGTTATTGTGCAATTTGTCCTGAGTACGCTGATACCTGATATGTGGGGGGGAACCACTGTTTTGGCGCATGGCAGAGCTCAGAAGGGGTAGGAGCGCCGTTTGACTTTTTCAATGCAAAATTGGCTGGAATTCAGATCTGATGCAATGTCACGTTTGGAGAGCCCCGGATGTACCTAAACAGTGGAAACCCCCCACAAGTGACCCCATTTTGAAAACTAGACCCCCCAAGGAACTTATCTAGATATGTAGTGAGAACTTTGAACCCACAAGGGCTTCACAGAAGTTTATAACGTACAGCAGTACAATTAAAAAAATCATATTTTTTCCACAAAAATGATCTTTTCACCCCCAATTTTTTATTTTCCCAAGGGTAACAGGACCCTAAAAGCTATTGTGCAATTTGTCCTGAGTACGCTGATACCCCATATGTGGGTGTAAACTACTATTTAGGCGCATGGCAGAGCTCAGAAGGGAAGCAGCGCCATTTGACTTTTTTGGCTGGAATTGAGATCGGACACCATGTCGCGTTTGGAAAGCCCCTGGTGTACCAAAACAGTGGAAACCCCCCACAAATTACACCATTTTGGAAACTAGACCCCCTAAGGAACTTTATCTAGATGTGTGGTGAGCACTTTGAACCCCCCCAGTGCTTCACAGAAGTTTATAATGCCTGGGCGTGAAAATAAAAAAAATCATATTTTTTCCACAAACATGATCATTTAGTCCCCAATTTTTTTATTTTCCAATGGGTACCAGGAGAAATTGGACCCCAAAAGTTGTTGTCCAATTTGCCCTGAGTACGCTGATACCTCATATGTGGGAGAAAACTACTATATGGGCACACGTCGGAGCTTGGAAGGGAAGTGGTGACGTTTTGGAATGCAGACTTTGATGGAATGGTTTGCAGGTGTCCTGTGCGTTTGGAGAGCCTCTGATGTGCCTAAACTATTGAAACTCCGCACAAGTGACCCCATTTTGGAAACTAGACCCCCCACGGAACTTATCTAGATGTGTGGTGAGCACTGTGAACCCCCAAGTGCTTCACAGATGTATAAATAAAAAAATCATATTTTTTTCCACAAAAATGATATTTTTGCCCCCAATTTTTTATTTTCCTAAGGGTAACAGGAGAAATTGGACCCCAAAAGTTGTTTTGCAATTTGTCCTGAGTAGGCTGATACCCCATATGTGGGGGTAAAACACTGTTTGGGCGCATGGCACAGCTTGGAAGGGAAGGAGCACCATTTGACTTTTTCAACGCAGAATTGGCTGGAATTGAGATCAGACACCATGTTGCATTTGGAGAGCACCTGATGTGCCCAAACAGTGGAAACCCCCCCAATTCTAACTAACCCCAACACACCCCTAACCCTAATCTCAGCCCTAACTCTAGCCCTAACCCTAATGGGAAAATGGAAATAAATTTTTTTAATTTTATTATTTTTCCCTAACTAAGGGGGTGATAACGGGGGGTTTGATTTACTATTTATGGCGGTTTTTATATATCTGGCAGCTGTCACACGCTAAAAGACTCTTTTTATTGTAAAAATAGTTTTTGCATCACCACATATTGAGAGCTGTAATTTTTCTAGATTTTGACCCACAGAGTCATGTGAGGTCTTATTTTTTGCGGGACGAGTTGACGTTTTTATTGGTACCATTTTCAGGCACGTGACGTCTTTTGATCGCTTTTTATTCCGATTTTTGGGATGCAGAATGAACAAAAACCAGCGTTTCATGAATTTCTTTTGGGGGGTGCGTTTACACCGTTCCGCGTGCTGTAAAATTGATAAAGCGGTTTTATTCTTCGGGTCAGTACGGTTACAGCGATACCGCATTTGTCTTTTTTTATGTTTTGGCGCTTTTATGCAATGAAAACAATTTTATATAGAAAATAATTTTTGCAACGCTTTATTCTGCGAGCTATAACTTTTTTATTTTTTCGCTGATGACTCTGTATGGCGGCTCGTTTTTTGCAGGACAAGATGACGTTTTCAGCTGTACCATGGATATTTATATGCGTCTTTTTGATTGCGCGTTATTGCACTTTTTGTTCGGCGGTATGATAAATCATTATTTTTTGCTTCGTTTTTTATTTTTTAAGGGGTTCGCTAAAGGGGTTAACTAATGGGACAGTTTTATAGGGCGGGTCATTACGGACGCGGCGATACCAAATATGTGTACTTTTATTTTTTTTTTATTTTTTTTTTTTATTTCCAAGAAATGAATTTATTAGGGAATTTTTTTTTAAATTATCTTTACACTTTTTTTTTTTTTTTTCTTATATACTTTAAAACATTGTCCCAGGGGGATATCACTGTTACAGATTGCTGTGACAGATCAGCTATCTGTCACAGGCATTGAAGCAGACTTCCTCATGCCTGCGCTTTGCAGGCACTGAGGAAGCCAGCTCCCTGCAGGCCCCCGAAGGTCCCCATCGCCATCTTGGATCCGGGGACCTGTAGGGAAGGAGCCCCCTGCACCAGCGCTGCACATTGCGCTGCTGTGGAGGGCTCAGGGAAGCACAGAGGGAGCCCCCTCCCTGCCGATGCTTCCCTTTAACCCCCGGTACACCACGATCGTGTTTGATCGCGGTGTGCAAGGGGTTAACGTGTCGGGGGTAGTGTTGAGCATTCCGATACTGCAAATATCGGGTATCGGCCGATATTCGCTGTATCGGACTTCCGATACCGAGTACCGATATTTTTACAATATCGAATACCGGAATCGGAAGTTCCCATAATGCAATGAGCCAGTTGTGTTAGCCATGTTAACTAATGGCATGGCTGTGATTGGCTGCTGAAATGATGTCATCATGATGTGCGGGCCTGCCGGGGGGGTCTGTGCGGGCCTGCCGGGGGTCTGTACGGGCCTGCTGGGGGTTGTGTGTGTGTGTGTGTGTGTGCAGGCATCATCCGATGGGACTACAAGTCCCATCGGGCTATGCCTGCTACAATGACAGTGATTGACACATTAGCCAGTGATGGGACAGTAGTAGTCCCATCATCCGGCTAATGTATTGAATGTAAAAAAAAAAAAAACATACATACTACATACATACTTCATATATACTACATTCATACAACATACATACTACTTATATACTACATTCATACAGCATACATACTACATCATACATACTACATATATACTACATTCATACAACATACATACTACATAATACATACCGTACATACTACATTCATGCAACATACATACTACATTCATACAACATATATACTACATTCATACAACATACATACTACATAATACCAACATACTACATTCATACAACATACTTACATACTACATACTTACAACATACATACAACATGCTACATACATACTACATACATACAATACATACATATAGACATACAGTACATATAACAGAGTACATACTCACCATCACTTGTCACTTGGATCCCCGAAGCCAGTGTCATCTCACTGTAAAAAATATTAAAATAACAAACAAGCAATATACTCCCTGATCCGCAGAAATCCACGAGGCGAGTGTCCCACGACGATCTCCTGCAGTGCATTACTGAGAGGTTACTATAGATCACTGGTCTCACTTTATGGCAAAAGCTGCGTGGGAACTTTCTCACACAGCAATGCCAAAAGTGAGACTAGGGACTATTTTTTTACAGTGGCGGAGGAATACAGTACGGAAGGATACCTACCTCCCGTCATTGTATTCCTGGTGCCCCTAGAGAGCGGTCGCATCAGCTGATGCTGATGTTCTCCACGGGAGATCGTCGTGGGACACTCGTGGATTTCTGCGGATCAGGAAGTATATTGCTTCTTTGTTATTTTAATATTTTTTACAGATGACACTGGCTTCGGGGATCAAAGTGACAAGTGATTGTGAGTATGTACTCTGTTATATGTACTGTATGTCTATATGTATGTATGTAGTATGTATGTTGTATGAATGTAGTATGTATGTTGTATGAATGTAGTATGTATGTTGTATGAATGTAGTATGTATGTTGTATGAATGTAGTATGAATGTAGTATGTATGTTGTATGAATGTAGTATATATGAAGTATGTAGTATGTATGTTGTATATATGTAGTATGTATGTTTGAATGTAGTATATATGTAGTATGTATGTTGTATGAATGTAGTATGTATGATGAATGTAGTATGTATGATGAATGTATGTTTGAATGTAGTATATATGTAGTATGTATGTTGTATGAATGTAGTATGTATGTAGTATGTATGTTGTATGTATGAATGTATGTTTGAATGTAGTATATATGTATGTATGTTTTTTTTTTTTTTTTTTGTTTTTTTTTACATTCAACACATTAGCCGGATGATGGGACTACTACTGTCCCATCATTGGCTAATGTGTCAATCACTGTCATTGTAGCAGGCATAGCCCGATGGGACTTGTAGTCCCATCGGACTATGCCCGCACAGACCCCCGGCAGGCCCGCACAGACCCCTGAGAGGCCCATACAGACCCCGCCCGCACACATAGACACGCAGTGTCCGCCCACGCACCGCTCACACTCTTTTCCCCCCCCCCCCGAACTGGATGTGCAAGTAAAGAAAGGGTTTGTTTTCATTCCGATATTTGTGCCCCATTGCATGGGTTTCCGGAATCGGCGATACCCGATACTTTTTGGGTATCGGTCCGATCCGATATTTCACGATATCGGATGGTATCGCACAACACTAGTCGGGGGCGGCCCGTGACCGCCCCTGACACATAGTGCCGGGTGTCAGCTGTGATAGTCTGGTACTGGACAACCATCTTTTAAATGGGCGTTCCGCTTTCAGCCAAGTAAAATAAAGCTGTCCCTATTAGCTCATTGGCTACAGCAGTGATGTTAATGTGATGCCAGACTGGAGCTGGGGATGTCTGGCTTTATTTTTCAGGCCTGCTAGAGTTTGCCGATTACTTGGCTATACTAAAGGGGTTTTCCATTTTCAGCAGTCTAACATGGGATTAGTGTTACTTTTGCTTCTTAAAATGTGAGCAGTCACCACAATAAATCTTGCTCCAGTCATATTCTCATAGCATTACTGTTCCAAAAAAGACTTCTGTTCGGTGACGCCCTGCTCATGTACCACACTCCAATGTCCTTAATATGTTCTTAACTTGTTCTTGCAGAACCGGATGGAAGAGAGCAAAGCACTATTTAGGACGATCATCACTTATCCATGGTTCCAGAATTCCTCAGTCATCCTCTTTCTAAACAAGAAAGATCTTCTTGAAGAGAAAATTATGTATTCCCATCTAGTTGATTATTTCCCGGAATATGATGGTAAGTAGCAATTCACGATCTTATCGAAGTTTAGGCAAATTCTAAAAAGTGGGCTACTTCCACGTTCTTTGTAGTCATGCATTAAATAACTCACTCAGTCACTTAAAAGGTAACCGTCATGATAGCACGACCATAGTAATTTTTACTCAGAGGTTGTATCAGAAAAAAACATTTTTGGCTGTTGTTGACTTTTCATTATCTGCACAGTAGAAATTTTATTATTTTAGGATGTAGCGTGGATTCGCAGCCTCCTTGTTCTATTTTTGCATTGCATTTTATATTGCATTTTTTAAAAACTTTATTTACTTTTTACTTTGAATGCGGCAGCCAGGGTCATATTTCTGTCCAGCCGCTTCACCCATGTCTCCATCTTGTGCCAGTCATTACACTGGCTACCTATTCACTACAGGGTCCAGTATAAATTCATCTCTCTCACCCACAAAGCTCTCCACAGTTCTGCACCGCCTTTTATCTCCTCTCTCATCTCTATCGCCCTACACGTGCCCTCCGTTCTACAAATGACCTAAGACTAACATCCCCCGTAATCCGAACCTCGCACCTCCGTCTCCAAGACTTCTCTCGTGCTGCGCCAGCTCTCTGGAATGCACTTCCCCAGACGATCAGACTGATACCTAGCCCCGACCTATTCAAACGCGCTTTGAAAACCCATCTCTTCAAACAAGACTACCACATCAACTACTCAGTAAACTAACTTTGCCCTGTTCCCTCCTTCCAAATAATATTCTGAATCTGCACCCTACTATTCATCTGTCTCCACACCCTCCATGCACACGATATTCTTGAAGAAAATTTGTTGTAGTCTCCAAAAGACCTGAGACTGTGATGGAGATTTTTCTTCCAACAAGACAATGATCCCAAACATAAAGCTCAATCTACAATGGAATGGTTCACAAATAAACGTATCCAGGTGTTAGAATGGCAAGTCAAAGTGCAGACCTGAATCCAATCGAGAATCTGTGGAAAGAGCTGAAAACTGCTGTTCACAAATGATCTCCATCAAACCTCACTGAGCTTGAGCTGTTTGCCAAGGAAGAATGGGCAAGAATTTCTGTCTCTCGATGTACAAAACTGATAGAGACATACCCCAAGTGACTTGCAGCTGTAATCGCAGCAAAAGGTGGCGCAACAAATAATTAAGTTAAAGGGGCCGAATAATATTGCACGCCCCACTTTTCAGTTATTGAATTTCGGCAAAAATTTAAAATAACCAATAAATTTCGTTCAACTTTACAATTGTGTCCCACTTGTTGATTCTAAACCAAAAATTTACATTTGGTGTCTTTATGTTTGAAACATGATATGTGAGAAAAGGTTGAAAAGTTCCAGGGGGCTGAATACTTTCGCAAGGCACTGTAAATATATGAAGCTGTCACGCCTTGGTCAGCATGTCTACCAGCCAGTCCAAGCATTGTGATGCAATAGTCATCCTTGTTAAACTGCTGTCTGACTGCACCCTAAAACGGGACTAGAATTCTGGCTGTAGTCGCAACCCAGCTCATGATAGTACAGGCTTAAGTGAGAGTCGATAGTGCGACATCCTGATATGTATGCAGGTCTCACTTTAACGAGTGTTGGCTTTAGTTGCGATCCAGTCAAAGATGCGTCTGTCTGAAACTCTGCTTTATAGCAAGCCCTAGATCGCTGTTGTGGCTGCAATCCAGGCTGAGATATGTTCTTTAACCTTTTGGCCTTCGTGACCAGGCCAATTTTTTCAATTCTGATCAGTGTCACTTTGAGGTAATAACTTTGGAACACTTCAACATATCCCACTAATTCATATTTTTTTGTTTTGCATGAGAAATTGTTTTTTGC
Source organism: Dendrobates tinctorius (assembly GCF_039654945.1). Classification (NCBI taxonomy): domain Eukaryota; kingdom Metazoa; phylum Chordata; class Amphibia; order Anura; family Dendrobatidae; genus Dendrobates; species Dendrobates tinctorius. The sequence continues at coordinate 25,025,835 of NW_027361802.1, read as the reverse complement.
GTTTTGGGAAATTTTGGCGAAAATGTTGTAGTTTTCAAGCTTTTAATTTTTATGCTCCTATACCAGAGAGTTTTCGCATTTATTAATAATGTCTACCTTACATCCGCATCATTTTTGAAACCTAATTTTTTTTTGTTAGGAAGTCAGAAGGGTTAAAAGTTGATCTGCAATTTCTAATTTTTGCAACAAAATTTAGAAAACTATTTGTTTAGGGACCACGTATCATTTGAAGTGACTTTCAGGAGTCTGTGACAGAAAATATCGAAACTTTAAACCATTCTAAAAAATTGCACCCCTCAAAATTATCAATACCACATTCAAGGGTTTATTAACCCTTCAGGTGCTTCACAGAGATTAAAGCAATGTGGAAGGAAAAAATGAACATGTTATTTTTTTTCAAACTTTTCATTTTTGCAAGTGTAACAGGAGAACATTCACCACACAATTTGTTGTCCAATTTCTCATGAGTACATACAGTGGGAAAAATAAGTATTTGATCACCTACCAACCAGCAAGTATTCTGGCTCTCACAGACATGTTAGTTTTTCTTTAAGAAGCCCTCCTACTCTGTACTAATTACCTGTATTAATTGCACCTGTTTGCGCTTGTAACCTGTTTAAGATACCTGTCCACACAATCACACTCCAACCTGTCCACCATGGTCAAGACCAAAGGGCTGTCTATGGACACCTGGGACAAAATTGTAGACCTTCACAAGGCTGGGATGGGCTACAGGACAATAGGCAAGCAGCTTGGTGAGCAGGCAACAATTTTGGCACAGTTATTAGAAAATGGAAGAAACACAAGATGACTTGTCGATCTTCCTCGGTTTGGGGCTCCATGCAAGATCTCACCGCATGGGGTAGGGATTCTGATAAAGGTCCAGAATCAGCCCAGAACTACATGGGATGACCTGATCAATGACTTGAAGAGAGCTGGGGTAACAGTCTCAAACATTACCGTTAGTAGCACACTATGCTGTCATGAATTATAATCCTGCATGGCAGGCAAGATCCCACTGCTCCTGCCAGCACATGTCTAGTTCCGTTTGAAGTTCACCAATGACCATCCGGATGATCCAGAGAAGGCATGGGAGAAGGTCATGTGGTCAGATGAGACCAAAATAGAACTTTTTTGTATCAACTCTACTCAACATGTTTGGAGGAAGAAGCAGAAAAAAGACTGGGGGTTTTAAAGCTAGTCTTTTCTTTGATCTGGAGGAAGTCGAGGTTTAGGAAGAGATCCCAACAGTTGACATTTCCATTTCAAAGTGGCGACTAATACCTCAATACCCTCTTAGGATTCTTCCTACCTTCGAGACACCATGGACAGAAAGGTAGAGGGATTACTAAAAAGAAGGTGGGAATCTTCAGCTGCCATCATTCAAGCTAACATACCCACCACTTCTGTAGCCAGGTCCATGTGCATCTGGATTGATGAGCTGATGACCCATTTAAAATCCAACACCCCCAGAGAGGTTATGTTAGACTCCCTCCTTATGCTGAAAACTGTGACACAATTTATGGTGGATGTCTCAGCTGAATCTGGGTAGATTTGCAGCCAGAAGTAATCTATTATCTAACTCAGCAAGATGGGCTATCTTGCTTAAAACATGGCCGGGGGACAGCCATTCAAAAAACACCACATGTCTTCAGTCCAGTTTTAGCTGACATTCTAGAAAGGGCTTCTGACGACAAAGGGTTCCCAGAAGAAAAATAAAAGTACCATTCCTTTCGTAGACCCTTTCAGTCCCACAAATAGGATTACAGGGGAAAGGGTAAGACAGGAAGGTGAAGTTACCCCTAGTGGGTAGGGGTAGATCCACCCAGTTCTCTTCTGGCCCATCAGGGAGACCCTGAGGACAGAAATGGGAGGGAGACTTCAGTTTTTTTCTGAAAGGATGGCGGGCCATTGCAGACAACCAGTGGATCCTGCAAACTATAGGGGAAGGTTACAGAATACACTTTTCCCATCTCCCCCCACAATCGCATCACCAGACCCTAATCCCTCTCCACCACAACAAGACTCTGGGGGGATGTCACGGACCTTTAAAGATCGGGGGCCGTCAGGCCAGTACCCCTGTCAGAGCTAGGTCAGGGTCCTTCCTTCCTTTTCTCCATAAAAAAGCCTCCAAGCAATTACCCTACCATTATAAATCTGAAACCCCTAAATCAATGGGTCAGGTACAAAAAATTCAAGATGGCGACTGTAAAATCAAGCATCCCGTTAGTAGTGAGGAAGTCCGTAATGTGCACATTAGATTTGAGGGACGCATACTACCTTGTGCCCATCCACCCCAACCACCAACAATTTCTGAGGTTTGTGCTGAAGCAACGAGGATCAATCCAGCACTTCCAGTTCAGGTGTCTATCATTCGGCCTTTCCTCAGCACTTCGTATCTTTAATAATGACTGAGGTGGCAGCCTTTCTGAAAAAAAGGTCATTATTGTAATCCAATATCTGGACCATCTCCTTTTGGTGGCACATTCGACGATCCTCCTCAGTCATTAGCTTACCAAGACTATCGACACTAGATCTGGGGTGACGCATCAACTGGGGAAAATCCAACCTACAACCCAATAGGTTTTTTCAGGAGTTCTCATTAGTGATGAGCGAGTATACTCGTTGCTCGGGTTTTTCCGAGCATGCTCGGGTGACCTCCTAGTATTTTGGCGTGCTCTGAGATTTAGATTTTGTCGTCTCAGCTGCATGATTTGCGACTTGTAGACAGGCTGAATACATCTGGGAATTCCCTAACAAACAGGCAATCCTCACATGTATTCAGCCTGTCCAGCAGCTGAGACGACAAAAACTAAATCTCCAAGCACGCCAAAATACTCGGAGGACACTCGAGCATGCTTGGGAAAACCCGAGCAACAAGCATACTCGCTCATCACTAGTTCTCTTCAATTCACATCACAGGAGGTCTTCCCTATCCATTAGAAAGGAGGAAATCAAGAACAGAATTCAGACCTTAAGGAAAAAGAATTCTCCATCAGATAGGACATGAGAATCCTAGGCCTGATGATATCCATGTGGTGAAGTCAGGCCCACTCAAGACAGCTACAAAAATCAATCCTGTCTGTCTGAAACGGATATCTTTCCCTTGTAGACAAGAGAATGAGGGTTTTGGCAGACCTAAAAAGTTCTTGGTCATGGTGGGCATCCCAGAAAAAACTCCCAAAAAGGAGTACCATGCATCCTATCCCCCTTTATCCATATTACAACCGACGCAAGCCACATAGGCTGGGGAGCAGAAGTGGAATTTTAATACCTTCAGGGTACATGGTCCCCGGAAGATCGAAATAAATTGTCCAATTACAGAGAGTTAAGGGCAGTATGCAAAATTAGCAAGGTTCTTTTCCGTAGACTCAAGAGACTATCCAGAGGAAGTAGATGCCTTGTCTCAAAGTTGGGAAGCATATCTTCTATGTACATTTCCCCCCATTTCCTGTTATACCAAGGGTCTCGAGGAAGATTCAGGAGGATTGAGCCACGGTAATATTGGTGGCCCCCTTCTGACCCAAAAGAAGTTGGTTCCTGATATTTCACCACATGGCCCTGGAAGATCCAGTTCCCATTTCGGACAGATACGACCTGCTTCCCAGGGTCCCCTCATACATCCAGATACACACTTTCTTCTCTTGGATCCTAAGCTCCAAAGGTGTGTCGGACAGTGTAATAACAACCATGCATGCAAATTCAAAACCGGTAACTTCTACCATCTATTCCAAGGTATGGAAGAAATTCTGCTCGTGTAGGAGAATCTGATAGTCATCTTGTCCAGATATTCCTAAGATCCTAGAGTTTCTTCAGATAGGATTCAAGAAAGGATTAAAGCTTAGCACATTAAGGGTACAAATCTCTGCCCTTAGCACTTTTCTAGACTTCCTGCTAGAAGACCACCCATGGGTTACGAGATTTATTTGAGCCGTTACCCGTTTGAGACCCACAATCAGGAAAACTTCCACCATGAGACCTAAATCTAGTGCTAGTTGCCTTATGCAGATCTCCCTTTGAGCCTCTGGAAGAGGCTAACATCAACTTTCTCTCCATGAAAACGGCATTCTTGGTGGCAGTCACCTCTGCGAAACGGCTAGGGGAGATCCAGGCGTGGTCAGTAAGGGATCCTTATCTGCAAATTCTAGAGGACCCGTTATTAGACTCTACCTTTCTTTCCTTCCGAAGGTAGTATCTAAGGCAAATTTGAACCAAGAGATTGTCCTACCATCTTTTTGTCAGCTTCCAAAGAACGAGAAAAAGATTATTCCATAATCTAAGCATAAGAAGATCAGTAATCCATTACAGGGAAGCTACAGGATACTGGAGACAAATATGTACAACATTAAGGAAGGAATAAGGGCAGAAAAACCTCAAAGGCGACCCTATTCAGATGGATTACTTCGGCGAGATCTCTGGCATATGAATCGGAGAAGAAAGAACTCTCTCCTAACATTACAGCTCACTCCACAACAGCAATTTTCATGTCCTGGGACAAAAGAACGGGAGACTTCGTAGACCAGATCTGCGGGGCCGCAACGTGGGCTAACCTAACTACCTTCTGTAGGCACTACAAACTAGATGTAATATCAGGTCAACAGCTATCCTATGGACGGAAAGTCCTTCAGGCAGTAGTCCCACCCTGAAATGCCATTTATTTGGTATTTCTCCTATCGTGCTGTCATGAGGGACACCCTGGGAAAATAGGAATTGGTCCTATCGGTAATTGGATTTCCAGGAGTTCATCATGACAGCACAAATACATTCCCTCTCTTTATTTCCAAATACTTCTGTGAAGTTAACATTTGTGTGTGAGAATTCATTAAAATGGTTAAATCCATCCTGGTGTGGTGATTGATGACCTGTAGAAGCGCTATGTAGCGCGAAACTATCGTCGTCTGTTCTCTGCTTCATTGTTTTATCTGCCTGCTGTTTGGTATGATGTAACAATAAAGGCTTAATCTGCACGGTACGGTCAGTGCCTATCTGCTTTCTTCACTACGGATACACACATTTTTTCATTGGAAGTGGCACCCGTAATCCCTGGTATGTGTGCAGCTTCATTATCCCGAGGTTATACAGCTGTGCCAGATTCCTGTTTCTTCTCTATGGTAGGTGATTGATAAAACACTGAGGGTGAGGGATTTTCCTGTCCCTAGAGAATGAGTAGAGCTACCTGCTGTGGTGCTGCCATGATGGACTCCTGGAAATACAATTACCAGTAGGACTAATACCAATTTTTGGTCTCATTTGACCACATGACCACCTCTCATACCTCTTCTGGATCATCCAGATGGTCATTGGCGAAATTCAAATGGGTCTGGACATGTGCAAGCGTGAGCAAGGGGACCTTGCATGCCCTGCAGGATTTTAATCCATGATGACAGTGTGTTACTAATGGTAATGTTTGAGACTGTGGTCCCATCTCAGGTGATTGACTAGGTCTTCCCGTGTAGTTCTGGGCTGATTCGGGACCTTTCTCAGAATCATCCTTGCCCCACGAGGCGAGATCTTACATTGAGCCTTAGACTCAGGAAGATTGACGGTCATTTTCTTCCATTTTCTAATAATTGTGCCAACAGTTGTTGCCTTCTTGTCAAGCTGCTTGCCTATTGTCCTGTAGCTCAGCCTTGTGCAGGCCTACAATTTTATCCCTGGTGACCTTAGACACCTCTTTGGTCTTGACCATGGTGAAGTGGATGAAGTGTGATTGATTGTGTGGACAGATGTCTTTTATACAGTTAACAAGTGCAAACAGGTGCATTTAATGCAGGTAAATAGTGCAGAGTAGGAGAGCTTCTTAAAGAAAAACTAACAGGTCTGTGAGAGCCAGAATTCTTGCTGGTTGGTAGATGTTCAATTACTGATTTCATGCAGTAAAATGCAAATTAATTCTTTAAAAATCATACAATGCGATTTTCTGTTTTTTATTTAGATTCTGTCTCGCGGTTGATTATAGACTTCTCCATTCTTTGTAGATGGGAAAACTTGCAAAATCGGCAGTGTACTTATTTTCCCCCACTATACATTCCTGAACCAATAGATCACTGTACAGTATTAGCAACGTATTTTGTACTAAAATGTAACTATCAAATATTATATAATAATCGTATGTGTAATGTATATTACAAAATTTAACAAATTGATTAACGTAACAAATTTATATAACTAATTGATAAATTACTTGATGGAACTGATAAATAATTGGTAAAACTATTGCAATCAACTTTAAGCCTTACCCTAACTTTAAGCTTAGCCCTGATGATTTTTTTTTTTTAATTTTAAGAATATAAATGTATTAATTATGAATAATCTGATCAACTTATACAATACTAAACCCCTACCCTATCTAACCATATATCCTAACTAATAAATTAATGGGACTAACTGAGAAAGGTGGGAATCTATTGCTTTGTCTGTTGTGTGTTTTTTTTTGTTTTTTTTTAGTCTGACAAGATTGCTCACCGACACAGCCTTTGTCAGCAGCACTTGTCACAACTCTGATCGCTCACTGACAGAAGATCAGAAGAGAAACATTGTTTTCTATGAGGCAAATCACCTGGGAAAGTTTACTAAAACAAACTTTTCCAGTGATTGTTCTCATTGGCTAGCATGGCGGTGACATCATCAGGACCTGAACCAATCTGGTCTCAAGTTCAGGGGGGCAGCAGCCTGCATCGGAATCCCTGCGTTTAATGTAGACGTTTGTCTACGGTTGGCAGTTTTGCACAGACAATCTTTAAACACAGGGATTCCGATGCAGGCCGCTGGCTGTGGCCCCTCTGACCTCATCGAGACTAGATTGGTTCAGGTCCACATCAGCTGTCGCAAAGCGGTTAATAGTCAGGACGTATTTGCTACATCCTTGCTTACCGAGATGCCACCCTGCAGGGACATAGGAGATACGGCCTTGGCAGCGAAATGTTTGTGTATGGGTGGTACTTTTTATAAGATTGAATAATGGTTGAGTTGAACGCTTCATCATTCCTAATTCTTAGCTTTTGTTTTTTCTTTCCATCTTAAAAGGACCCCAGCGAGATGCACAAGCAGCAAGAGAATTCATCTTAAAGATGTTCGTAGATTTGAATCCAGACAGTGACAAAATAATCTACTCTCACTTCACCTGCGCCACAGATACAGAGAACATTCGCTTTGTCTTTGCTGCTGTCAAGGACACTATCTTACAGCTGAACCTGAAGGAATACAACCTGGTCTAACTGTGCCTGCTAGTTTTCCCAATCCCCCTTTGGGCCATTGAAGAAATACAAGAATGACTGTATTATCTATAAAAGAAGAAAAGAAACAATTTGCATAATACTAATTTATTGCCGTCCTGAACTCTGTGAATGATCGCAGCGTTTGTAGTAATTATTATTATGATTTTATTTAAACTATGTAGAGGAAAAACAAATGGCTGCACTAACATTGTGGCACCAATTTTCTAGGAGGAAAACGACTTATGTTTTGAATTGTCGTGCACTCACAAGGGCCTGTTTAATTTTTACTGCTATTTACTTTTTAATGAGAGCGCAGGATGCGTTGAGTTCTGCGTGGTGCGCTCCGTTCTTAGGATATTTTATTAACCCTTTTCAAATTTAAAAAATACTGTAAGGTTTCCCATTCTAGAATCCCTTGATGAGCCGCTTATCCTAGAAAAAGAAATTAGGCATAACGTTTTTATTTCTTTTTTTAATGTTTAAATTCAAGCCATCACCTTTGCTAATTTATATACTTTTTGAAGGATAACAAGTATTGATACTGTGATTTTTAAATTATTGACATGTATAAAGTAGATTTGGTTTTTGGTACTGTCTTTTGTCAATTTGAAGTAAGATTCCAAGAACTCATCCTGCAAGTAGGTGCATGAGTTCACTCTTCAACTATCCACATAATAAGAGGACAGACAAAATGGCAGATGACGGGGATATGTCTGCAAAAAGTGACCAAGATACACAAATGAAGAATAGAGAGGACTCTTATTTAGTGTGCCATTTTTCTTTAGGAGAAGGGGATTAACCATTGGAGATATTTCATGTTTTACTTTCACATTCTAAATGCTATGAACACTAAACATTTTACCCCCATCTTACTGCATTGTGTTCATCTATCCAGATACATTTTTTAAGGTGGTATTATAGAGCTGACTATCTAGTTGCCAAATCTGGCTTTTTTTTGTATTGTACATAAACAATTGAAATGCCAAAACTGACTGATTAGATTCCAACTGCATCTGATGCCTGCCAAATAAGCCATTTCACTTCATATAGTAGGTGTTTAATTCCTAGTATTCCATTCTACTTGCCAAACAGTCCGTGCATGCATTACCTGCGCAGGTAGCCTTGTATTTTAAGATGTATTTGGTGCCCTCTATGTTGAGGCGAGGTGCCATACACATTTTTTTTAGATATATAAAAGGCTCTTTCTATGAGCCTCTTAGAACCTGCAACTGTTTAAGTGCTCATTTGATGACCTTCATGTTACAAATATAAGTAGCGTTATCCAAGGAATTTCTTTTTTCACATGTTTAGACCTGCTGTTATGTGATTTTTATGAGAAAGCATATTAAAAAAGAAATCAAAGTATTAGACCGTTATGATTATAAAATGCACAGAATAATGTATTTCCTTTGCACAGCTTTGCAGTTTCTTACAATTTTTCCTTTTTGTTGCTGCAACTTACGGTTTGTGGAGGTTTTGCAAGCTGTTGAAGTGGAGGGGTTCGTTCCTCAGCCGTGCCATTTGTCTCATTGCTATGCAGCATGTGGGGGTGGAAGAGAGGGTCATGAATGCTGAAGCCACTGCCTCAGGGATGCAGAGATAAGCAGAAAGTTAGAGGTTGTCCTCTACTTTTACATTTACCTATTCTTAGGCTAGGTCATCAATGTCTAATCGGATGGGGTCCGACACCCGGCATCTCCAATGATCAGCTGTTATCAGTGTCGGCGGCGCTCTCTGGAAGTACTCGTAGAGCTGGCCATCTTCTGGTGTCCGGTGCAGGGCACTCGTATTCATTTGAATAGGACGCAGATGTGCATTACCAAGCCTCGGCCACTACCGGAAGATGGAGTAGCTTGGCAAGTCAGCACTTCCAGCCAGCGGTCGCCTATAACAGGTGATCGGCGGGGGTGCCAGGTGTCAGACTCCATCCGATCAGACATTGATGATCTATCCTAACGATAGGTCATCAACATAAAAGTAGTGGACGACCTTTTTAAAGAATACGCTGAAAACAGAATTTTTACATTCAATCCTGACCATATTTGTAATCTTCAAACGCTGGGAGAAATAAATGGATAGGTCACTACTCGCCAGAAAAAAAAAAAATTCAGAACTTTTTTTTTGCTTCCCAAGAATATACATGTAATTTAACAAGTAAAAGAAAAAATACTGTTTGTAGGTATAGTGCAATTATAAATGCTATAATCATTGTACATACATCTCTCTATTTCTATATACATATATATATATATATGGCAGAATCCATATTGGCTTTGTAATCATTAGTTTTTGGCAAACTGAATGTGCTGTATTGATAAATATGTATCTATGTAATTGTATTGTATGTCTTATAGCTTATTCACATTTCAAATATTGTTACTTATGTTTCTTTTTTGTTTTGGTTTCTTTTTTAAAGGAGAATGTACATTTTATTAGTTTACCATCAGGATCATTTTTTTTCCCTTTTTCACCATTTAAACATCAACAACTATACGCAATTACTGTGGTACCCAGGAAACAAATCATCGGAACGATTTCTAAAAAATGTGGGTACAAGTTATAATGGATGTCTAAACAAAGAAGGAAAAAAAAAAAAAAAAAAGATGCTGTTCATTGATTGGCAACCCTGAAGAGCTTTCTTTTTGAAGACTCCATTAATGTGCAGAATGTAGATGGTTTACACTTCAGGATTTATGTTTCTCAATGTGACGGTTACTTCTGTAGCCCATCAGCACAAGTTTGTGAGGGTTTGACATGTTTTCAGTCATTCTGAGGTTTTTAAAGCTTGTCTCAATCCATTGGAAAGGGCCAAAATTCTTGGAGGGGTATAAATATCCTCAATAAATATTTATATATAAATACATATATTTTAATCCAAACTTTTTATTCATGGTCCTAACTGTACACCTATTGCTTCTGAAAAAAAAAGTATTTCATTAACATTAAAAAGTATATCAAGTACGTACAGTATATTCTACAAGGTGTTAGCACACTTCTGATGTATATAATTGTCACTAATGTTGAATTTCTAGTCGGTGAAAATATGAATATTTGTTTTTATTTTTCAATGATGCTGTGACAGAAATGAAAATTGACACTGAAACCACACAAAATTTAGTATTAGTTTTTGAGGTTGGGGGGAGGTGGATTTTCATATTATTTCTGTGCACCTATATCTCTGCCGTTATCTTTATTAAGTCCCAGTGCCATGCTGGGAATGGTATCCGCCATGACATTTCCTAAACTTGACAAAGACCAGACTCGGCGGCTGAGATGTTGAGCGTGCAGTACTTTCTCAGCAACGTGTGTCATGGCAAAAAAAAAAAACCTGATTTCTTTGGATGTTCTTGGGGCAGTAATTATTTCCAGAAAGCGAACAAATTTTTAAGAATTCTATGCTTTTTTTTTTTTTTTCTTAATCCCTCTACGTGTTTTTTATTTTTATTGTTTTGGGTTTTTTTATATTTTACATCACCCTCTCTTGCACAAAAGTAAAAAATGTTAACGCACAGGGGTTCCCACTAAGAATGTATCGGTGTTTTCCAGATCGAACGGTCATGCCTTATAGAGCTCTAGATCAGATATTTGTGCCTCAAACTTAAGTCGAGGGCAAAAAAAATTCTAAAAAGGAAAATTTGTTTTGTTTTTTTTTTTCCTTTAAATATTTGCCAAAATTGAGTGCTTTTCATTGAATGTCCTGCATGGGAACCTAGACCATTGCTAGCACAAGGAAACTGTAAAATGTGTGCTTTTGAAATAAATGACCTTGAACTTGACTTATTTTTTTATTTTTAATAACCATTTCAATCCAACCGCTAATGCATTGTACTGCATTGGTGAGGGGAGGTTACTATACATGTTTTAAGTGCAGGCTATCTTGATGTGCTGGTGTTTTACCGTTAATTTTTTTAGGTTATCCTGATGCACATAAATGACAAAGATGACCAAGTCTTGAGAAATCTTATGTATGGGGGAGGGGAGCATATAAATGCATTGCTGTCTTTACAGCACTTCAGTGAGTGACGTATATATGTTTCTCTAAATGTGCAAGTTTATAAAGAAATAAGACAATTATTTTGTGGGGGTTGGTATGAGTTGGAATGTGGAGGAATGGGATGCAAGGGCTTTGCTCATTTTTACTATCTTTGTGTGGTACATTGTACACAACTAAAGCTCTTCCTTCTTTTCTGGTATTGCATCACTAATGCCATCTTACCGCCCCTAATAAAACTAAATTCAGTGATTTGCATTGTATGATCTTTTTGACTTTAAAAGACACGTGTCTCCAACCCAGCTTTTTTTTTTTTTTTTTTAACAGTTTTTATTTTTAAAATTATGTTCAATAACTATACATCCAAAGAGCCACAAATTGTGCTTCTGGGTGTATATATGTGTATGTAAATTCTATGGCACATACACAGTCTGTGTACTACATGGCTTGCTATGCTGTCAGTTTGTTTATTCTGGGACATCGTATTTGCCACAACTTAAATTAGACAGAAAACAGATGTCACAATGTGGTAACTGCTTCAAATCGATAATCGAGCATCTGTTCGTTTATTTTTTTTTTGTTTTTAAGCTTTTAGTTAATTTGGCTTCATTTTAAATTATACTTTATTTTAATTATTGTTTTAGTATCAAATTAAACAGTGATGCATTATGCCTTTTGTGTGTCATGAATTTAAATTTTTACGTGATTTTATACAATTGAGTATTGATGTTGAATAAACAGTTTCCATGTCCTGTAGGAAATACATGTCCAACCTAATCAAGCAATGTTTCCATGATCTTTAGGTTATAAAATCTTGTGATGTAACCAGAATGGAGATTTTTATGTAAACGTGTGTGTATGTATAAAAATATATATATATATATATATATATATATATATATATATATATATATATATATACACACACTCACTGGCCACTTTATTAGGTACACCTGTCCAACTGTGTGTTAAGACTTAATTTCTAATCAGCCAATCACATGGCGGCAACTCAGTGCATTTAGGCATGTAGACATGGTCAAGACAATCTCCTGCAGTTCAAACCGAGCATCAGTATGGGGAAGAAAGGTGATTTGAGTGCCTTTGAACGTGGCATGATTGTTGGTGCCAGAAGGGCTGGTCTGAGAATTTCAGAAACTGCTGATCTACTGGGATTTTCACGCACAACCATCTCTAGGGTTTACGGAGAATGGTCCGAAAAAGAAAAAAATCCAGTGAGCGGCAGTTCTGTGGCCGGAAATGCCATGTTGATGCCAGAGGTCAGAGGAGAATGGGCAGACTGGTTCGAGCTGATAGAAAGGCAACAGTGACTCAAATTGCCACCCGTTACAACCAAGGTAGGCAGAAGAGCATCTCTGAACGCACAGTGCGTCGAACTTTGAGGCAGATGGGCTACAGCAGCAGAAGACCACACTGGGTACCACTCCTCTCAGCTAAGAACAGGAAACTGAGGCTACAATTTGCACAAGCTCATCGAAATTGGACAGTAGAAGATTGGAAAAACGTTGCCTGGTCTGATGAGTCTCGATTTCTGCTGCGACATTCGGATGGTAGGGTCAGAATTTGGCATAAACAACATGAAAGCATGGATCCATCCTGCCTTGTATCAACGGTTCAGGCTGGTGGTGGTGGTGTCATGGTGTGGGGAATTTTTTCTGGGCACTCTTTGGGCCCCTTGGTACCAATTGAGCATCGTTGCAACGCCACAGCCTACCTGAGTATTGTTGCTGACCATGTCCATCCCTTTATGACCACAATGTACCCAACATCTGATGGCTACTTTCAGCAGGATAATGCGCCATGTCATAAAGCTCGAATCATCTCAGATTGGTTTCTTGAACATGACAATGAGTTTACTGTACTCAAATGGCCTCCTCAGTCACCAGATCTCAATCCAATAGAGCATCTTTGGGATGTGGTGGAACGGGAGATTCGCATCAGGGATGTGCAGCCGACAAATCTGCGCCAACTGTGTGATGCCATCATGTCAATATGGTCCAAAATCTCTGAGGAATGCTTCCAGCACCTTGTTGAATCTCTGCCACGAAGAATTGAGGCAGTTCTGAAGGCAAAAGGGGGTCCAACCCCTTACTAGCATGGTGTACCTAATAAAGTGGCCAGTGAGTGTGTGTGTATATATATATATATATATATATATATATATATTTTAATATCACACTACAATTCAAAGGTTTAGGGTCACTTAGAGATTTCCTTATTTTTGAAAGAAAAGCACAGTTTTTTTTCCCATGAAGGTAACATTAAATGATTGAGAAATACACTCTATACATTGGTAATATGGTAAATGACTATTCTTGCTGCAAACGTCTGGTTTGTAATGCAGGTGAATAGAGGCCCATTTCCAACAACCATCACTCCAGTGTTCTTATGGTACCTTGTGTTTGCTAACTGTGTAAGGCTAATGGATGGTTAGAATACCCTAGAAAACCCTTGTGCAAGTATGTTAGCACAGCTGAAAACAGTTTGGCTGATTAGAGAAACTATAAACCTGACCTTCCTTTGAGCTAGTTGAGAATTTGGAGCATTACATTTGTTGGTTCAATTAAACTCTCGAAATGGCCAGAAAAAAACTTTCATGTGAAACTCGACAGTCTATTCTTGTTCTTAGAAATGAAGGCTATTCCATGCGAGAAATTGCCTAGAAACTGAGGATTTCCTATATCGGTGTGTACTGCTTCAGAGGAGGTCACAAAAAGGCTCTAACCAGAATAAAAGCAAAGTTGGAGGCCCCACTACACAACTGATCAACAAGACAAGTACATTAGAGTAGAGTGTGAGAAATTGACACCTCACAGGTCCTCAACTGACAGCTTCAGTTAAGTACACGCAAAACGCCAGTGTCAATGTCTACAGTGAAGAGGCGACTCCGGGATGCTGGCCTTCAGGGCAGAGTGGCAAAGAAAAAGCCATATCCGAGACTAGCTAATAAAAGGAAAAGATTAATATGGACAGAGGAAGATTGGAAAAAAGTTATGGACATACAAATCCAAGTTTGAGGTGTTTGGATCACACAGAAGAACATTTGTGACGCAGAACAACTTAAAATATGCTGGAAGAGTGCCTGATGCCATCTGTCAAGCATGGTGGAGGTAATGTGATGGTCTGGGGTTGCTTTGGTGCTGGTAAAGTGGGAGATTTGTAAGGTAAAAGTGATTTTGAATAAGGAAGGCTATCGCTCCATTTTGCAATGCCATAACCTGTGGACAGTGCTTGATTGGAACCAATTTCATCCTACAACAGGACAATGACCCAAAGCACACCTCCAAATTATGCAAGAACTATTTAGTGAAGAAGCAGCTTGCTTCTTCCCTATCTGTAATGGAGTGGCCAGTGCAGTCACCAGATCTCAACCCCATTGAACTGTTGTGGGAGCAGCTTGACCGTATGGTACTCAAAAAGTGCCCATCAAGCCAAACCAACTTCTGGAAGCATGGGGTGAAATTTCAGATTACCTCAGCAAATTAACTGCTAAGAATGCCAAAGGTCTGCAATGCTGTAATTGCTGCAAAGGGAGCATTCTTAGACAAAAGCAAAGTTTGAAGGAGAAAATTATTTCAAATAAAAATCTCTCTTGATCCTTGCAAATGTCTGGACTAGATTTTAAATTAATTTGGCAACTCATTTGATTAATAAGTATGAGTTTTCATGGAAAACATTTGTCTGGGTGACGGAAAACTTTTGAACGGTAGTGTGTGTATGTGTGCGTGTATAATATACAGTGTGTGTGTGTGTGTATATGTGTGTGTGTATGTATGTGTATGTGTGTGTGTATATATATATATATATATATATATATATATATATATATACACACTGCTCAAAAAATAAAGGTGACACTAAAGCTGGAGTCACACATAGCGACTTACCAGCGATCCCGACAACGATATCAACGTAAGTCACCAGCGATCAGCACAGCGACGCCGAGCGCGCAGCATCGCTGTGTTCGTTAGTTACCAGCGCGCTGATGCAGGGAGCTGGTAACGTACACATCGGGCATCTAGGGGACGCGCGTCCCTTGGTTACCAGATGTGTACATTAGTTGCCAGCTGATCGCTGATCTCCCACCTGTCACACGCAGCGATGCGTGCTGGCCAGCGGGAGATCAGCGACGAAAGAAATGTCCAGAGGTTTCTTGCAGCGATCAGCGATACCGGCAGGGGGGCTGGTCGCTGATCGCTGTCACAGCGATCTCGCTGGTGAGATCGCTGTTGTGTCACAAAACTTGTGACTCAGCAGCGATCTCGCTAGCGAGACCGCTATGTGTGAAAGGGGCCCTTACTGAGCAGACACATGGATGTTAGTGACCTTCCTATCATTTCTACCTGTTTATTCCATTTGCACATAGCAGGAGAAATCAGTTAAATTTAGTGTTCCCTTTATTTTTTTAGCTGTGTGTGTGTGTGTATGCACTGTGTGTATATATGTGTCTGTGTGTGTGTATATATATCTACTATATAATCGTCTAATTCTGTCTGTAACGGAAATCCTGTGTCGTTGATTGGTCGCGCCTGGCCGGTTGCGACTAATCAGCGACAGGCGCAGTCCGGCCGCGAACTGGCCACCGGATTGCCGCCAAGACCCGCCGCCGCTGCCTGCCCACCCCCAATGAAACTTGAAAAATAAGAAAAAATAGGTTATACTCACCACGGCGTTCAGTCCGGTCTGATGGGTGTCGCCGTCCCGTCCGGCACCTCACATCTTCATACAATGACGTCCTCCATGCTTCTCCCATGGCTCCTGTGCAGACATACTTTATCGGCCCTGTTGAGGGCACAGCAGAGTACTGCAGTGCGCAGGCGCCGGACCTCTCTGACCTTTCCCGGCGCCTGCGCGCTGCATTACTTTACTCTGCCCTCAAGAGGGCAGATAAAGTACGCATGTGCAGGAGCCAAGGGAGAGGCAAGGAGGCGCCAGACCGAACCGCGACACCCACCGCTCCCCAGTGAGTATAATCTAATGTGTTTTTCTTATTTTTCAGGTTTCATCAGGGGCTTATCTACCGCATTCTGTAATGCTGTAGATAAGCACCTAATTGCGGTGGCCCCAGCTTATGGTGCAAAAATGGGGTGACATTCCCTTTTAAATAAACTACATATTCTACAATACCAGATGGGTTAGAATCGGGTCACCATCTAGTGTGTGTGTATGTGTATATATATATATATGTGTATGTATATAATATATATATATACACACATATATATATATTAATGTGTGTGTGTGTATATGTGTATGTGTGTGTGTGTATATATATATATATATATATATATATATATATGTGTGTGTGTGTGTGTATGTATATATATATATATATATATATATATATATATAATATATGTAGTGTTGGCACCCTTGAAATTGTTCCAGAAAATTATTGCAAATACATGGTTTGTTATACACGTTTGTTTGCCTGACAAATGGTTGGCGCACTCAACTTAATATTTGCACACACTTTGGAATAAGTAACTGCAATCAATCGCTTCCTACAACCATCACATCAACAAGCTTCTTACACATCTCACTTGGAATTTTGTACCACTCTTTTGCAAACTACTCTAGGTCTCTCACATTTGAAGGGTCACTTCTAACAGCAATTTTAAACCCTTAATGACAGCCAATACGTCTTTTTACTGACCTGAGATATAAGAGAATAGCATCCCCATACAGGTGACAATCCAGCAGTTGTACACTATAGCTGACAACTTGCTGCATCACAAACGATCAGTGTTGGCACCGTCCATATCTGTTTAACCCCTTAGTTGCTGCTGTCAAAAGTGACTACATCAAATGGTTAATAGATTGTGGGGGCTTCCGCTTTAATCTAATTGACACACTGAGATCATGATTGTGTGGTCCTGATGTTTTCCATAGCAGTTCATGGCCAAATAGCGGCCTTAGAGGCTCCCGGCTATAGCGGTCAGTCCAGAAGTTAGCGACATTTAGGTGGTAAAAATACACTGTTTCATTCCTATCATGCCACTTTGCATTAATTCCTGAAAATCACCTGGAGGGTTAGTAAGTTTTCAGTATGTCAGGGGGTGCTGATTTTACAATGGTATCTCTTCTGGGGTTTTCCAATATATAGCACCCCCAAAGTCACTTCAAACCTGTATAGGTCCCTCCGAAAAATAAATTTTGTAAAATTCCTTGAAAAAATGAAAAAATACTGCTACATTTTTAAACCTCCTAAAAGGCTAACAATAAATTAGCATTTTTAAAATGGTGCTGATGTAAGGCAGACATGTGGGAAATGTTATTAATTAATGTTTTTCTGTGGTGTGACTATCTAAAGGTTAATTCAAAATTTGAAAATTGCAATCAATTTTTTTTACGCTTTTGTCAAATTTCTGATATGTTTTGTGTTTATTTATAAAAAAAAAAGTATTGACCTAAATTTACTATTATCATAAATTATAATGTGCCACGAAAAAAACAATCACAAAATCACTGGGGTTTGTTGAAGCATTTTAGAGTTATTACCACATAAAGTGACATTGGTCAGAATTTAAAAAATTGGCCCTGTCACTAAGGGGTTAAGATCTCTCCACAGGTGTTCAATGGGATTTTGATCCAGAATCATTTTTAGCCATTTCAGAACGCTCCAGCACTTTGTTTCCATCTATTTCTGTGTGCTTCTTGAAGTATGTTTGGAGTCATTGTCCTGCTGGAAAACCCATAACTTAGAACTCAGACCCAGCTTTCTGACAATGGGCACTAACATTGTGAACTATATGCCAAGGCAATCCTTCAAATTTTATGATGCCTTTCATACCGTAGATACCCAGTGCCAATGGCATCAAAGCAACCCCAAAATACCTTTGAATCTTCACCATATTTGATAGTTGGTACTATACTATGTTCTTTTCTTCTGTAGGCCTCATTTCATTTTCAGTTAAACAGAATGAGGTGCTTTTACAAAAATATCTATTTTGGTCTCATCTCTCCACAAGATGCTTTCCCAGAAGGATTTTTGCTTTGCTCACGAACATTTCGGCAAACTGCAGCCTAGCATTTTTAGGTCTGTGCAACAGTAAGGTGCTCCTGGGTCTCCTGCCATAGAGTTTCATTTCATTCAAATGTCGACACATGTTTCGTGATGGCACTGATGCACCCTGTGCTTGCAAGACAGCTTGAATTTCTTTGTTACTTTATAGGGGCTGCTTATCCACCAGCTGGATTATCCTGCTCTGCAACCTTCATCAATTTTTCTCTGCCATCCAGGGAAATTAGCTGCAGTGTCATGGGTTGTAAACTTGATTTATATTGCGTACTAAGGACAAAGTAACATCAAGATCTCTGGAGATGAACTTGTAACCTTGAGATTGTTGATATTTTTCAACAATTTTGATTCTTAAGTCCTCAGACCATTTTCTTCTCTGGTCTCCAGTTTAATGTGACGCACATGCAATGCAATGAGTGAGTCAACTTCTGCCCTTTTCTTATCTGGTTTCTGGTGTGATTTTCTTATTGCCCACATCTGTTACTTGCCATAGGTGAGTTTGAACAAGCATCACATTGCTGAAACAAAGTTGGTTACCCACATTTTTGGAAAGGTGCAAACAATTCTGTCCAGCACATTTTTGGGGTTTTGTGAAATTGTCCAATTTGCCTTTTTTTTCCTTTTATGTTTTTTTTGTTGTTCCAATACACACAGGGAATAATACTTTTTTTTTTTTTTTTCTGGAACAATTTCAAGGGTGCCAACACTTTCGGCCATGACTGTACAGATAGCTATATCTGTCTTTATACAGTTATGGTTGAATGTGTTGGCACCTTCTATAGAATATGAAGAGAGCGATATAGAGATATGTTTTATTTTCTGTGTTGCTACTGTTTTGCATGTTTCTAATGGCTTCTTCTAGACCAGTGATTCTGAAGTCCAGGCCTCAAGGACTGTTGACAGATCATGTTTTCAGGATTTTCATGGTATTGCACATGTGATGGTATTATTAGCATCAGAAATTGCTACAGGTTCTCTGTGCACCATAGCTTCAAATCATGACCTGTTGGAGGGACGTTGAGGACTGGAGATGAGTAACACTGCGATAGACCATGTGTCTTCGCAGATCGTCTTCAGTACATTTCAATTCAAGTCTATGATCCCAAAAAAGGAGGAATATCCCAGGGTTTTGCTTCAACGTTTGATTGGGTCAAAATTATTTACAACGCATCGATGGTATATATTTTTTTCATACACATGTAAACATCCATATTATGACAAACACCTTGTTTGGTAGATTGCATTGGTTTCTTATGTTGTACCTATTATGCAGCCATACAGTCAATAAATAAGACTTGCTTCTCACCCCGCCTTGCACCACCACCACACATATGAAATTAATTAGAGGGTGAAAGTAATTGTATTCTGGATTTAGAATAGTCATCCATTTTACTTTACATAGTGTATGTACAAAATTACGTAAACTTTTTCTTTGTATATTGCAAGAACTGGTCTCAGACATCAAATCAAAATAGCTTTTAGCGTATGATAAACATTGCTGTAGAGGAGGGAATAAGGGACGTATAAAGGGAAAAAAGCATACTAAGAAGAATGCAAAAAGTGTCTAGTTTCATACTTGCCTAGATCTATTTTTTAAGTATAGCTAATATAAATGAAAGGGATGTGTGTGAGCAAATGTGCATTGGCTGTTTGTCAGAATAAAGGGTGGATTATGTGTGAGCCACTTCTTTTGAACCATATTGTTGATTCAAAGCCATCATGAATAGCTTTTCCATTGTAGGAAGAAAGTAAAGCTGAAATTTTCATATACAGTGGGTACGGAAAGTATTCAGACCCCTTTAAAATTTTCACTCTTTGTTTCATTGCAGCCATTTGGTAAATTCAAAAAAGTTCATTTTTTTTCTCATTAATGTACACTCTGCACCCCATCTTGAATGAAAAAAAAAAAACAAATCTAGAAATTTTGGCAAATTTATTTAAAAAGAAAACCTGAAATATCACATGGTCATAAGTATTCAGACCCTTTGCTCAGTATTGAGTAGAAGCACCATTTTTAGCTAGTACAGCCATGAGTCTTCTTGGGAATTATGCAACAAGTTTTTCACACCTGGATTTGGGGATCCTATGCTATTCTTTGCCGATCCTCTCCAGTTCCGTCAGGTTTGATGGTGAACGTTGGTGGAAAGCCATTTTCAGGTTTCTAAAGAGATGCTCAATTGGGTTTAGGACAGGCCACTGGCTGGGCCAGTCAAGAATGGTCACAGAGTTGTGCTGAAGCCAGTCCTTTGTTATTTTAGCTGTGTGCTTAGGGTCATTGTCTTGTTGGAAGGTGAATCTTCAGCCAAGTCTGAGGTCCAGAGGTTTTCATCCATGATATCTCTGTACATGGCCGCATTCATGTTTCCTTCAATTGCAACTAATCCCTGCAGCTGAAAAACATCCCCATCGTATGATGCTGCCAACACCATGTTTCACTGTTGGGATTGTATTGGGCAGGTGATGAGCCGTGCCTGGTTTTCTCCACACATACCGCTTAGAATTATTATGTGGGCTTTCATATGTCTTGCACCGAGGAGATGCTTCCGTAGGGCCACTCTACCATAAAGGCCAGACTGGTGGAGGGCTGCAGTGATAGTTGACTTTGTGGAACTTTCTCCTATTTCCTTACTGCATCTGTGGAGCTCAGCCACAATGATCTTGGGGTTCTTTACCTCTCTCACCAAGGCTCTTCTCCCACAATTGCTAAATTTGACTGGTCTAGGAAGACTTCTGGTGGTCCCAAACTACTTCCATTTAAGGATTATGGAGGCCTCTGTGCTCTTAGGAACCTTGAGTACTGCAGAAATTCTTATGTAACCTTGGCCAGATCTGTGCCTTGCCACTTTTCTGTCTCTGAGCTCCATGGCCAGTTCCTTTTGACCTCATGACTCTCATTTGGTCTGACATGCACTGTGAGGTCTTATATAGACAGGTGTGTGCCTTTACAAATTAAGTCCTATCAGTTTAATTAAACCCAGCTGGACTCCAAGGAGTAGAACCATCTCAAGGAGGATCACAAGGAAATGGACAGCTTGAGACTTATATATGAGTGTCTGAGCGAAGGGTCTCTGAATACTTATGATCATGTGATATTTCAGTTTTACTTTTCTTAATTTGAAAAAATTTCAACATTTCTGGGGAGTTTTCAGTCAAGATGGGGTGCAGAGTGTACATTAATGAGAAAAAAATGAACTTTTTTTGAATTTACCAAATGGCTGCAATGAAACAGAGTGAAAAATTTAAAGGGGTCCAAATACTTTCCATACCCACTGTATGTACTACTGTTTGCATGGAATCAGCTACTGAAGCTGTACCTCTAATGAAATATTGCTTTACTTTCTAACATCCCTTCGTGTCCTTTTATGTATCTCTAATCGTGCCATGGCTTACCCAAATTTAAAAAAAGAAAAAAATCATACTCTGGAACTCCATGCGTGTCTCCAAAATCCATCCTTCCTCTCCAGTGATGCCACTCCAATGATGTCTGTCTACCTTCCACTCAGTGGTAAGGTTACTTGATGCCATGTCTTCTGGTCCAATAGAGGGCTGATTCTGGGGAAAAATAGGTCTTCCCATCATTCAGTTTTAAATGGAGGAAATGGCAGTCCCATAAACAATAGTAGAGGTGTGAGACATTTTCAAGAATTTAGTAAGATCATGTCTAGGGAATGGAAAAAAATAGGGATATACAAGTGCCTTAAAGGCTATGTTTACTTTTTGTACTTATTTTCTTATTTGTTAAGTTGTTCCCTAAATGCAACAATAAGTACCCTTTTTAAGTAAACTTTATTAACCCCTTCACGCCACAGTCCATTTTAGTTTTTCTGTTTGTTTTTTGCTCCATTGCTTTCCAGAGCCATAACTTTTTTATTTTTCCATCAATATGGCCATGTGAGGGTTTTTTTTTTTTTTGTTGCGGGACAAGTTGTACTTTTGAACAACACCATTGGTTTTACCATACTGTGTACTTGAAAACGGAAAAAAAAAATTCCAAGTGCAGTGAAATAGCAAAAAAAGGGCAATTCCACGACTTTTTTTTTTATAACCATATTCACCAAATGCTAAAACTGATCTGCCATTATGATTCTCCAGGTCATTACAAGTTTGTAGATACCAAAGAGGTGGCGAAAAAAATCCAAAGTTTGTTTAAAAAAAAAATTGCTGCATTTTCCAACACCTGTAGCGTCTCCATTTTTTGTCATCTGGGGCTGGGTGAGGGCTTATTTTTTGCACACCGAGCTGACGTTTTTATTGTTACCATTTTGGTGCAGATGCAATCTTTTGATCACCTGTTATTGCATTTTATTGCCATGTTGCGGCGACCAAACAAACGTAATTCTGGCATTTTTACCTTTTTTTTGTTACGCCGTTTACTGATCAGTGCCTTCTGGGATAAGTGAAGAGTCTCCGCGAGCTCAACGATCACTGGGTTTTGACCGTTGCAGCTGAAAAGAGGAAATCGGAAAACCAGGGGAAGAGTCTTGAGGAGATCATTTGCATATTCCCAGTGCCTTCTGGGATAAGTGAAGAGTCTCCGCGAGCTCAACGATCACTGGGTTTTGGCCGTTGCAGCTGAAAAGAGGAAATCGGAAAAAATTTGGGCTCATCTTTCATCGTTTTTAAGAAATCTCAAGATGGAAGAGGCCAGGAACCATTTGGTGAGCTGCATTTCTTGCTACATGTTCACAGACTTACCAGTGGAAAAGCCAAACTTCACATGCCACAAATGCAAGCTTGTGTCCCTGTTGGAGGAAAAGTTGCAAAATCTCGAAGAGAGGTTAGCTACGCTGAAGATCATTAAGGAAGGTGAAGAGTTCTTGGACAGAGCAGAATTATCTCTTCATGTTACAGAAAGAGAAGAAATTCGAAGTGCACCTGAAGAAACAGAGGAATGGAGACATGTGACCCAGAGAAGCAGGAGGATCAGGAGGCAGTCAGCACCCATACTGCTCAGAAACCAGTACCAGGCTCTCACGCAGGAAAACAATGAAGAAATACATCAGGATAAGACTTTGCCAACAAGCAGCAACCTTGTACGCCTTCAGAGTCCTCCTGGATGGAGAAAGAAAAATGTTGTGAAGAAGAAACGGAGAGTGGTGGTCATGGGGGATTCCCTGTTGAGAGGAACTGAGGCTGCTATCTGTAGACTGGATATAACTTCAAGAGAAATGTGTTGTCTTCCAGGTGCAAAAATTAAAGATGTGTCTGACAGGATATCAGGACTCTTCAGACCTACAGATGACTACCCATTCCTGCTACTACATGTGGGGATAAATGACACTGCAAGAAACGACCTGGAAACCATCTGCAGAGACTTTGAAGACTTAGGCAAGAAAGTGAAAGAACTGGGAGCGCAGGTGGTCTTCTCTTCCATCCTCCCAGTGGATGGCCATGGAACAAGGAGGTGGAATAAGATTCTGCAGGTGAACAACTGGCTACGTCGATGGTGCCGTCAGCAACTATTTGGATTTCTGGATCACGGAGTGAACTACTTATACGATGGACTACTTGTTAGAGATGGGGTGCACCTTACGAAGACTGGTAAGCATGTATTTGGAAGTCGCCTTGCTACACTTGTTAGGAGAGCTTTAAACTAGAACAACATGGGAAGGGAAGCAAAAGACCAGAAAAAGCCATACACCTGACAAATGCTATTGAGAACTCTGCTATTAGAAGTGGAAAGGAAGAACAAAGACGAAAGAATCTAATTAATAAAAATATTGGAGAAAGAGAACCAATCACAAACTAAAATGTTTCTATACTAATGCACAAAGCATGGGCAACAAACAAGGAGAATTGGAACTACTAACACAGGAAAAGAAATATGATGTCATTGGAATCACTGAAACTTGGTGGGACAATACACATGATTGGAATACAAGACTAGAAGGATACAACTTATTTGCAAGAAACAGACTTGATAAACGAGGAGGAGGTGTCGCATTGTATGTTAGAAACGCGTATATCTGCACAGAGATTGAAGCTTCAGAGACTGGGAGTTCTGTGGAAACTGTTTGGGTAAGAATACAAGGACAGAACAATGGAAAGGACACCATTGTAGGCATTTACTACAGGCCGCCTGTGCAAGCTGAAGCTATGGATGAACTCTTTATGCATTAAAAGGCCAAGTTCTCCAAAAAATATGACATAGTTGTCATGGGAGATTTCAACTATCCAGACATTTGTTGGGAATCTCTCTCAGGCAAAACTAACAGGTCAAGGAAATTCTTATCCTCTCTTGCTGACAACTTTATCTTCCAAAAGGTAGAGGAGAAAACAAGGGGAACTGCTACCTTGGATCTAATCCTTATAAACAGGGAGGAAATGGTTGAGGAGGTAAAAGTGGCTGGGACCCTAGGAGGTAGCGACCATGCTATTTTAGAATTTTGGATAACTAGAGGCGGAAGACCTGTGAAGACTCAGACGTCAAGGTTAGATTTCAGAAAGGCAGATTTTAAGGTATTCAGAAAGAGAATTGGAGGGATCCAATGGCTGGATATCCTTAAAGACAAAAATGTCCAGGAAGGATGGGAAATCTTGAAAAATGAAATTCTCAAAGCACAGTTGTTAACAATTCCGAAAAGAGGGAAGAATAGGAAGCAGTTAAGGAAACCAGGATGGATGAACACAGAACTTAAGCACATGCTAAAAAGGAAGAAAAAAATGTTTATAAAATGGAAAGAGGGAGGCATATCTAAAGAAGAATATAATGCTGTCTGCAGAACCTGCAGGGCACAAATCAGATTAGCTAAAGATGAAAATGAATTGAGGCTTGCAAGAGATGTCAAAAGCAATAATAAAGGATTTGGGGGATATGTCAAAAGTAAAAGAAAAGTCAAAGATGCTATAGGATTTTTACAGGATGAAAATGATGAAATGGTAAGACAGGATGTTGAGAAGGCTGAACTTTTAAATTCCTATTTTGCATCTGTTTTCTCTCAGAAAGGAAATGTAACATCAACTGTTATTCACTGTCCTATTAAGGGAATAGAAGAATCCAGGATATCTATAAACAGAAAGATAGTGAGGAAACACTTAGCTAGCCTAAATGAATTCAAGTCTCCAGGTCCAGATGAATTACACCCCAGAGTACTGAAGGAGATAGCAGAAGAAATTTTTGAACCCCTCTCTATAATCTTTGAAAATTCTTGGAGAACAGGAGAAGTGCCAGAAGACTGGAGAAGAGCAAATGTTGTTCCTATCTTCAAAAAGGGGAAGAAGGTGGACCCAGGTAACTATAGGCCGGTGAGTCTGACTTCTATACCAGGAAAGATCTTTGAACAAATTATTAAACAACATGTATGTCAATACCTGGATAAGAATGAAGTGATTAAACAGAGTCAGCATGGGTTTGTAACTAATAAGTCATGTCAGACTAACTTAATTTCCTTCTATGACGGTATCACTGATTGGGTGGATCAAGGAAATGCTGTAGATATAGTATATCTTGACTTCAGCAAAGCATTTGACAAAGTCTCTCATACAATCCTTATTGAAAAAATGACTAAGTATGGAATGGACAAGGCAACTGTTAGGTGGATTCATAACTGGCTTAGTGATCGGACCCAAAGAGTGGTCGTAAATGGCTGCACATCCAGTTGGAAGAATGTCTCAAGTGGGGTACCACAGGGCTCTGTCCTGGGCCCTGTATTGTTCAACATCTTTATCAACGATTTAGATGAAGGAATTGAGGGTAAACTGATTAAATTTGCTGATGACACAAAGCTAGGAGGGATAGCTAATACTAGAGAAGAGAGAGAGAGAGGATTCAAAAAGATTTAAATAAACTGGAGAAGTGGGCAGCAACTAACAGAATGGTTTTTAACAGGGAGAAATGCAAAGTACTACATCTGGGCAATAAAAATGGAAAAAGCATATATAGAATGGGAGGAATAGGGCTAAGTGACAGCACATGTGAAAAAGACTTGGGTATACTAATAGATCACAGACTGAATATGAGTCAACAGTGTGATGCAGCAGCAAAAAAGGCAAATGCAATTCTAGGATGTATTAACAGAAGCATACAGTCTAGATCACGTGAAGTCATTATTTCCCTCTACTCCTCTTTGGTCAGACCTCATCTGGAATATTGTGTCCAGTTTTGGGCACCACATTTTAAAAAAGACATCAACAAACTGGAGCAAGTTCAGAAAAGAGCGACCAGAATGGTGACCGGTCTGCAAACCCTGTCTTATGAGGAAAGGTTGCAGGATTTGGGAATGTTTAGTTTGCAAAAGAGAAGACTGAGAGGAGACTTAATAGCTGTCTACAAATATCTAAAGGGCTGTCACATTGTAGAAGGATCAACTTTATTCTCATTTGCACAAGGAAAGACTAGAAGCAATGGGATGAAACTGAATGGGAGGAGACAGATTAGATATTAGAAAAAACTTTTTGACAGTTAGAGTGATCAATGAGTGGAACAGGCTGCCACGAGAAGTGGTGAGTTCTCCTTCAATGGAAGTATTCAAACAGAGGCTGGACAGACATCTGACTGGGATGATTTAGCGAATCCTGCTTTGAGCAGGGGGTTGGACCAGATGGCCCAGGAGGTCCCTTCCAACTCTACCATTCTATGATCAGATTATTTCTTTATCTTGATAAATCAGCGATACCAAATATGTGTATTGTAATTGTTTTATTTTGAATGGGGGGTGATTTAAACAGTTTATTTTTTAATATTTTTAAAAACATTTATTTTTTTTTTGCTTTACACTGGCTTCAATAGTCTCCATGGGAGACTAGAAGCTGCGATCATCCGATTGCTCACTTGTGACGAGCGTCAACTGATAGGCGCCGCTCATAGTAATCTAGCGTTGAAAAACCACAGGGGTCTGTTGCACACCCCGGGTTGTCATGCCAACCCATCTGTGACCCACGGTCATGTGACACGGGTGCCGATGGGCGGGATTAGTGACGCGCTTCCAGCGCGAACACAAATGATGTCAGAGATTAAATGAAGTCAGACTGACAGCTGTATTAGGTTAACAGCCGCGGGTGGATCGTTATCTATGTTCTAAAACATGGGCAGAGAAAACAAAGTGCAGATAGGAAGGAAAACACATGTACTTGTAGAAGAAATTACTCCAAAACCAAAGCTGTGCTGATACAAGAGAGCTAGTGAATAGAGATGAGTGAATTTGTTCAGATTTTGGCCTCGAATCTGATTTTGACATATTCGAACACTATTCGTGCCGAATGTATGTCTTATGATCAGTTCTGAGTATATTCAGTAATTTTTACTCCCATTGACTCTAATGACATTCGGCTGTGTTTTAGACAAATATTGCAAAAACAATATTTGATTCCGATCTTATTCTGAATGAATCCGAACAAATTTGCTCATCTCCACTAGTGAACACCAGCGCAGCTGTTGAACCATCTGATATAAAAAATTGAGGCCACTTTTTCGCCTAAATAAAGCATCTGTAACGGGAATTGATCCATTGATGTGTCCACTCCATTTAGTTTTACAACTTTAGTATACGCTGTAACGATCATGTGTATTTTTTCATTGGATCTCTAGTCAATTTAATCCTCAATTATTTGAAAGACGTTTTGTAACACCAAAAACTGTATTCAGCTTTTCACAGCTTTTCAGTCAAAATAAGGGCAGAGAACATCCCAGAGGAACATTTTTATTATGATTATTACATATTAGGTTAAAGACTTCATTGACGTTGGTGTCCGTAGACATTAGCAGATTGCCTAGAATTTTCAAACCGCAAGCTTTAAGATGCGTAGGTGGCTGTACTACTTCTTGTCAGTCACCAGCTCTTGAGAATAGAAGTCTTTTTGGTTTGTAAGGTTTGCTTCCTAACCGTTGCAGTCATAACTTTTCACAATTGTGTCAGCGCCAAGAGCTTTCACCAAGGACATGGCAGAAATTCTCTACCAAGAAGGAATGTGTTGTTTTTTTTACCTATTTTGGTAACTGGCTTCAAGTTATGCAGTTCTACCTGAACAATTAGACAACCTTTTTTTAAAGTGTGACTTGTTTCAGGAGAACTTGTTATGTCTGTGTCTGCCTCTAGTTCCTCCTCATTCCATAAACCTTTATGAACACAACTTTCATCTACTATGTCCGAAATGGTAAAGTCTATTCACTGCAGACAGATTTAAAAAAAAATAATTTCCCTATGAATTCAGAATATTGAAAATGAACACTCTGTCCAGGAGGAGAAAAAAAAAAAGATTTCTCTGATTTTTAAGAAATATTCTTATTTTCATGTGTGCTATACTGATTAATAAGCAAAAATAAAAATGACAATTACTCTTTAAATCTTAAAATCATAAGTCGAGTTGTCATTTGTTTGAACCACAATGATAACCTTGAAGTTTCTACTGGTCTTGACAAGGTACGGCCATCATATTGCAATCCTGGATTACCAGTTGAGATAGCTGTTTAGTATTTTAGCCCTGAGCATGGAGTATAAAATAACTTTTTCTTCATTTCATGGCTCTAGACTTCAGTTACATGACATAAGATGTGTCCTTGAATTTAGGATTCAGGGGCGGACACAGACTGCAGAGGGCTCCTGTGCAAGAAATCTTCCCGACCCACCCCCCAATACTGCAACAAATTTAAGTAAACATAGGTTGTATGTTGTATGAGCACGGGACTATGAGATGGAGGATAATCATATAATTTGTTATACCTAACCACAGTTAGGTACTATGCCCGGGCAATGCCAGGCTCTTCAGGTAATATATTTGTAAACAGCATAGAATGAATTGAATTACAATGCAAAGAAGCAGTGTTATCACTCATCAGTCTGCAAATGTTGGCTGTAATCCTGCTGTATGGAGGCAGAATGGGGTTTTAGGCCTGTAGTATAATGATCCCTGTCTTTAACTTATCAGCTTCCACGCATATATATATATATATATATATATATATATATATATATATATATATATATATATATATATATATTTATAAAGGGTAAGTAAGAGTCTTCACCATAGCATCAAAAACACAATCTATCAAAGCACATTGTCCGCGCTGTTGGAGGAGGACACGATGATGGATTTGAAGCATTCCCTGAAGTGCCTCCATGGTTCTGTCACAATCTCCTCCCGAAATTACCTAATTTCCGGTCAGCTTCTAGCACGTCACTTCCGGTGGAACGTCATGTCCGAATTTTAAAGTGCTCTGCCGTGTACTCCTGTGTCCGCAGGAAAAGTAAGCTCCTAGCCGGGGCAGTCTCTCAAAATCGGGACTGTCCCGCTGGGAGGTATGAATGCTCCCCACCATACACCTTGTACAAGTATGGCTCCACACATCACATACACACACGGTTCCACTTTTTATGCCTCGTACACACACTGCTCCGCTCTACACCTCGCACACACGGCTCCACTTAGTACACACATGGCTCCACTCCGTAAAACTCGTACACATGCGTCTCTGCTCCGTACACCTTGTACACATGTGGCCACGCTCCGTAAACCTTGTACACACATGGCTCCGCTCCATACACCTTGTACATACGCAGTTCCGCTCCGTACACACATGGCTCCGCTCCGCAAACATCTCTGCTCCGTACACCTCGTACACGTGCGTCTCTACTCTGTACACCTCATACACGTGCGGCTCTGCTCCGTACACCTCGTACACATGCGGCTCTGCTCCATACACCTCGTACATGTGTTGCTAAACTCTGTACACCTCGCACACGCGCTGCTCCGCTCTGTACACCTCGCACACGCGCTGCTCCGCTCTGTACACCTCGCACACGCGCTGCTCCGCTCTGTACACCTCGCACACGCGCTGCTCCGCTCTGTACACCTCGCACACGTGCTGCTCCGCTCTGTACACCTCGCACACGCGGTGCTCCGCTCCGTACACCTCGCACACGTGTGGCTCTGCTCAATACACCTCGTACACACGCGCAGCTCCGCTCTGTACGCCTCGTACACACACGTGCGGCTCTGCTATGTACACCTCGTACACACACGCGGCTCCGCTCCGTACACCTCGTACACACACACGCATGGCTCCGCTCTGTACACCTCATACACACACACAGCTCCACTTCGTACACACAAACTCCGCTTTGTACACCTCGCACACACAGCTCCGCTCCGTACACGCACTGCTCCACTCCATACGTGCGGCTCAGCTCTGTACACAAACACAGCTCCACTCCGTACACGTGCGGCTCCGCTCTGTACACCTCACACACGGCTCTGCACCGTACACCTCACACACACGCGACTCCGCTCTGTACACCTCACACACACGCGGCTCCGCTCCGTACACCTTGTACACACACAGCTCCGCTCCGTACACCTTGTACACACACAGCTCCACTCCGTACACCTCGTACACACACACAGCTCTGCTACATCCACCCTGTAAACTCCCCTGACCCCACACATAAACTTACCCTCATCCAGCACGATGACAACCAGCACAGCAGAGTCCTCCATAAAACAAGGGCTAGGGCTGTGTGCACAGGACCAGTGATGAGGTTACAGGAGGGGAGGAGTCAGGGGTCACATTATCAGGGGTGCTGACTCCTTCCCTCCTGTGACTTCATCAATTACAAGCCTCTTGCACGAGCGCAGCACCAGCGTGCAGAAGAGGCTAAATTGTAGGTGCTGCGGGTAGAGGAGCGCATAATGCCGCCTCCTGCTGCCTGCCACTTGAGCAGCTGGCTCAACTCGAATCATTATAGCTGCGCCCCTGCATGCGGTGCTGGAGGCTGGAAGGGCCCCCTCTCCCCCGGGGCCCCCGTTCAATGAACGGGCTGCATGGGCGGTAGGTCCGCCCCTGCTTGAATTGAAAGGTTGTGGAGCCCATACTTGTAGAGAATTAAGAGTAGGTAATGGCTTTTTTTAAATTAAAGGTTCTTCTGAATCCTAGATCCCATTACTATCCAAGCTCCAATTATGTGAAGTGTGGTTCCATTTGACCATTCACCAGTGCAAAAAAATTTTCAATTTTCGGTAATAGAGCTTTAAAAAGGTTTGGCAGGAGACCTGCTGAAGGTGCACCTGCCATTGATTATGCCTTTAACAGATATACCAGGAGGTATTGATAAATGATTGGCCTTGAATATTTTTACCAGACAAAAATGAATCCTGTTGCTATGGAAACAAGTATTAACTTTGAAAATTGAACATGCTAAGTTTTAACAAAAATGTGTTATTTTGAAGTTGTATGGAACACTCAAAAGAAATCTTCATGGCACAGTGGATCCAACATACATTTATTTCTGGTAAAATATTCACAGCTTTTTTGGCTGCACGTGCTTTTGTCACACATGAAATCGAATAACTTTGCGCTAAGAGGAAACTACATTTATACATTAAGTGGGGTCACATTTACATAATTTAGACAAAAAAATGCCCCATTTAAAAACAAAATGTTAATACAATAATACAAATTTCAATTACAAACGAGCTAATGATACAACTAATTTACAGGGATCTTAAAATCGATTTTCCGAAAGTAGAGTTCTAAAAACAACTGCACAAGATAGGGCTTAATCAATTGGTAGCTCATATGGTCATGGAAATTGTGGAAAGCATTGTCCATTTAATAGAATAGGTACAGACGCCTCTACCTGACTCCCAGAGAAGGCGGTATGATAACCAACGTAAAGAAAGTATTTAGATTGCACTACACTGATTCAATTATATAATTTAACCCATCAGAACACAGACTTATTTATTGATCAAATAGGGTCCTCTTTTATCAAGGGTACTTTGCCTGTATGGCTTTCAACATGTTAGGTCAAATATATTTTTTTTATCCCATTAGTAATCCAGGACACTGTTTAGAAGTATATTCTGCATTGGTATCTCAAACATTTAGGTAAACTTAAAGCCAAGCAAAGAAGAGCATCCATTTTAACTACCGCAAAAAAGCAGGCATGTAGAATTTTGGGGAATTGTAATAAGACAAGTTTATATAAGATAGGTAGATATTATTCAAGATAGCATTAATAATGTAGGAGACATATGTAAAATCCTCTCAAATAAGAAATATACCAAGGTCAATATGGATCCCACATATTAATATTTTGTGGAATTCAATAAACTAATGGAGGAAAAATACAGAAAGAAAGTTATTAGTAATGAGAAAAACAATATCTTAGAGTACTTTACCCCAATTTGCACTTTTTAGCATCTGCCCAAAATACACAAGAATGTGGAAAAACCGCTCAAACCCCTCATTTTGGGAATTAAGTCTTACACATGCCAAATATCCTATTAAATTGATTTATTCCTGTAAAATATTGTTGTTTAGTTATCTTCTTATGTAAAAGACTTGGCTAGTCTCATTAAAGATTTCAAGTGAGAGGACAGCATCCATTTTCATTACTTTTGATGTCGCAGTATATTTCTTTTTAAGCAGAGACTATTCTTGATGAATAACAGTTATTCCGTATGAACGGATTAGAATTTGTTCTCAATTTTTTTAATTCAAAATAAGGTCTATCACCAAATCGCCACCTAAATTAATACTGTATTTAGTGTGTAAATATGAAAAATTAGTTCACAGAAAATACACTTCATTAAAATATTACTTTTTTTTAATCCTCTTTAAAATATTTAAAGCTGAAATATAAAATGACGATTCCAATAGATAATGTTTGTATACAGCTACCCAATGTCCTCAAATCAATTAAGTAAGTCAATGGTAGCAAAAACATACAATTTACATCAACCAAAGGGGTAAGGAGAAGCCCCAAGTCTAATATTGCCAACCTCAGTGGCAAGATAGATGGCCCCGCTCTACGAAGGCTCAACCTGATAGGCTTAATAGGGTCTCATAGGGAGCTTTCAATGAGTGAGGGTGCAAATTGCATTTCTAGAGTGCCAACCTCCATGGCAAGGTAGGAGCAATGCTAGACATGCAATACGGCTTTCCCTTTGTTTGAGGTAAACTATCTTTTTGCTACCATTTATTTACATGAACAAAAGGGCCGGCAATCAAGTGATGAATGAATAAATAATAAATGCCTCAAGTGAAATAATGATGGAATAAAGCAACAAAGAGCTTGAAATATAAGGTGGCTGAAAACACCTAATCCACTGGAAAAACCTGTAAGAACTGTGTAAAGTCAGAGAAGGTACAATTAGAAGTTTAACTAAATATACTAATTAATGGATAAAAGACAAATGTTTAAAGAGCAGGAGGAATTGATATCAAATGCAAACAATGTGTATCTATGTAAAGAATGGGAAAGAAAAGAATTGGCCAGAAAACCAGAATTAATACTAAACAGTCGGTCATATACAGCGAGGTAAATATATTAAACTGAAATCAAATAAATAAAGCCACAAATGTAATGAAAAAGAAATCAGAAGTCTTCTTTACCCATATTGTGGCACTTGTTAGAATGCACGTTTCGGTGCTAACCTTCGTCAGGGGGTGGTGTCAGACCAGTGGAGAGTGTTGTAAAACCCTCTGAAGCAAAAATAGTCACCACTGATAGCGGCTCAGAAAGTGGACGCCATCGGAGGTGGATTCATCCTGTGTCATTGAAGGTGGGGCGGGTCACGTGAGGGCAAACCCGCTCTCATTGATGACGAAACTAGGGGGGCCAAGACGTGAGCCGAATTAAACCTGAATGGAGACGTGGCGGGGAATGCACACAAGTGTGACATAGACAGGAAGAGTAGTTACGGGCTCAAAGTGAAATAACGAAACTATGAGGTAGAATGGAACCAGGATAAATACATAACGAGTTATAACTAAGGATAACCATTACGAATGTATTATTTGAAGATTTTCAACATAACAGACAAAAAATACCTGTGTATTGACATAGAATAAATATGAAGCATAACAGTTAACCCCGTCACCCCAAAGCCTGTTTTCACCTTCCTGACCAGGCCAATTTTTACAATTCTGACCACTGTCACTTTATGAGGTCATAACTCTGGAACGCTTTACCGGATCCCAGTGATTTTGAGACTGTTTTTCTTGTGGCTTATTATACTTTATGATAGTTATAAAATGTCTTTGATATAACTTGAGTTTATTTTTTTAAATGGAAATTTGGTGAAACTTTAGAAAATTTTGCAATTTTTAAACTTATAATTTTTATGCCCTCCCTTCAGAGAGTCATATCGCACAAAGTAGTTAATAAATAACATTTCCCACATGTCTACTTTACATCAGCAAACACAATTTTTTTGTTAAGAAGTTATAAGGATTAAAAGTTGACCAGCGATTTCTCATTTTTTAAAACAAAATTTGCAAAACCATTTTTTATGCACCACCTCACATTTTAAGTGACTTTGATGGGCTTATATGACAGAAAATACCCAAAAATGACACCATTCTAAAAACCTCAAGGTATGCAAATTCACATTCAATAAGTTTATTAACCCTTCAGGTGCTTCACAGGAATTTTTGGAATGTTGAAGAAAAAAATAAACATTTACTTTTCTTTCACAAAAAATTTCCTTTAGACCTTTTTTTTTGGAAACAGGAGAAAATGGACCATACATTTTGTTGGGCAATTTCTCCTGAGCATGCCGATACCCAATATGTGGGGAAAATCTACTGTTTGGGTGCATGGAAGGGCTTGGAAGGAAAGGAGCGCCATTTGACTTTTTGAATGTAAAATATGCTGGAATAATTAGCGGATGCCATGTCGCCTTTGGAGAGTCCCTGATGTGCCTAAACAATGGAAATGCCCCACAAGTGACACCATTTTGGAAACTAGACCTCTTATGAACTTATCTAGATGTGTATCGAGTATCTTGAACTCACAGGTGCTTCACAAAAGTTTATAAAGTTAAGCCATGAAAATAAAAAATAAACATTTTTGCAAAATAAATCTTTTTTAGCTCCATATTTTGCATTTTCATAAGGGTAACAGGAGAAATTGCGCCATACAATTTGTTGTGCAATTTCTCCTGAGTACACTGATACCCTATATGTGGGGGAATACTACTGTTTGGGTGCACGGCAGGGCTTGGAAGAGAAGGAGCGCCATTTGACTTCTTGAAAGTAAAATTTACTGGACTAATTAACGGACGCCATGTCGCATTTGGAGAGCCTCTGGTGTGCCTAAACAGTGGAAACCCCCCAAAAGTGACACCATTTTGGAAACTAGACTCCTTATGGAACTTATCTAGATGTGTATTGAGCATCTTGAACCCACAGGTGCTTCACAAACGTTTATAACGTTAAGCCATGAAAATTTAAAAAAAAAATCACATTTTTTCCACAAAAATCTTTTTTAGCTACAAATTTTGTATTTTCACAAGAGCAAAGGAGAAAATGTGTCCCAAAGTTTGTTGTGAAATTTCTCCTGAGTTTACCAACACCCCATATGGGATTGAAAACTACTTTTTAGGTACAGTGCAAAGGTCAGAAGGGAGTAGCGCCATATTACAGTGCAGATGTTGCTGCATTTGTTTGAGGTTGCCATTTTATATTGGCAGAGCCCCTGAGGTGCCAGAACAGCAGAATCCCCTCTATAAATGACTCCATTTTACCAACAAAACCTCTCAATGAATTAATCTAGGGGTGCATTGATTATATTGACATCACAGGTGTGTCACAGACTTTTATACCAGTGGGCAGTGAAGAAAAAATAATTTACATTTTTACCACCAAGATTGTGTGTTAGCCCCATGTTTTACATTTTCACACTGGGAAATGGGTAAAAATGGCACCAAAATTTGTCCCATAATTTCTGCTGAATGTAGAAATACCCCATGTGTGGCTGTACAGTACTAATTTGCCATACGGAGTGACTCGGGACAGACAGAGCGCTATTTGCATCCTGGAGCACAAATTTTCCTAGACAAGTTTGTGGATTACATATAAAGAGCCCCAAAGGGCTAGAAATGCAGAATTCCCTCAACTGATCCCAATTTGGAAATTATAACCTTTTGGGAATTTATCTACCGATGTAGTGGCGATTTTGACTCCATGGGTGTTTTCCAGAAACAAGCATAAGTGGATGTTGCGGAGTGAAAATTGCAAATTGCCGTTGCAGTGACCAGTACATTATGCACAGCTCATACTTCTGGAGACACGCATCCGTAAGTTAGGCGGGCTCTCATCACTACAGAAATGCCAAACGTGGGCGCTACATGTTGTTTAAGCACACTGTGGCTCAGAAGGGAGGGCATTTGGATTTGGGAGAGGAGAATTTGCTGATTTTCTTTTGGGGAGCGAGGAGCCATTTTGCTTTTCAAGAGCCTTTGCGCTACCAGTAATGTGTAAGCCCCCTATATATCCATTAACAGATGACGGACATGAGTGGGGACTTGCTTTTTTTGTGGATTAAGTTGAAGCTTTTATTGGGAACATTTTACATAACGTTTGGGCTCACATGTATCCAGTGCTCAAGGCTGAGCATTTACTTTGGGGTTTCCATCTAAATCTCCGAGTGACGTGACAGATGAAAGCCCCGAGGGATCCATTCACTATAATGAGGCAACAGATTTACTCTGGCCTCCGTCTTGCTTCTGTTCAGCGGTGTCCTTTTCAGAAGTGCACAAAACTGTAGCCGACGGCACTTTTATGCAATCCTAAAAAGACGGACACTGCCGGATCACAGTTCCTATGGTGTCCACAGTGCATCCATCTGCCTCATTATAGAGAGCAGGAAAACTATGCGGCAAGCCTTACTGTGATCTTTGGGAGGCAGAATTAAAAATCAACAGCAGGTGAAGACTTGGTTTTATTTATTTTTTAAGAGTTCCTCGCGCGGTATAAGTGATTAGACAATTTTATTCTTCAGGTCAGTGTGATTACAGTGATACTAGATTTACCGTATATCTTTTTTATGTTTGGCTGCTATCACACACTAAGAGCCGCTTTTTATGGCGCATCTCTATATTTTGATAGCTATAATTTTTCCATATTTCGTCCGACACAGTTGACGATTTTATAGGTACCATTTTTGGGCAAATGACTTTTTTTGATCACTTTCTATTCCGATTTTTGGGAGGCAGAATGATCAAAAACAAGCAATTCTGGAATTTTTATTATTTTATTTTTTTATGCTATTCCGCGGGTAGTAAAATTGATAAGGCAGCTTTATTCTTCGGGTCAGTACGATTACAGCAATACCTGATTTATGTAATTTTTCTATGTTTTGACGCTTTTACACAATAAAAACTTTTATAGAAAAAAAGAATAATTTTTGCATCGCTTTATTCTGAGAGCTATGACTTGTATATTTTTCTGCCAATAGAGCTGTATCGTGGCTTGTTTTTTGTGGGACAAGATGAAGTTTTTAGCGGTACCATTTTTATGTAGATTGGTCTTTTGATCACATTTTGTTTGGCAGTATGATGATAAAGCATAAGTTTTGGCTCCTTTTATTTTTTTTTACAGTGTTCACTGAAGGAGTTAACTAGTGGGACAATTTTATAGGTCTGGTCATTCCGGACACAGTAATAACAAATATGTGTACTTTTTTTCTTTTATATAAATGTATTTATTGGATTAATATATATTTTATTTGTTCTTTATTTTGTGACTTTTTAAAAAAATATTTTTCTAATTTCTAGTAACTTTTTAAAAACTTTTTTACATTTTCATTTTAACTGAATAATGACAGATCGCTGATCTAATACTCTCCAATGCTTCTGCAATGCAGACCATTAGAGCAGCATCTAACAGGCAGGGAGGAGGCATGTCCACTCATGCTGGGTGACCCCGCGACCATCTTGGCACCTGAGGTCACCTTGGAGACCATCAACACAATGCAATTGCATGACGTTGTGCTGATGGGAGCTCAGAGGGAGCTCACTCCTTCTGTGATGCCCCGTGAGATCGCTGTCACTATTGACAGTGGCATCACAGGGGATAAACACCCCGTGTTCGGTGCTAACTCCGATCGAGGACATCACTGCAGGGTGTCAACTCTCACATAGAGCTGACACCCACACTTGATTGCGGCTGCGCTCAGCTTGAGTCCGCATGATCAAATGTTGGGATAGTGCTAAAGGGGTTATCAACTACTAGGACAACCCCTTTTTAAACTAAATGTTCAGCCCCGATAAAATAATAAAACTTATTCTCACCTCCTGTACCATCTCCATTCCAACGGTGTCGGCACTAACCTTCCTGGGGCTGTGTTGCCGTGGAATGACACTACTCTGGCGTCTGGCGTTACTGTCCCTCCCTTTGGACAAACTGAACATGAAGAGAAAGTCTGAGATCAGCTGCAGCCCTGGCTTCCTCCTCTTGTTCAGTTCGTATGAAGACAGAGACGCCAGCTCTGAATGGGTAGCGGCGTCACGTGTCAAAACACTTGTTTTGTCAGAGATTGCCTACCTTTCACTGTAATGCCGTAGCCATTTTGATTGTGGCATGACTGTGATTGGATGGCCACATAGCATCATCAGGTCTATATAAGTCCCGTGATGCCATAAACGGCACAGTGTACCTACGGAAACAGGCAGAGCAGAGAGCGGTGCTGCAGTGCTGAACTAGGGTCATAATTATAGCTGTGTATAGGCAGTGATTAGACGTGTTATCTTTCTTTCAACTGCAACAACAGCCCTTATTAGATAGAAGCACTTAGGGAGAGATTGTGCTGAAGGGATAGTGTAGGACATAGATACATCCAGCAGCTGGAGGGTAGGTTGGCAGCGCTATAGCGTTCCACCTCAGCTGCGGATGTTACTTCGGTCGCTGTTCAAGCAGCTACAGAGGCTGTCGCCCGTGTCTCCACGGCTAGTCCTGCCCCGTTCTTGTCTCGCCTCCCGCTGCCTGAAAAGTTCGCGGGTGATAGTGCTTCATGCAGGGGTTTTGTGAGTCAGTGCTCCATTCACCTGGAGTTGCTGGCCACACGATTTCCCTCTGAGCAGGCTAAGGTGGGATTTATCATCTCCCTTCTGTCGGGCAGGGCCTTGGAGTGGGCCACCCCGCTGTGGGAGCGTGGGGATCCCCTGGTACACAGTGCCACCCATTTTCTGGTCACTTTGAAGCAGGTGTTCCTGGGGCCTCGGGTCACGCACGACACCGCACTGCAGTTGCTGGCCCTTACCCAGGGTTCGTCTCTGGTCAGTCAGTATGCCATCCTCTTCAGAACTCTGGCCTCAGAGCTGGAGTGGCCAGACAAGGTTCTCATACCTATTTTCTGGAGAGGCCTGGCTGACCATGTCAAAGACGCCCTGGCCACCAGGGAGGTGCCTACCACCTTGGAGGAGCTCATTATGGTCTCCACCAGGATAAACATTCGCTTCACTGAGCGAAGGCTGGAGTTCACCAAGTCCAGCCAACAATTTAGATTGGCTCCAAACTTTGTTAGGCCGCTGAAACCCCTCATTCTCGCACGGGGTCCAGGGCCCGGTCCGCGTGGGTACCTTCAGTCTGCTTCCGTTGTCGGCAGACTGGGCACCTAGCTAACCAGTGCCCACAGCGTCCGGGAAACGCTCCCGTCTAGTAGTGATCGGAGGGGGCCTACTAGCCACAGCGACTTTCTCCTCCAAGCTCCTGTTTAAAGGGGCATTAGAATTTAATACTTTCACTCTGGTGGTGGAGGTTTGTGTGGACTCTGGAGCGGAGGGCAATTTCATGTCATCTGCCTTCGCCCTACAACACGCAATCCCCCTGGTCCTGCTACCTCAGTCAGTCACTATCAGAGTGGTGAATGGTGCGACTCTCCCATCCCAAATCACCCACCAGACGGCTCCACTGAGACTCACTGTCTCCTTCCCATCAGGAGATGCTGGAGTAAAATTGCGTACAAATTTAGCAACAAAGTTACAAATGATGAACTGGGCTAAATCTTCCATATAACCTATACTATGCACAT
The DNA here is from genome assembly GCF_039654945.1 of Dendrobates tinctorius. Classification (NCBI taxonomy): domain Eukaryota; kingdom Metazoa; phylum Chordata; class Amphibia; order Anura; family Dendrobatidae; genus Dendrobates; species Dendrobates tinctorius. The sequence goes on along the minus strand of NW_027361802.1, from coordinate 24,985,833 downwards.
AATGCTGACCTCACAAAAAGAAACAGACAAAACCTAGTACACGTAGCTCAAAAAAAGACGCAAAATAAATGACAGGCGTAAATTAAAGAGTCACTATTAGGGCACATGCACACGACCGTATTTTTGGTTTAAGTGCTATCCATAAAAAAATGGATCACACTCGTACCAAAGTTATAACTATTTTTTTCACTGACTGAAACTGTGTGAGAAAAAATTTGATGGCACTGTACAGCATCCGATTTTTATGGATATATTTCTATTCTGTAACATAGTAAACTGCATATGGTCCTGTAAATGATTTAAAGATGCTGCTGCAAAAAACAATTGCATACAGATGAAAAATCATCCATCTTTTCTGAATGAAACTGAACAATTTTTTGTATGCTCGTGTGAACCTACCCTTAGAACCATTTTTACCCCAGAAAATGGAAATATTCTAGAATAAAGTGTAGGATTGCTGTAATCCACTTGTCATGATTCATTATGGGATTCGTGGCAACTCTGGTTCTGCTGATATTTACCGTATTTTTCGGACCATAAGACGCACATTTTTCCCCCAAAATTTTTTGGGAATGTGGGGGGTGCGTCTTATGGTAGCAATATACTCACATTGGTGCAGGTGCGGCGTGGCTCTGTGGTGTGGTGGTTGCGGCGGGCTGTGCTCCGGTGCTGGGGCAGCGGCTCTCTGTTCTCCTTGGGGTGCTCGGCCGGCGCCGGCATTTCCTCAAAGCCCGGAGGCCCCCGCACATCCAGTGCTGCCATGTTGAGGTGGGAACATGGACACCAGGAAGATGGCCGCCGGTCCAGGTACTGCGCATGCTTAGGTGCAGATCTCGTCCCGAGATCTCAGGAGACAAGATTCAAATCTCGGCAACGAGATCTCATCTCCCAAGATCTCGGGATGAGATCTAAACCTGAGCATGCGCAGTACCCGGACCAGCGTCCATCTTCCCGGTGTCCATGTTCCCGGAGGCCACCGCAACATGGCAGCAGCGGATGTGCGGGGGGCCTCCGGGCTTTGAGGAAAGGCTGGCAGAGCCTCCACCCCTGTACCGGAGCCACTGCCCCTGCACCTGAGCACAGCGCCCCTGTACAGTGCCACAGCACAGTGCCCTCAGCACAGCGCCCAAGCGCAAGCACAGTGCCCCCAGCACAGCCCCACAGCACAGTGCCCCCAGCACAGCACCCCAGCACAAGCAGAGTGCTCCCAGCACAGCACAGTGCCCCCAGCACAGCACGGTGCCCCAGCACAGCACACGTATTTTTCATATTGATCTTATTATGGATTTAGCAGCTGGAGAGGCAGCTTGGAATAATCAGGCTCAGGGGATTTTTGAGGATGTTACGGGGATTTCATCTCCCTTGACTGATGTGGCAAAGCATACAGATTTTGAAAGTATTTCCAGAGATTTGGTGAATTTACAAAAATCTCTTACTAAGACATGGTGGAACATCAAAAGTCTTGAGGCATACAAGAGGTTTGTTTTGGTCCCGAGAGGGTTGAGGGTTCAAATATTCCCGGCTTGGGAAGCAGAATGATCATTTCAAAAAACCTGGGAAAGTGGACTCTTTCAGTGTTCTACTATTTTAATGAATTTACTCATTGAGCATGACCACTTATCTCTAACGTGTATCAAAGAGAAGATTAAGGCTTGTGAATCAAAATTGTCTGCCTTTGATGCCAAAACGCTGGTTGAACCTTTTCAAAATCGTCTTAAAAATACAATCGACCAATATGAGAAAGACATAATTGGTGGTAAGAAATGGAAATTTAAACGTGATCAAATGGACTTTAATAATGGAAAGTGTTATGAATGAGTCACCGTAGGAGGCAAAAACTGAAATACTAGCTAAGTCCAGAAAAACAGAAGTTGGCAGCTATCGGATTACACACCCCTGAACCTATCAACAACAACTAGCAGTAGCCGTGGGGGTTTCCTACGGTGCCCTAGACCCCTCGATCACAGCCGGAGAACTACATAGCCTAAAGACAGAAAGGGAAATCTAAACTGCCCCAGAGCAGACCCCAAAGCAATAGGCAGCCCCCAACATATAATGACGGTGAAGCAAGATGAAAAAACACTCACACAGAAAGAAAGATAGGCTGAGCAAACAATGGGGCCCAAGCTAACTACATAGGACAGGATAGAAAAGCTGCTGTCTGTAATCTGCCAAAACCCTATCAAAACAAGAGCCAACAGCTGGTAGGGAAAAAAGCCCTGAAGACGCTAGGCTTCAAAAAGACTATATCAGTACTCAGGTATTTTCTGAAGACAGAGCAAAAAGGAATTCAGCACACCCCAGCAGGGAATGGCAGAAATCCAGAAAAATAAGGAAAAACAAAACCAAAACACAAATGCAAAAAACAGAGCAGAAAACTTAGCTATTGAAGAGCAGGAATCAGACTGGTCTCCTAGAATCCCTCAGAGAGATCACCAGCAAGGCAGAAGGGCATCGGCTGCCTTATATCCAGTCAGCAATTCCCGTCACCCAGTCATCATCATCCTGCCCAGATGCTTGGTAATCAGCCTCACTACCTTCCTTCACCAGAAGAGGGAGTTCATCAGACCTCAATGGTGAAGGGGAAAATTAACTCACAACAGTACCTCCCCCTTGAGGAGGGGTCACCGAACCCTCATCCACGCCACCAGGGCGATCAGGGTGAGCCCGATGAAAGGCACGCACCAATCTTTTGGCATGAATATCAGAGGCAGAGACCCAGGAATTATCCTCCTGACCATAACCCTTCCACTTAACCAAATACTGGAGTCTCCGTCTAGCCAGACGGGAATCCGGTATCTTCTCTACCTCATATTCCATGTTACCTTCAACCAATACAGGGTCCGGAGGTGCCACCCCAGGAACTACTGGTTCAACAAACGTCTTCAACAAGCACTTATGAAACACATTATGGATTTTAAATGTGACAGGAAGAGTCAAACGAAAAAAGACTGGATTAATAATCTCCAAAATCTTGTAAGGTCCCATAAATCTAGGCTTAAACTTAGGAGAAGCCACCTTCATAGCAATATTTTTTGATGATAACCAAACCATATCACCAACCTTAAACTGGGGACCAATGGTCCTATGTCAGTTGGAAAACCGCTGGGCCTTTTCCTGGGAGAGAGATAACTTATCCACCACTTGGTCCCAGATCTGGTGCATTCTCTCCACCACAGTGTCAACACCTGGGCAGGCAGAAGGCTCCACCTGCCCTGAAGAAAATCAAGGATGAAACCCAAAGTTACAAAAAAAAGGTGACATCAAAGTGGCAGAACTAGCTCTATTATTTAAAGCAAATTCGGCCAAGGGCAAAAATGAAACCCAATCATCCTGATCAGCGGAAATAAAACATCTCAAATACGACTCCAAGGTCTGGTTTGTTCTCTCCATCTGCCCATTGGTCTGAGGGTGAAAAGCAGAGAAGGACAACTGAATTCCCAGCTTGGAACAGAAAGTCCTCCAAAATCTAGACACAAACTGAACTCCTCTGTCAGATACAATGTTCTCAGGAATCCCGTGCAAGCGAACCACCTGTTGCAAAAACAGGGGCACCAACTCAGAGGAAGATGGCAACTTAGGGAGTGGTACAAGATGAACCATCTTAGAGAACCTATCACAAATCACCCAAATAACAGTCATTCTCTGAGAGACAGGCATATCAGAGATGAAATCCATTGAAATATGGGTCCATGGCCTCCTGGGGACCGGCAAAGGCATCAACAACCCACTAGAGCGAGTCCGGGAGCAAGTCCCACAGGACTGCACAAAATTCCTGACATCACAAGACAAGGCGGGCCACCAAAAAGACTGACTCACCAGATCTCTAGTACCAAAAATACCTGGATGACCAGCCAATGCAGAGCAATGAACTTTAGACATCACTCTCTTCTTTCACTGGTCAGGAACATACAACTTCCCACTGGGACAACGCTCAGGTTTGTCCTCCTGTAACTCTTCCAGAGCACGTCTCAAATCGGGCGAGATGGCAGAAAGAACTACCTCTTCGCCTAAGATGGTAGCAGGCTTGGTCACCACAGGAGAATCAGCAAAGAAGCTCCTAGAGAGAGCGTCAGCCTTGACATTCTTAGTGCCAGGAAGAAAAGAGACCACAAAATCAAAACGTGTAAAAAACAAGGCCCACCTTGCCTGTCTAGGGTTCAAGCGTTTGGCCGACTCCAGGTAAATCAAATTCTTGTGGTCAGTGAGGACCACGACTTGATGTTTAGCTCCCTCCAACCAATGTCTCCACTCCTCAAATGCCCATTTCATGGCTAACAGTTCCCAATTCCCCACATCATAGTTACGTTCAGATGGAGAGAACTTTCAGGAAAAGAAAGCACAGGGATTCATTTTAGATGTTACAGGATCCTTTTGGGACAAAGCAGCTCCTGCACCAATCTCAGAAGCGTCCACCTCTACCTGGAACGGGAGTGAGACATCAGGTTGCCGCAAAACCGGGGCAGAAGTGAATCTTTGCTTCAGCTCCTGAAAGGAAGAAACAGCCTCCGGAGACCAATTCAACACATCAGCACCCTTCTTAGTCAGATCAGTCAATGGCTTGGCAATACTAGAAAATTTTGCTATAAATTTCTGATAAAAATTAGCAAAACCCAAAAACTTCTGGAGGGCCTTCAAAGAAGTGGGCTGAACCCAATCATAAATGGCCTGTACCTTGGCCGGGTCCATTTCAATAGTTGACGGAGACAAAATAAATCCAAAAAAAGAAATCCTCTGTACCCCAAAAAGGCATTTCGATCCTTTGACATACAGGGAATTCTCCCTCAAGATCCGGAACACAGTCCAAACATGTTCCACATGAGAATCCCAATCCTTGGAGAAGATCAAAATATCATCCAGATAGATAGTCAAAAATGTATCCACAAAGTCTCGGAAAATATCGTTCATGAAGCACTGGAAGACAGAAGGGGCATTAGTGAGCCCAAAAGGCATCACCAGGTACTCAAAATGTCCCTCCGGAGTATTAAACGCCGTCTTCCATTCATCTCCATGCTTAATGCGGATAAGATTATACGCCCCCCTGAGGTCAAGCTTGGTAAACCAGCAAGCACCTTTAACTCTGGAGAATAGATCTGAAATCAGGGGTAACGGATACTGATATTTAATAGTAATTTTGTTGAGGGCACGATAATCAATACAAGGCCTTAGTGAACCATCCTTTTTGGCCACGAAAAAAAACCCAGCACCTAAGGGTGAAGAGGATGGTCTAATATGACCCTTCTCCAACGCCTCCTTAATATAGGATCCCATAGCCTCGCGCTCGAGTACAGATAAATTGAAGGGCCGACCCTTGGGAAATTTACACCCCAGGCTCAGTTCAATTGCACAGTCATAACTCCTATGAGGAGGCAAAGACGCAGACCCATTCTCACTAAATACATCATAAAAATCCGCCAAATAGTCAGGAACATCATGCGACTGAGGTGAGGTGGAAAAAACCGGAGCCTCACTAAGGGCACACCGACAACCCCAACTCACCACAGACACAGATTTCCAATCCAAAACTGGATTATGAATTTGCAACCAGGGAAACCCCAGAACAATGGTATCATGCAAATTATGCAACACCAAAAATCTGCAATTTTCTTGATGGTCTGGGGCGACCTGCATTACCACCTGGGTCCAAAACTGAGGTTTATTTTTCGCCAAAGGAGTAGCATCAATCCCCCTCAAAGGGATAGGCGTTCGCAGAGGTGTCATCGGAAATCCACAACGTTTAGCAAAATCCAAGTCCATTAGGTTAAGGGCTGCTCCCGAATCCACAAAAGCCTTGGCGGAAAATGTGGACAGGGAGCAGATTAGAGTAATTGCCAGAAGAAACTTAGGTTGAACACCACCCACAGAAAACGTGTGTGCAAAACATTTCTCTCGTTTAGGACAGACAGAAATAATATGCGAGGCATCACCCCAAAAGCACAGCTTATTACGCCTTCTGAACTCCTGACGTTGCTCCCTGGACAAAACTCTATCACATTGCATAGGTTCAGACACTTGTTCAACAGGTGGCAACACCTCTCGTGCAGTCCTGCTTTCACGCAAAAGCCAATCAACCTGAATGGCTAATGACATAGAATCGTCAAGACCAGAGGGAACAGGAAATCCCACCATAGTATCTTTTACGGCTTCTGACAAACCCTTCCGAAAGAGAGCTGCCAAGGCATTATCATTCCAGGTAGTAAGGACCGCCCACTTTCGGAATTTTTGACAGTACAATTCTGCAGAATCTCGACCCTGGCTCAATGCCAACAGGGTCTTTTCAGCCTGATCAATAGCATTAGGTTTGTCATACAACAACCCCAAGGCTTGAAAAAATGCGTTCACATTAGTCAGAATAGGATCATCTGGTTTCAAAGAAAATGCCCAATCCTGGGGATCGCCACGCAGCAAAGAGATGACAATTTTAACCTGCTGCGCGGAGCTCCCTGACGAGTTAGGCTTCAAGGCAAAAAATAATTCACAATTATTTTTGAAATTCAAAAATTTAGACCGGTCCCCAAAAAACACATCAGGAGTAGGGATCTTTGGTTCAGCAGCATGTGAATGAGCAAGGTAGGCGGAAATTCCCCGCACTTCCGCAGCGAGCTGCTCCACACGATCAGACAATTGCTTTATCTCCATTGAGAGAAAGAAAAAAAAATTCCCCCTACGGCCTCAGAGATATAGAGGAAAAAATATACACACTTTTTTTTTTTTTTACACAATTCTTTCCTGCTATTGAGTACCCTAGGATCTGCGGTACGGCTGGTGATTCTGTTATGAATGAGTCACCGTAGGAGGCAAAAACTGAAATACTAGCTAAGTCCAGAAAACCAGAGAAGTTGGCAGCTATCGGATTACAGACCCCTGAACCTATCAACAACAACTAGCAGTAGCCGTGGGGCGCTCCTACGGTGCCCTAGACCCCTCGATCACAGCCGGAGAACTACATAGCCTAAAGACAGAAAGGGAAATCTAAACTGCCCCAGAGCAGACCCCAAAGCAATAGGCAGCCCCCAACATATAATGACGGTGAAGCAAGATGAAAAAACACTCACACAGATAGAAAGATAGGCTGAGCAAACAATGGGGCCAAGCTAACTACATAGGACAGGATAGAAAAGCTGCTGTCTGTAATCCGCCAAACCCTATCAAAACAAGAGCCAACAGCTGATAGGGAAAAAAGCCCTGAAGACGCTAGGCTTCAAAAAGACTATATCAGTACTCAGGTATTTTCTGAAGACAGAGCAAAAAGGAATTCAGCACACCCCAGCAGGGAATGGCAGAAATCCAGAAAAACAAGGAAAAACAAAACCAAAACACAAATGCAAAAAAACAGAGCAGAAAACTTAGCTTTTGAGGAGCAGGAATCAGACTGGTCTCCTAGAATCCCTCAGAGAGATCACCAGCAAGGCAGAAGGGCGTCGGCTGCCTTATATCCAGTCAGCAATTCCCGTCACCCAGTCATCATCATCCTGCCCAGATGCTTGGTAATCAGCCTCACTACCTTCCTTCACCAGAAGAGGGAGTTCATCAGACCTCAATGGTGAAGGGGAAAATGAACTCACAACAGGAAAGGCTTATAGATGGGTGCATTGGGGAAACAAAAGACATTTCATCCCGGATAACACTCATAATAAAGACAAATCCACAACAGTGGAATCACAGTCCAGCGATTTTTTATCGTCAGAGCACAGTGACGCAGAAAGAGCTGTAGGAGGGGTAGACATGGTAAGAGATCCAAAAAAGAAGACCAGGGTATACCGACAATGGTCCCCCAGATATCGAAGGGAAACCAGGCAGAATCGGAAGTATTGAGTGCTCTGCAGGCACTTCCAACATCTCCTCCCACTGGATTTGGGCATGATCAGGGTAAGTTGTCTATTATTTATCTGTCCAAATATGAACTATCACTGACTGAAATGTTGGTACTTCAACGTGGACTGACTTTCTGTCCTACGAATACTCTGGACAAATTTACTTTTGTGAAAGACTTGTATTTATTTTGTAGACAACTTACCTTTAAATTGATGTACCACCAACCATCTATTATTGATAGTCTGCCAATGGAGGAGAGACAAGTGCTGAGAGGTCTCATTTCCTTACTGGAAGAAAATGCTAATCCAGTTACAAGAACTAGTTTTAAGGGGCGTCTACCTTCTCAGGCCACTCCCAGATTCTCCCTTTTCCCTGTGATTCAGATCTTTTTTGATGCGGTAAATAGAGACATACAGTCTCTTGATATAAAACCTAACTATTTGAATAATATCAGTCAATCTGAAAGCCATACGGGAACTTGGTAACAATAAAGATCTGATCATTAGGGAGGCAGACAAAGGGGGGAATATCATCATCTGGCCAGTGGAGCTCTATTTGAAGGAGGCGAAAAGACAACTAAATAATCCTCTTTTTTACCAGATACTGCCATCGGATCCCACTGTCGTGTTTAACTCTAAATTGGATAAACTTCTTTCAATGGCCCTGTCTCATAATGTCATTAATCAAAAAGAAAAGGATTTTCTAACCACCCACCACCCCAAAATTCCGACTTTTTACATGCTGCCCAAAGTGCATAAATCGATTCAAGAACCACCAGGTAGGCCTATCGTGTCTGGTATTGGGGGGATCTTTGAGAAACCATGTATGTATGTTGATTTCTTTTTACAACCATTAGTAACTACTCTTGATTCATTTATAAAAGATACATCACACCTCTTGGTTTTACTCAGTGATTTAACTATTCCCCCCAATACCTTCTTAGTCATTCTTGATGTTGAATCATTGTATACCAACATACGACACGATTTAGGAACTCAAGCTGTATCTTTTTTTCTGGAACAGCATACCACCGGAGATCATCAACATGATTCTTTCATTGTGGATCTATTGCACTTCATTCTGGACAAGAACTACTTTGTCTTCGATCGCTTCTTTTACAGGCAGGTATCTGGCACAGCGATGGGGGAACGGTGTGCACCATCGTATGTCAATCTATTTCTTGGTTGGTGGGAGATCAATTATGTATACAACTTACCTGAATTTAGAAACCATGTTTTTAAATGGTGTCTATACATCGACGACGTCCTTCTATTTTGGACAGGATCATTTGAGGAGTTTCAAAGCTTTGTGCATCAGCATAATGATAATGTTTTTAACATTCATCTTACAGCTAATTTTTCAGGTTCTGTGGCAGAATTTCTCGATTTGAACCTGACAACTGAAGAAGCTACTGTCAAGACTTCACTTTATCAAAAACCGACTTCCACCAACAGTATCTTACATTACTCAAGTTTTTACCCGGAACATCTAAAAAATGGGATTCAGAAAGGACAATTTTACCGTCTAAGAAGGAACTGTTCCAAACAACAAGATTTTTTGACCCAGGCTCAGGATTTGACGGAGCGCTTTAAGAACAGGGGATACCCTCGGAAGGTAATTTCTAAAGCCTTTCAGTCAGCTAAAGATAGTGATCGGGCTCAACTGTTACATCCTAGAATGCGGAATGCCACTAAACCTATAGGATTGATTACCACATTTAACAATCAGTGGCAAGATGTACGTGGTATTTTGTCAAAATATTGGGATATGCTTGTTAATGAGCCTAAATTGGCACCGCGTATACTGTATGCCGTAAACCCACATTAATAGCTAGGAAGGCACAGTCTCTTAAAGATACTCTTTGCCACAGTCATTTTAATAGGCCTACACAGAAATTGAACAGAGGCATGCGCCTGGTAGCCACCTTTGCATGTGGCAGATGTAATATCTGCCACTTAACTATAGGTAGAGAAGGAGTTATTCTCCCCACCTTAAAGTCACCTGTGTTTTCTAAGACTTACTTTAATTGTAGGTCTGGGAATCTGGTGTATGCCCTGGTCTGTCAATGTCCAAAGATTTACATAGGACAAACCACCCAAGAACTTCGAAAGAGAGTTCAACAGCACCCATCCAATATTAACATGGCAAAAGTGGATAAGGAAAAAGGTAAAACCTTGACTTCGGTGGCTATGCATTTTTTGCTGGAACATAATGGCTGCAGTACGGGTATGAGGATTATGGGTCTTGAATCCGTATCGACAAATATCAGGGGTGGGAATATTTCCCTTGAACTTTTAAAATGTGAATCCAAATGGATTTACAATCTTAGGAGCCGGTCACCATTAGGATTAAATGAAGACCTACTTTTCACCGGCTTCTATAAACAAGTTTAAGATGAGTGAGTCTGATTTTGATATATCTCTTTTATATTTACAGACCCACGTTACATCTTTACATCTTCCATGGACCCTTGATTTGGGACTTGGTACTCTAGAACTGCTGTTCCTTCCTGGAGTTTCATGCCACGCCATCTTATTTACCATTTGGAACTTCTCTGGACATTATCGTCGAAATCTGCTGAATGATTATTATTTAAGGCTATGGGCCCACATAGCGTTTTAAAACGCACACTAAAAACCGGACTCCTTCCCAGAAATCGCGCGTTTTTTTCCGCGCGATTTCACCGCGATTCTGTTCGCGATTTTGCCGCGATTTTCTCAAGCACTTTCCAAGCGATTTGAAGCATCGCTTGGAAAGTGATTGACAGGTTGGTCACACTCATCAAACATAGTGTTTGACAAGTGTGAGAAACTTTTTACTATTGAGGCCGCCTATGCGGCATCAATAGTAAAAGATAAAATGTTAAAAATGATTAAAAAAATAAAAAATCGGGGTATATTTACCTTCCGGCGTCCCGCGCTGCCATCCCGGGCCTCAGCGTTCCCAGCGATGCCTTGCAAGACCTGTGATGACGTTGGTCTCGCGTTACTATAGCGATCTCGCGAGACTGCTAGAGTCACGCGAGACTACGTCATCTCAGGACCTTGCCGCAAGGCATTACTGGGAACGCTTAGGCCGGGAATGCAGCGCGGGATGTCGGAAGGTAAATATACTCCGATTTTTTATTTTTTATTCTTTTTTTTACAGGGGTATGGTACCCAGGGCCTGGAGGACAGTCTCCTCTCCTCCACAACGTGGGTACCAACCACACATGAGACGCTTAACTTCCCGCATGGTGGGCATAGCTACATGCGGGAAGTAAGCGATTCTCATGCATTCCTATGGGTGCGGAATCGCGGCAATTCTTTGCGATTCCGCACAAAAGAATGAGCATGCTGCGATTTTTTCCGCGATGCGTTTCCGCCATGGAAAAAAGCGCAACATTAGCACAGCATGTGCGGAATGCCATAGGAATGCATGGGGGGCGTTTTGCACACGATTTTTAAACGTTTTCGCTGCGTTTTCGCGATGAAAATCGCGGCAAAAACGCTTAAAAATCGCATCGTGGGCACATAGCCTAAAAGTGATTCTCTATGATTGATTGTTTCCATCTTATGGTTATACACTCACCTTTTTTAAATCTTGAGTGTTAGATATCTTCATTCTTTAGGGTTCGTTATGTAGTCATTTTAGGTGTGCTGTTCATATTTACATTTACAATTTAGTTTTCCTTGTGATGATATTAGTGGAAATATTTCATTGATATTGGATACACGGGAAGCATGAGTGACTGAATATGATTACTTCCCAGTTTTTTCTGGGGAAGGGTTCTTTTTGGCCATACATCTTTGATCCTTCATTTTGTGTTCCACCGTTCTGTTGAACGGTCGATTGGCTGTATCCCTATATTAAACTCTATATCATGAATTGTTTTTTGGCTTTTAGCTTGATTTGGGACAGTGTCTCTTTACATCATGTCTGTTTCTTTTGAATACCCAGGGTAGAGCCTATAGAAGACATCAGTATTTCTGAACTTTTTATGGTTCGGCATTACTTTGCCTATACATTCATAATGAGGTGTTGGCATGTCCCTGGGGGTTTTGTTGGTTATGTACCACTCTGTTTTGAAGTGTTTAATCTGCCATATTTGTCATATCTGTTATGATTTTTGTCGTGTCATTGTATGTATGTACATGTAATTTTTCAAAGTTACAATATGTGTCAGCTTACCATTCTTTCAGACTAAATATAACTCTTTTCATATAGCCTTTAGGGTTATTTTGACATGAGAGAGGGCATCTTGCATACATACATTCATCTGTTTTCATTAATACATTTCTTCTCAAGAATGTGCCACTCAGTGATCCCTGCCTTTATAGAAGGTATCTCTTCCCCTATTGTAATTGTTAAGGGGAAAATAATAGCTATGTAAGCATATTTGGAAGATTTCTATTGGTATACTGCAGATATATATACACACCTTTGTTATGAGAATCTTAAATGATTCATATATTATGGCCTTCGGCCTTCTGTGATCACTTCATATATGAGTATTCTATTTGGTCTGGGTCGATAGTGCCCTTAGGTGTTAACCTATGATGGTTTGCTTGATTCAATCTATTGTATGCAGCCATTGATATATCTTTGGCCTTCTTGAAACAGCGAAATTATCTCTTTCTGCCATAGCCATCCAGGCTGAATTGAGTACAGCAGCGCTTGCGTATTTTGATATTCTGCGACGACTTTTGGAATGATTTCATACCTTTTCGCTGCTAGTAATATAGAAATTCTACGTATATACGATATAATCTGCGTCGATAGTGCTCGTAGGTGTAGATCCATTATGGTCTGCTGGATCTAATCCATTTTATATATATCCGTTGATAGATCTTTGGCCTCTTTGAAATAGCGAAATTATTATTTTTTCTGCTATGGCTATTGAGGTTGGCGTGACTACAACAGCTTATACGTATTGTAATATTCTACGCCCATTCTTGAAATGATTTGTCAAACCTCTTGGAATGACTTGATATACCATTGCTGCTAAAAATATAGAAATTCTACATATACATAGTTACATAGTTATTAAGGTTGAAGGGAGACTTTAAGTCCATCTAGTTCAACCCATATCCTATCCTAACTTGCCCTAACATGTTGATCCAGAGGAAGGCAAAAAAAACCCATGTGGCAAACAGTAAGCTTCACATTGGGGAAAAAAATTCCTTCCCGACTCCACATACGGCAATCAGACTAGCTCCCTGGATCAACGCAATATTAAGGAGACTAGTGTATATACCCTGTAATATTATACTTTTCAAGAAAGGCATCCAGTCTCTTCTTAAATTTTAGTAGGGAATCACTCATTACAACCTCATATGGCAGAGAGTTCCATAGTCTCACTGCTCTTACAGTAAAGAATCCGCGTCTGTGAGTATGCTTAAACCTTCTTTCCTCCAGACGTAGAGGATACCCGCTTGTCCCCGTCACAGGTCTAAGAGTAAAAAGATCATTAGAAAGGTCTTGGTATTGTCCCCGCATATATTTATACATTGTAATAAGATCACCCCTAAGCCTTCGATTCTCCAAACTAAATAACCCCAAGTGTAATAACCTGTCTTGGTATTGCAGACCCCCTAGTTCCCTAATAACCTTGGTCGCTCTTCTCTGCACCCGCTCCAGTTCAGCTATGTCTTTCTTATACACCGGAGACCAGAACTGTACACAGTATTCTAAGTGTGGTCGCACTAGTGACTTATATAGAGGTAAAATTATGTTCTCCTCATGAGCATCTATGCCTCTTTTAATGCATCCCATTATTTTATTTGCCTTTGCAGCAGCTGCCTGACACTGGCCGCTAAATGTGAGTTTGTCGTCCACCCATACACCCAGGTCTTTTTCAGTGACTGCTTTGCCCAGTGTTTTACAATTAAGCACATAATTATACATCTTGTTCGTTCTACCCAAGTGCATGACCTTACATTTATCCCCATTAAAGCTCATTTGCCATTTATCAGCCCAAGCTTCTAGTTTACATAAATCCTCCTGTAATATAAAATTGTCCTCCTCTGTATTGATTACCCTGCAGAGTTTAGTGTCATCTGCAAATATTGAAATTCTACTCTCTATGCCCCCTACAAGGTCATTAATAAATATGTTAAAAAGAAGCGGGCCCAAAACTGACCCCTGTGGTACCCCACTGCTAACCGTGACCCAGTCCGAGTGTGCTCCATTAATAACCACTCTTTGTTTCCTATCCCTGAGCCAGCTCTTAACCCACCTACACATATTTTCCCCTATCCCCATTGTTCTCATTTTATGTATCAACCTTTTGTGTGGCACCGTATCAAAAGCTTTTGAAAAGTCCATGTACACCACGTCCACTGCATTCCCTTGGTCCAGACCGGAACTTACCTCTTCATAAAAGCTTATCAGATTAGTCTGACAGGAACGGTCCCTTGTAAACCCATGTTGATATTGGGTCATAAGGTTATTCTTCTCCAGATACTCCAGTATAGTATCTCTTAGAAAACCCTCCAGGATTTTACCACAGTTGAGGTTAAACTTACTGGCCTATAATTTCCAAGTTCATTTTTTGTCCCCTTTTTGAATATTGGCACCACATTTGCTATGCGCCAGTCCTGTGGTACAGACCCTGTTATTATGGAATCTTTAAAGATTAAAAATAATGGTCTATCTATGACTGTGCATAATTCCTGCAGTACTCGGGGGTGTATCCCATCCGGGCCCGGGGATTTGTCAATTTTAGTGATTTTTAGACGCCGCCTTACTTCCTGCTGGGTTAAGCAGGTGACATTTAACGGAGAATTTTTATCCCTGATCATGTTATCCGTCATGGGATTTTCTTGTGTAAATACTGTTGAAAAAAGTCAATAAGCATATTGGCTTTTTCCTCATCCTCATCCACCATTTCACCCAGACTATTTTTAAGGGGACCAACACTATCATTTTTTAGCTTCTTACTATTTATGTAGTTAAAGAATATTTTGGGATTATTTTTACTTTCTCTGGCAATGAGTCTCTCTGTCTCAATCTTTGCTGTCTTGATTTGCTTTTTACAGAATTTATTTAATCTTCTGTATTTATTTAATGCCTCATCACTACCTACTTGCTTTAATTCTCTAAATGCTTTATTTTTATCTCTTATTGCGCCCCTTACAGCTCTATTTAGCCATAGTGGTTTCCTCCTATTTCTAGCATGTTTATTCCCATATGGTATATATTGTGCACAGGTCCTATTCAGGATGCTAATAAACGTTTCCCATTTTCTTTGTGTATTTTTAGGTCTCAGGATATCGTCCCAGTTAATTGCACCAAGATCATCTCTCATCCGTTGGAAATTTGCCTTCCTGAAGTTTAGTGTCCTTGTTACCCCTCTACTACACATCTTATTAAAGGATACATGAAAACTTATTAATTTGTGATCACTAATACCCAAGTGACCCTCAACCCTTACATTTGATATGCTGTCTGGCCTGTTGGTTAATATTAGGTCTAACAGTGCTCCCCCTCTTGTTGGGTCCTGAACCAGTTGTGAAAGGTAATTGTCTCTCATAGTAGTCAAAAACCTATTACCTTTGCTGGAACTGCAGGTTTCGGTTCCCCAATGTATTTCAGGGTAGTTGAAGTCCCCCATAATAATGACTTCTCCTTGAGTCGCAGCTTCATCTATTTGCTTTATGAGGATATTCTCTGTTGCTTCCATTATTTATGGAGACTTATAACAAACCCCTATCAGTAATTTATTATTTTTCCCCCCTCCCCTTATCTCTACCCACAGGGACTCTACATTTTCATTAGATTCATATATATTATCACGAAGGATGGGTTTTAAGGATGATTTTACATATAAACACACACCTCCCCCTCGCTTATTTGTTCGGTCATTTCTGAACAGACTATAGCCCTGTAAATTAACCGCCCAGTCATGGTTCTCGTCCAGCCATGTCTCAGATATCCCCACCATGTCATAATTATGCTCCAACAACATTAACTCCAGTTCCTCCATCTTGTTGGCAAGGCTTCTGGCATTAGTATACATGCACTTTATGTATCTCTCTGTATCTCTATTCTTTCTTAAATTATTAACTGTTCTAACCCCACCCCCCATGCCACCCCCACCCCCACCCCCAATGTCATTATTTGTGCCCAGGTCTCTATCTGCACTGTCTTCCCCTCCTATAAAAGGAATACCCTCCCCCCCCAGTCCCTAGTTTAAACACTCCTCCAACCTTCTAGCCATTTTCTCCCCCAGCACAGCTGCACCCTCCCCATTGAGGTGCAGCCCGTCCCTAGCGTAGAACCTGTAGCCAACTGAGAAGTCGGCCCAGTTCTGCAGGAACCCAAACCCCTCCTTCCTACACCAATTCCTGAGCCACTTATTAACCTCCCTAATCTCCCGTTGCCTCTCTGGCATGGCACGTGGTACAGGAAGTATTTCTGAAAATACCACCTTGGAGGTCCTTGCTTTAAGCTTACAGCCTAATTCTCTGAAATCATCTTTAAGGACCTTCCACCTACCTCTAACTTTGTCATTTGTGCCAATGTGCACCATGACCGCTGGATCCTCACCAGCCCCTCCCAGTAATCTGTCAACCCAATCAGCGATGTGTCGGACTCGAGCGCCAGGTAGGCAGCACACCGTTCGACGATCCCTGTCTTTGTGACAGATTGCCCTATCTGTTCCCCTAATAATTGAGTCTCCCACTACCAGAACCTGTCTGGCCTGCCCTGCTCTCCTATTTCCCCCCTTACTGGAGCAGACACTCCTCCGGCTTTCAGAGGACATGCCTTGCTGCAGCAGTGCTACTCCTGCACTAACACTCCCCTCATCTGCCAACTTAGCAAACTTATTGGGGTGTGCCAGATCAGGACTAGCCTCCCTGGTGCTCTTCCCTCTACCCCGCCTTCTAACTGTCACCCAGTTAGCTGCTTCATTGTCCTGCAGCTCCAACCTAGCATCCCCCCCCTCATCTATCCCATTGAGCGTCTGCTCAGTGAGCAGAAGACTCCTTTCCATATTGTCTATGGATCTCAGTGTTGCCAGCTGCACATTTAGATCCAGTATCTGGGCTTCCAAATGCACAACGTGCTCACATCTTGCACAACAGTATGCACCCTCGACCGGCTGTTCAAGGATTTCATACATGCGGCAAGACGTGCACTGGATGGCATTGGCAATAGTGGAGCACATCCTAATGGGGATTGCACCAGACAACAAGACAAGCAAAAATAAATTTAAAAAAAAAAAAAAATGTATTAATATAACAGCAACTCAGCAAGACCTCCCCTGGAAACTCCCTGAATCCAAAGTCACTGAATCTCAAGTCACACACTTACCACAGTTCGCACTTACGCTCAGGTCACACTCAGCTCGTTCACACTCGCTCAGGCAGAAGATTTAAAAGAGTTTTATTTTATTTTTTTTTTCCCCCTTTTACCAGCACACCACCTTGCTGCTCAATGCACTTCCAAAAGGAGTTGAGCCCCAACCAGCTGCCCCTTATAAACCCTTAATTACTGTATGAACTCCCACCCTTAATTAACCCCTTGTGAATATAGTCACACCTCAAGATTTAAATGCAATATAGTTAACCCTTAAAAACACAGATAGTAAAATAAGAGATTAACCCTGTAGAGAGAAAAAATAGGTTAAACAAGCCCCCCAAAAATTGAACAGGTAGAAAGCATTCAGCAACCTACAATTCAGCAACTCACACAGGTATTTGTTATAGGTTTTCCAAATACCTCTTCACTGAATCTCAAGTCACACACTTACCACAGTTCGCACTTACGCTCAGGTCACAGCTCGTTCACACTCGCTTAGGCAGAAGATTTAAAAGAGTTTTTTTTGTTTTTTTTTAGTTCTAAAGCTGTTGCTTTGCCTGTTTTGTGATCTCATTATTACCATACTATTCAAACAGGGTATTAATGCCCTGATGATATTCGTTTTTCCAGCACATGCGTATTGGCTACAGTCATAAACAATTTGCATGGACAATGTGCGTCTAAGAGATTTGCTTCATTTATATGGGCTAAAATTATCCATGATTTGACTTGTTTGATCATATGTTATGTATTTATCTGGGGTACTAAAGATATGACTATTTTCAAGCCATAATCTTTGGGCAAATGTGGTCAAAAACCATATTGGCAAGGCTTATAGTTAGCGCATCTGTATTCCAGCAACCTTTGCTGGTTTATTTTTTCATTTTGTGTTTTCAATCTTATTCATGAATTAGCACAGTGTCTGGTGCCCCGACTTAACTTTTAGCGCAAGCGCATTGGTAGCAAAGATACAATCTTACGAAGGCTCTATTTTTGTGAGCTTTAATGGAGTCTCTATGGCGGCATATAAACTGTGCTCTTAGCGCATGCGCAGTTGTAGTCTCGGCTGCCATCCCCTCGTATGAAGAGACGTAGCTCCATGGGTATTGTTACAGTCATATGTTAAAGTTTGGGCACCCCTATTAATGTTCACCTTTTTTCTTTATAACAATTTTGTTTTTTGCAACAGCTATTTCAGTTTCATATATCTAATAACCAATGGACTCAGTTATATTTCTGGATTCAAATTAGGTTTATTGTACTAGCAGAAAATGTGCAATCTGCATTTAAACAAAATTTGACCGGTGCAAAAGTATGGGCACCCTTATCATTTTCTTGATTTGAACACTCCTAACTACTTTTTACTGACTTCTTGAAGCACTAAATTGGTTTTGTAACCTCATTGAGCTTTGAACTTCATAGCCAGGTGTATCAAATCATGAGAAAAGGTATTTAAGGTGGCCACTTGCAAGTAGTTCTCCTATTTGATTCTCCTATGAAGAGTGGCATCATGGGCTCCTCAAAACAACTCTCAAATGATCTGAAAACAAAGATTATTCAACATAGCTTTTCAGGGGAAGGATACAAAAAGTTGTCTCAGAGACTAAACCTGTCAGTTTCCACTGTGAGGAACATAGTAAGGAAATGGAAGAACACAGGTACAGTTCTTGTTAAGCCCAGAAGTGGCAGGCCAAGAAAAATATCAGAAAGGCAGAGAAGAAGAATGGTGAGAACAGTCAAGGACAATCCACAGACCACCTCCAAAGACCTGCAGCATCATCTTGCTGCAGATGGTGTCACTGTGCATCGGTCAACAATACAGCGCACTTTGCACAAGGAGAAGCTGTATGGGAGAGTGATGCGAAAGAAGCCGTTTCTGCAAGCACGCCACAGAGTCACCTGAGTTATGCAAAAGCACATTTGGACAAGCCAGTTACATTTTGGAAGAAGGTCCTATGGACTGATGAAACAAAGATTGGGTTGTTTGGTCATACAAAAAGGCGTTATGCATGGAGGCTAAAAAACAGCATTCCAAGAAAAACACTTGCTACCCACAGTAAAATTTGGTGGAGGTTCCATCATGCTTTGGGGCTGTGTGTCCAATGCCGGCACCGGGAATCTTGTTAAAGTTGAGGGTCGCATGGATTCAACTCAGTATCAGCAGATTCTTGACAATAATGTGCAAGAATCAGTGACGAAGCTGAAGTTAGGCACAGGATGGATATTTCAGCAAGACATTGATCCAAAACACTGCTCCAAATCTACTCAGGCATTCATGCAGAGGAACAATTACAATGTTCTGGAATGGCCATCCCAGTCCCCAGACCTGAATATCATTGAACATCTGTGGGATGATTTGAAGCGGGCTGTCCATGCTCGGCGACCATCAAACTTAACTGAACTGGAATTGTTTTGTAAACAGGAATGGTCACAAACAACTTCATCCAGGATCCAGGAACTCATTAATAGCTACAGGAAGCGACTAGAGGCTGTTATTTTTGCAAAAGGAGGATCTACGAAATATTAATGTCACTTTTATGTTGAGGTGCCCATACTTTTGCACCGGTCAAATTTTGTTTAAATGCAGATTGCACATTTTCTGTTAGTACAATAAACCTCATTTGAATCCAGAAATATAACTGAGACCATCAGTTATTAGATATATGAAACTGAAATAGCTGTTGCAAAAACCATAATTGGTATCAAGAAAAAAGGTTAACATTAATAGGGGTGCCCAAACTTTAACATATGACTGTATATATCGAGTCTCTATGGCAATATGTGAGTTATGCCTCTAAGCGCATGCGCAGTAGAAATTTATTGCCACCATCTTAAGTAATGGATAGACCGTCTTCCGCAGGAAGTGATGTTCATGAATGAGCAAGGCCTCCATGCGAATTATGCTTCTAGTGTATGCGCAGTAATAACTCTTAGCCATCGTCTTTCTAATGGAAAGACCTTCTTCCGCTGGAAGTGACGTCTTAGAATGAGTAACACCTCTTGGCTCAGCCTGATTATCCGTTCCGGCCTTTCTTCCCATACGATCGTTCAGGTACTTACCGCAGCTGCTTCTTCTTCTTTAATTTAGATATTATATATATAGGACTTGTGCCAGACTGAACCTTCAGCTCCTGACGAAGCTACCTCGTGGTAGCGACACGCGTCGGGAGTTACTACAGGCTCCCCCTATTAGTGGTATTGTATGGTTACAGCACACCCAGTGCTTATGTGGTTTGCAACTTTGGGCATTAGGGAGATTCTGGACGATTTTTACCTAAGTTCAGATGCACTACTAGGGTGTTTTGCTGCCTTTGTATTGTTTTCCGGACTGCTAGGCGTACTGGTTGGTGAGGCCATTATTTATAAATTAGAGGCACATACTTCTGTGATAACTACTGATATGTTTTATCTTTTCTATTTGAATCTGATTTGTATATGTACACCCCACTAGTGATGTCAGGGTTTCAGGTTATTTAATCATACAAGGACCATTTTGTGTATAGATACATGATCTATTGAGCTATTAGCTGAATATATGATTGTTTATTGCCTTGATAATCTACCGTAATTTTTTTTTTTCCTTTTCGTCCAGCAGTTGCTGGCTGTTCTTTTAGGTTTGTCAGCTGATGTTAGTTAGTAACCACTCACACTTTCCTTTAAATAGTCACATGACTATTTGCAGTCACATGACTATCCTGAAAACATGACCTGTTGGGGTCCGTGAGGACTGGAGTTTGAGAACCACTGCATTATACAAACAAATCCATACAAGTATGACATGATTGTTCAGTTAAAGAAGCACTCCAGGCAAAACTTTTATTTCCCAAATCTTTCTAAAATTACTTACCGATTGCTGTCTTCCCCAGGTTCCAGCGGCTTTGGTTCTCTTCTGACTCTCATTACTTTTATTCCTCCTCTCTGGATCACACAAGTTTTTATGTATTTACTGGGAGTCTGCTACAAACATGATCCATAACCAGACACCAGTATCTTTCAGCATTCTTGGGGAGTCAGACAATTCCTTATGGACAAGAGCCTCCAGGTTCACTAAAATTCTTGCTTTTACCTGCTAAAGCACCTTCTTGAAATACCATCAAAGATATAGGGAACAGATCACACGACTGGAGGGGAGCACTCTAGAATCTTCTAAGATTTTTTCTGAACTCAAATCTTGGTGGACCTTGAGGTATGCGTGTGATCGTTGTCCTGTTGCAAAAAGAAAGTAAATAGAGAAAAATGTACTTGCGAAATTGGGTTGTCTTCTGCTGGACAATTTGGGCCTCAGAAAAGGATTCTCAAATATCTTGGTAGATCAGTCTGACCCTAGCCATTAGAATACATGATATATTGTTAAAAAATGAAATTGGACTACAGAAATAAAAAGTTTATGCAAAAGAGTAATAATTGATAATAGTTTTAGTGTTAATATTTAGTCAATGAGCTAACTATTTGTGCATAGGCGCTCTACACTGGGCCAACTAATATGCTTTAATAAAAAGGTGATACGTGCTAAATTCAAGTAGGCATGAAACATTACTTTCTGTTTTATGAATGTGATGTATTGTTTCTTAGCAGCACTACTTGTGTATTTATTTTAATGGACGTTGATACAGGATGCACAGAGTTCTGTCAAGGGCTTTGTTCTTTTAGGAAATCAAAAGTCCTTGAAGAACTCAAAGGAATTAATAAGGAAACTCTCTGACAACACCCATCTGGAAAACAATGTTTCCAGCATTAACCAGTGACTTCCACAAGAGGGAGAACATGTTCAAATTCCAATCATTCATTTGTGGTTTGAAGAAAGGCTAAAATTACTGACTGGTGAAGTATGATGATTTTACACTGTGTTCCTTGCTACTATAGTTTTCCTTCATATTAGAATACTAGCTGAAGAGCCAGGCGCTGCCCGGGCATAGTAGCTAACTGTGGTTAGTTATAGAAAATTATAATTATCCTCCATCCCATAGTCCCGTGCCCATATACCCATCAAACATATCCACGATCCCATAGGCCCGTGCCCATATACCCATCATACATATCCTCCATCCCATAGTCGAGTGCCCATATACCCATCACACATCCCCCATCCCATAGTCCCATGCCCATATACCCATCATACATATTCTCCATCCCATAGTCCCATGCCCATATACCCATCATACATATTCTCCATCCCATAGTCCCATGCTCATATACCCATCATACATATTCGCCATCCCATAGTCGAGTGCCCATATACCCATCACACATCCTTCATCTCATAGTCCCGTGCCCATATACCCATCATACATATCCTCCATCCCATAGTCGAGTGCCCATATACCCATCATACATATCCGCCATCTCATAGTCCCGTGCCCATGTACCCATCATATATATCTTCCATCCCATAGTCCAGTGCCCATATACCCATCACACATCCTCCATCCCATAGTCCCGTGCCCATATACATATCCGCCATCCCATAGTCCCTTGCCCATATACCCGTCATACATATCCTCCATCCCATAGTCCAGTGCCCATATACCCATCACACATCCTCCATCCCATAGTCCCGTGCCCATATACATATCCGCCATCCCATAGTCCCGTGCCCATATACCCGTCATACATATCCTCCATCCCATAGTCCAGTGCCCATATACCCATCACACATCCTCCATCCCATAGTCCCGTGCCCATATACATATCCGCCATCCCATAGTCCCGAGCCCATATACCCATCATACATATCCTCCATCCCATAGTCCCGTGCCCATATACCTGTCATACATATCCTCCATCCCATAGTCCCATGCCCATATACCCATCATACATATCCTCCATCCCATAGTCGAGTGCCCGGATACCCATCATACATATCCACCATCTCATAGTCCCGTGCCCATATATCCATCACACATCCTCCATCCCATAGTCCCATGCCTATATACCCATCATACATATTCTCCATCCCATAGTCCCATGCCCATATACCCATCATACATATTCTCCATCCCATAGTCCCATGCCCATATACCCATCATACATATTCGCCATCCCATAGTCGAGTGCCCATATACCCATCACACATCCTTCATCTCATAGTCCCGTGCCCATATACCCATCATACATATCCTCCATCCCATAGTCGAGTGCCCATATACCCATCATACATATCCGCCATCTCATAGTCCCGTGCCCATATACCCGTCATACATATCCTCCATCCTATAGTCCAGTGCCCGTATACCCATCACACATCCTCCATCCCATAATCCCGTGCCCATATACATATCCACCATCCCATAGTCCCGTGCCCATATACCCGTCAAACATATCCTCTATTCCATAGTCCAGTGCCCATATACCCATCACACCTCTTCCATCCCATAGGTCCGTACCCATATACATATCCGCCATCCCATAGTCCCGTGCCCATATACCCGTCATACATATCCTCCATCCCATAGTCCAGTGCCCATATACCCATCACATATCCTCCATCCCATAGTCTCGTTCCCATATACCCATCATACATATCCTCCATCCCATAGTCCCGTGCCCATATACATATCCTCCATCCCATAGTGCCGTTCCCATATACCCATCATACATATCCTCCATCCCATAGTCCGGTGCCCATATACATATCCTCCATCCCATAGTGCCGTTCCCATATACCCATCATACATATCCTCCATCCCATAGTCCGGTGCCCATATACTCATCACACATCCTCCATCTCATAGTCAACCATTATGACATAATGAGCGGCGGCGGGGCTTGCAACCTTTGATGACATCAGCGTCGCCATGGCAACCATTGTGACATCATAATGAGGGGCGGGGCTTGGCACGCACACACTGCTTCCCCAGTATGCAAATAGGGGTATTGTGACATCACAATGAGGGGCGGGGCTTGACGCGCACACACTTTTTCCCCCAGTATGTAGATAGGGGCAACATTGTTTGGTGAATTGGAACGCGCGGGGTTAAAATTTTGCCTCACAACATAGCTTAGGACGCTCTTGGGGTCCAGACATGTGACTGTG
Organism: Dendrobates tinctorius; assembly: GCF_039654945.1. NCBI lineage: Eukaryota > Metazoa > Chordata > Amphibia > Anura > Dendrobatidae > Dendrobates > Dendrobates tinctorius. Next base: position 24,961,700 of record NW_027361802.1, on the reverse strand, counting down.
CCAAACTTTGTGGCTGTAGCTGCGACGGTGCGGATGCCTATCCCGGACATACAAACAAACATATACACACACACACACACATACACACATACATGCACACATACAAACTTTGAGCTTTATATATTAGATAGGCAACAGTATTAGGGTATGTGCACACATTGCAGATTTGCCTGCAGAATTTTCTGCGCAGAATCTGCACCTCTTGGCAGAAAATGCAGGTAAAAATCTGCTAGTTTTTTATGAGTTTTTTATGTGTTCTTTATGCAGATTTTCCTGCTTTTTTCATGTGGATTGTATGCGTTTTTGTAAGCTAAATAAAGATATGTTATTTAACTAAAAAAAAGATTTGTGATGTCATTTCTGATACAACCTCCTCTTTTACAATTGTCCAACCCACACTCCATTACACTGATAGATAGATAGATAGATAGATAGATAGATAGATAGATATGGGATAGATAGATATTAGATAGATAGATAGATATGGGATAGATAGATAAATATGGGATAAATAGATAGATAGATAGATAGATATGGGATATATAGATAATAGATATGGGATAGATAGATAGATAAATATGGAATAGATAGACAGATAGATAGATATGGGATAGATAGATGATAGATAGATAGATAGATAGAAAGATAGATAGATACAGTAGATAGATAGATAGATATAGAGATAGATGGATATGGGATAGATAGATATAGAGATAGAAAGATATTGGATAGATAGATATGGGATAGATAGAAAGATATATAGATAGATATGGGATAGATAGATATGGGATAGATAGATATAGAGATAGATATGGGATAGATAGACAGATAGATAGATAGATAGATAGATAGATAGATAGATATGGGATATATAGATATATATAGATAGATAGATATGGGATATATAGATAGATAGATAGATAGATAGATAGATAGATAGATAGATAGATAGATATATAGATGGATAGATATGGGATAGATAGATGTATAGATAGATAGATATGGGATAGATAGATATGGGATAGATAGATATGGGATAGATAGATAGATAGATAGATAGATAGATAGATAGATAGATAAATAAATATGGGATAGATAGATAGATAGATAGATAGATAGATATGGGATAGACAGTGTTCTGCCCTCTGAATAGGGCAAAGAATGTTTGTATTATATGCTGGGTTAGTTATAGCACCATCTACTGGTGGCTGAATTTATAGCAGTGTCTTTGATAACATTTTCAGTCTGTGACTTTAACAGAAGCAATGCACTATGGGATTTGTGGGAAGGAAGCAAAGTATTCTGGGACAAAGAAGGCCCATTTTGCTTCTGTGTATATCATAGGATGCATGTGTTTACCTGTCCTCCATGTTAACTCTCCAACTTGAGTTCGTTATCCTGATAAAGCATATCTGGTAAGCTTAATCTTTCTTACAATGCAGTGTGTGCAGAGAGTTTATCAGAGATGTAATTAGACACCTGTGTTTTTTCTATGTAGGTTGCATCAGACTGAATGCTTCTGTATTTGTGTTAGCTGTGATTATCTGCCCAATACTTATGCATATCATTGGTATTCTTTACAGTTTTACTGCATGCTCTATATTCTTCACCAATAAACAAGTTAGACTACAGAGAACAGTCTGCTTATCTTGGGAGACAGAGTTGTGGTTTATGCTGTATGCTGGAGTGCACAACGTGTCAGTGTGCCTGAAGGCAGAACAGTAAAACAGATTGCCAGACGCCTGCGATAGTGAATTCAGGCTGTAAAGGACCGCTATCACCCAGACTGCTCCGCATACGGGTACTACAGCAGCCGCCATACAGCCACAGGAGACAAGTCCAGCGCCCAGTAAAAGAGATGCTAGACGCCTGCAATAGTGAATAAGACTTAAGGAGCCGCTGGTCGCAAGAGGTTGTTACCCAGGCTATACGGCACCGCTATCACCCAGACTGCTCCGCATACGGGTACTACAGCAGCTGCCACACAGCCACAGAGACAAGACCCAAGGGCTCAGTAAAAAAACGCCGGTCGCACGTGGTGATTGCATAGACTGTACAGGACCGCTAACACCCACACTGCTCCGTATACGGGTATCACAGCAGCCACCATACAGCCGCAGGACACTACTGCAGCCGCCATGAAGTGCTACATCTTTCCCGCCACGCGGAAGCCCACCGTACATAGACTGTTTCCCGCCAATATACTAAGCAGTACTCAGCTAAATGCACAATGTCTCAGAAAAGTACATCCTCAATCAAAACAAGGTCACGAGCAAGCTCCAGCAGGTCATCCTTAGCAGAGCTAGCTGCTGTCACTCACGCCGAGGCCGAAGCAGCCAAAGCAAGATCCTCCTTCACCGAACGAGAGATGCATCTAAAGCTGAGACAAGCAGATCAAGAGGCGGAAGCTACACGCCTGCAAGTCGAAACTGCAGCGAGAGAGAGGAGGAAGCTGCACGCCTGCAAGCCTAAACTGTACGTTTGCAGGCAGAGAGAGAGAGGCGGAAGCTGCACGCCTGCAAGCTGAAACTGTACGTTTGCAGGCAGAGAGAGAAGCGGAAACTGCACGTTTGCAAGCAGAGCTAGAAATACTTGCGGCAGACAAAGAGACAGCAGCTGCAATAGCAAAAGCAGAGTATTTGGAAGCTATGAAAGATCCTGATTACGAAAGACACAGCAACATTCTCGGACCAGATCTAGAGTAGCACAATCCAGCGCAATGCGTCGCAGAGTACGTCTTTCCGGCGTAGATGACAGCCCTGGCTCATTATATCGATCAGCCCATGCCGATTACCAGCGATCCAACCCAGAGCTTCACTACCATAAGCGAGGAGACGTTCAGCACAAAGATGTCGACTACAGCTACCGTTGCACTGAAAAGAGGGTACAGCTCCCATCCCGCCTTAAAGAGACACCTTATTCACCAACAAGGTACCGCACAGACTATCCGGAGTCACAAGCATCTTACAGGTATGGTGATGCACCACACACTAGACATGACTATTACACACCAACTCGTGCCAGCACTGACAGAGCCATCAAGGACCTTGCAAAGTTCCTTGCCCGCCAAGAACTGGTTACAATGGGACTTGTAAAGTTCACTGACAAACCAGAGAAGTATCGGTCATGGCGAGCCTCGTTCTGGAACGCCATTCATGGTCTGGACCTTTCTTGTAGTGAGGAGTTAGATCTCCTGGTAAAGTGGCTCGGAAGTGAGTCAGTCGAGCATGCCAAAAGACTGAGAGACATTAATGTAAAGCATCCTCGCACAGCCCTACATAAAGTGTGGGAAAGACTCGATGAATGCTATGGGTCAGTACTGTAGAAGTCATAGAGAATGCTTTATATACAAGAATTGAGGATTTTCCTAAGATAGGACCTAAAGGTTATCTAAAGCTTAGAGAACAGAGAGATTTATTGAATGAGTTGCAGGTTGCTCAGCAGGAAGGAGACTTGCCCAGATTGGCATTCTTAGACACCGCTAGGGGTGTCTATCTGATAGTACAGAAACTTCCTTATAACCTACAAGAAAAGTGGATTACATGTAGTTCAGAGTATAAACACAATCATAATGTATCATTTCCTCCTTTCACTGTATTTGTTGATTTTGTCACCAAACAATCTAGGATTAGAAATGACCCTAGCTTTGATTTTACTCTGTCGTGTTCCACTGCCACTGGTGTCAAATCTGGTAAGACACCCGTGGCAGTCCACAAAACCAACATTGATTCCACAGGCCCTCCTCACAATGTGAATAAACCTCCTCCAGACGAGAGCAAACCTCAGGATGTCGGTAAATATTGTCCTCTACACAAGAGACCACATCCTCTACTAAAATACAGAGCCTTCAGGGAGAAGTCTTTAGAGGATCGCAAAGTTTCCTCAAGGAGAACAACATCTGCTTCAAATGTTGTGCCACAACCTCTCACTTCGCCAGGAACTAAGAAGCTAGCGTGAAATGTGCAGAATGCAGCAGCACGGATCACAATACAGCCTTGCACCCTGGATCACCTCCACGAGTGTTGTCGCAAGCAGAGGACCACGATGGGAAGCAGAAGGACACTGACGAAGACACCCCTGAGGTCAGCTCAAAATGTACTGAGATCTGTAGAGGACTCACAGGAGGAAGGTCCTGTTCAAAAATCTGCCTTGACTGAGTCTATCCTGCAGGCCGCAAGGACAAAACCTTCAAGATTTATGCAATCCTAGATGACCAAAGTAACAGGTCTCTAGCTAGGTCCATCTTCTTTGACAACTTCAGCATCGTAGGCCCTGGTTCTCCCTACCCCCTGATGACGTGTTCTGGTACCGTTGAGACGGCGGGGAGAAAAGCAACCGGATACAAAGTGAAGTTCATGGATGGCCAGACCTGCCTATCATTACCGACTCCGACTATCCTGGAGTGCATCCAGATTCCTGACAACAGGTCAGAAATACCTTCACGGGAGGTGGCGAGACATCACTCCCATCTAAAGCGTATAGCCCACCTGAGATGGATCCAGGAAGCCCAATAGCTCTACTTCTGGGAAGAGATACTGTATACTACAAGTCCACAAGGTTAGAGAATGTATAAATGGCTCCAGGAACGCTCCATACGCACAGAGGCATGACCTTGGATGGGTCATCGTAGGAGATGTCTGCCTAGGAGGAGCACACAAGCCGGCCTTAGTCGACAGCATGCTTACCAATACTTTTGAAAATGGACGTCCGTCTCTCTTCAAGCCATGTAAGAGTAGCTTCCTGGTAAAAGAGTTGCCACACAATGCTCCTCTACCTTGTCCATTAGCTGATCCTTCCTGTGAAGACCACACATGTGACGGCGACAAAGATCACATAGGGTGCACAGTTTTCCACAGAACAAGAGAGGACAACAAGGTAGCAATGTCCATAGAAGACAGACTGTTTTTGGACATCATGGATCGAGAGATGGTAAGAGATGAGTCAAAGAGTTGGATGGCCCCTCTACCATTTAAACCCCAGAGGCAACGCTTACCCAACAACAGAGAACCTGTCTACGGTCGATTTGTCTTCCTCAAATGCAAATTTCAGAAGGAACCTGAAATGAGAGAGCATTTCTTTGCCTTCATGGAGAAAATACTTCAGAATGGCCATGCAGAAATTGCACCTGTTCTTCAAGATTCTGAGGAATGTTGGCATCTACCCATTTTTGGCGTGTATCATCCTAAGAAACCTGGTCAGATAAGAGTAGTAGTTGACTCAAGCTCCCGATATGAAAGTGTCTCGTTAAACGATGTCTTTTTGTCTTGCCCAGACCTCAACAACAGACTTCTAGGAGTACTTCTTCGCTTGGGCAAAGATGCAGTGGCATTTATGGCTGACATACAACAGATGTTTCATTGCTTGTCAAAAAAGAACATAGAAACTATTTGAGGTTTTTCTTGCACCGCGATAATGACCCCTACAAAGACATCGTGGAATATCGGATGAAAGTACACATCTTCGGGAATGGCCCTTCCCCTGCTGTCGCCATCTATGGTTTTAGACATTCAGCCAGAGAGGGCGAGGCAAATTATGGGTCGGATGTTAGATCGTTTGTGGAAAAGGATTTCTACGTGGACGACTGCTTGAAATCCACACCCACAGATGAATCGGCAGTTAGTCTCTTAAAGAGGACACAAGAAATGCTTGCTTTGTCCAACTTGAGGCTGCACAAAATTGCTTCCAACAGTCAAGGAATGATGGCAGCTTTTCCCTCTCAAGATTACTCAACTGATCTAAAAGACTTGGATTTGGACACGGACTCCCTTCCCATGCAACGGAGCCTTGGTTTGCTCTGGGATTTGAAGAAAGATGCATTTACCTTTCGGATCAACGAAGAAGAAAAACCTTTCACACGTAGAGGCATCCTATCCATGATAAACAGCCTGTACGATCCTCTAGGATTTGTATCCCCTGTAACTATCCAAGGTAAAATGATGTTGAGAGACTTCACCCAAGAGATGTCTGAATGGGATGATCTGCTTCCCGTGGAGAAGAGAGATCTGTGGGTAAAATGGAAGAAATCTTTAGAAGCCTTGTCAGATCTTTACGGGGCACGACCATACGCTTCAGTGCCATCAACAGAATTCAAGACTCAAAGGCTCTGTATCTTCTGCGATGCCTCAACCAAAGCGATTGCAGCAGTAGCATATCTGTAAACTACTAACATCAGGAATAAATGCCATGTAAGGCTTGTTATGAGCCGGACAAAACTAGCGCCAGTCCAGGAGCACACAATACCCAGACTGGAACTCTGTGCGGCTGTGCTAGCAGTAGAGTTAGCTTGAACTTATCTCGACAGAAATTGACCTGGAAATCAAGGACATTGAGTTCTGTTCAGACAGCAAGGTAGTGCTTGGGTACATTTGCAACAAAACTCGACGCTTTTATGTTTACGTCAGCAATCGGGTGCTAAGGATCAGGAGATCCACTTGCGCACACACACCAAAATCCTGCGGACCACGCAACTAGATCCGTTGAATGTGGACACCTTGAGGGCACAACCTGGTTTACGGGCCCTGCATTTTTATGCCGTTCAATGCCTTACAGTGATGAATCAGACACCTTTGAACTGGTAGATCCAGATGCAGATGAAGAAATCGGCCCTCAGGTATCCGCTCTAAGTATGGTGACTTCAGACAATCACCTCAAATCCCACCATTTCAGCAGGTTTTCAACCTGGACCTCGCTTGTTCGTGCCATTGCTTGTTTAATTCATGTGGCTCAGTTTTACAAGTCAACATCACCTACCCAGTCAGAAGCCTTGTAAAGGATGGTACCACTGCAAGCACACCTTACTGCTCCAAACCTGGAAAATGAAGTGGCATTAGTTAATGCCAAGTGGGGAGTGTTCTGCCCTCTGAATAGGGCAAAGAATGTTTGTATTATATGCTGGGTTAGTTATAGCACCATCTAGTGGTGGCTGAATTTATAGCAGTGTCTTTGATAACATTTTCAGTCTGTGACTTTAACAGAAGCAATGCACATGGGATTGATGCAATGCTTTGTGGGAAGGAAGCAAAGTATTCTGGGACAAAGACGGGCCATTTTGCTTCTGTGTATATCATAGGATGCATGTGTTTACCTGTCCTCCATGTTAACTCTCCAACTTCTTCACCAATAAACAAGTTAGACTACAGAGAACAGTCTGCTTATTTTGGGAGACAGAGCTGTGGTTTATGCTGTATGCTGGAGTGCACAACGTGTCAGCATGCCTGAAGGAAGAACAGACAGACAGATAGATAGATAGACAGACATACAGATAGATAGATATGGGATAGATAGATCGATAGATATTATCTATCGATCTATCTATCTATCTATGGATCTGTCTGTCTATCTATCTCATTCGATCCATCTATCTATACAAAAAAAACCTGACCAGCACCTCTTAAGTGTGAATAGGTGCAAGCTGCAGTGACTGCAAAACATGTATGAAAAAGGTACATCAGCACCCTGTGAATGCCAAGACATATTATGTCAATGGAAATAACAACTTCCAAACACTCTGTCCATCAGTCAGCAAGATGTACTTACAAAAAAAGCAAAGGTTCTTAGTGCATGATTTGGCAAAATTAATGTGTGCCCGTCAACCACGGCAAGGTGACACTTCTCTGACGGGTCCTGTCTTAACCCTTCCATATCCTACTGTACATGCCACTTTCTGGTTAAAAAAACCTACAATAATGGACAAACATGTCTCTCCTGGGCTGCAAGCCTACAATTTGAATGGGCAAGTAGAACTGGTTGAGAACACCTGCAGGTTAATGGGAGGAGTGCACTATCGATAAATATATCTGTCTATCAATAGATAGATCTAGCTATCTATCGATATATCTATCTATAGATAGAAAAAATCTGCACTTGGACCGGAGCGTTCAGCTGCATAGAAATACATGCAGCCACACACTCTAGTCCCGAGTGCCGGCGGCAGTGCCGGGTATTGAGTTGCGAGACTTGTGCGAGTTTCTTGCAAGTGTGACCCCGGCCTTAAATGCAATATCTGTTTAATTTTTTAAAAAATGGAAAAAAAATTGCGTGGGCTCCTGCGCAATTTTTAAGTCCAGAGTGGGAAAGCCGGTGACTGGGGGCCTGTGTTTATAGCATGGTAAGCGGGTAATACCCAGGCTATGAATATCAGCCCGTAGCTGTCTGCGTAGCATTTACTGACTTTTAAAATACGGGCTCCCCCCAAAAAAATGACGTGGGGTCCCCCTATAATTAATAACCAGAAAGGCTATGCAGACAGCAGCGGGATGATATTCATAGCTCAGGAAGGGGCCATGGATATTGGCCCCCCCACAGCTACAAACACCAGCTTGCTGCCACCCCAGAAATGGTGGCACTTAGCCTCTCTCTTCCCACTGCCGTGTAGTGGTGGCATATGGGGTAATAAGGGGTTAATGTCACCTTTGTATTGAAAGGTGACATTGAGCCCGGATAGTAATGGAGAGGTGTCAATAAGACGCCTATCCATTACTAATCTTATAGTTGTTAAGGATTAAATAAACACACACTGTCAGAAAAAAGTCTTTTAATGAAATAAAACACTACACAGTTTTCCCATTTTATTGTACGCCTAATCCATGCGATGCTCTCGATCTTCTGAAAAAAAAAAGAAAAATAATAAACAAACAAATACTCCCTTTTCCGACGTAATCCATTTAATAACGAGTGTCCCACAATGTTCTCCCCTATAGAGAAGTCACATCAGGAGAAGTGACCTCTCTACAGGGCCTCCAGTGACACACTGACAGGAGACAATGGCTTCTGCAGTACATCACTGAGGTTACCTGAGTTCAAGTACTCACTTTACAGCAATGCTGAGTGAGAATTAGGGCTGGGTTAGGGTTATGGGACCTCTTTCCCAGCGGTGGAGGGATACACAGCGGAGGATTACCTCTGCCTGTCATTTCATCGTTGGAGGCCCTGTAGAGCACTGACATCACCCAATGTCAGTGTTCTACATGGGAGATCGTTGTGGGATGCTCGTTATTATCTGGACTATGGCAGAAAGGTAAGTATAGGTTGGTTTATTATTTTTATTTTTATTACACGAGATCGAGGGCTTCAGGGAAATAGGTGTATATGGTGAGTATGTACTCTACAGTATGTTGTATGTACTGTATGTTTTTTTTCTTTTTACATGAAACACATTAGCCGGATGATGGGACTACTACTGTCCCATCATTGGCTAATGTGTCACTTACTGTCACTGTAGCAGGCATAGCTGGATGGGACTTGTAGTCCCATCGGATGATGCCTGCATACACACACACACACACAGACACACACAGCCCCCGGACAGCCCCGCAGACCCCCCCCTGTATAAGAAGTCTCAAGGACTACTTACGTTCCTGCAATTTCAGGAAAAAATTGTAGAGGGCCTCATGTTTGAGTCAATAGCACCGGAGGAAGCCTTTGACTCTGAGGATTCCCGGAGACTTGCAGAGCGCCATTTTCCTCACCCTGTCCCTGTCACTCCCACCCAAAGGTATCCTCAAAAAAGATGCCGAGTTTGCAGGAAGCATGGCAGACGGAGTGATTCCCGGAACTATTGCCCCACATGCCCATCCCAACCAGGCCTTTGTATCTCCCCCTGTTTTGAGACCTACCACACCACCTACAATTATTAGTTTGTTTGTTTTTTATAATTTTTATTTTCTGCCTAGTGACCCCGGTAGAGTAGTTTGGAACAATTAATAAAGAATATTTTCATTAGTAGATCCCATTTTATCCCATTTCACAATTAATTCCAGGACTTGATCAATCCCATACCAAACTACTATTCCAACAAATTCTCGTCCACGTACCCATGTCTGTACGCTCTAGAGTGTGGACCCCACAAATGTTCCTGAAAAGTCAGGTCATCTGAAAATTTTACGACTTGATCAATCACATACCAAACTACTATTCCAACAAATTCTCGTCCACGTACTCACGTCTGTACACCCCAGACTGTGGACCCCACAAATGTTACTGAAAAGTCAGGTCATCTGAAAATTCTAGGACTTGACTACTCACAAACATTTTTGACCATTTATCTAACTTTGTCTGTTTTTGCGACTGTCTTGCTACACAAAACTTTGGCTTCCATTTATATGACTTATATTTATGTTGGTGATACGGGCATGATCATTTTATTGGAGGATTTCTAAAAACGAGGAAGTTCCGTACTTATACACTATGGGCTTTACTTTTTGGTTCTTGCCGAACCTCTGGTACCAGACAAAACTTTCTATAGAGAACTGGCTGTTTTGTGAATATAGCGGTTCTGGCCTTGGCAGGTGGGAGCTTGCTATTGTGCACCACGTCTATTGGTCTCATATAGGGATTGATGGAGCGAAAAGGATGTTGTACAATCAGTCTCTGAAAGTGTCTGCCATTCTAGCCCTGCTGGTGTTCTTTCATTATTGGAACAAACTCCGCTTTGCCACATAGTTGGCTGCATTTTCCTCCACATCTTACCCTTCATTTCAGTACAGTTTATTCTTCCTGCTACAATATACGCAAATGCGGGACAACTGTTTTGTTAGCAAGACCAAATTTTATAATTAGCCAATGTGTTTTTAGGAGCATGCCTCCATCTGTAATAATTCCTGAAAGGATTTTCTTGTTTGCTCAATGTCTCTAGAAGCTTTGAATGGGTCCTGGAACTTCAATTTTACCCTAAAGACCAAATGGTATGCTATCTATTATAGGCACAGCCGTGTGTCCAGTACTCACATTGATGCCATATTGGATAGATTTCTGAACACATAAAAACTAGTGCTCCTTTCTGTCCGAGCCCTGCCGTTTGTCCAAAAAGAACTTTTTGACTACATATGGGATATCGCCGCGCTCATAATAAAGTGGGTAAAAAATTCTGGGGTCCACTTTTGGTGTAATTTCTGACAAAAGTGAGAATTTCAGGTCTAAAACAAGATTTTTTTTGAAAAAAAAAAGAACTTTTTCAATATGACGACTTAATGTTATCAAATTCTGTGTCGAACCTGTGGGTTCAAATTGCTCAATATACCTCTGGATAAAATCTTTGAAGGGTGTAGTTTGGGGTCAGTTGTGGGGAGTCTCTACTGTTAGGCACATCTCCAAACCTGACATGGCATTCGCTCTCACAATTTTGAGATTAAAAAGTCAAACGGCGCTTCTTCCCTTCTGAGCTTTGCCATGCACCCAAACAGAGGTTTACCTCACATATGGGGTATCAGCATACTCAGGATAAAATTGCACAACAACTTTTGGGGTCCAATTTCTCTTGCTACCCTTGGGAAAATAAAAAATTGGCAAAAAGATCATTTTTGTGAAAAAAATATGATTTTTATTTTTACGGCTCTACGTTATAAACTTCTGCGAAGCACTTGAGGGTTCAAAGTCTAGATAAGTTCCTTAGGGAGTTTAGTTTCCAAAATGCTGTCACTTTTGGGGTTTCTACTGTTTAGGCACATCAGAGGCTCACCAAATGCGACATGGCGTCCGATCTCAATTCCAGCCATTTCTGGATTGAAAAAATCAAACGGAGCTCCTTCCCTTCTGAGCTGTGCACCCAAATAGTGGTTTACCCCCACATATGGGGTATTGGCGTATTCAGGAGAAATTGCACAACAAATTTTGTGGTTCATGTTCTCTTTTTACACATGTCAAAATAAAAAAATTGGTTCAGAAGTAAAAGTTTTGTGAAAAAAAGTTAAATGTTCATTTTTTCCTTTCACATTGCTTCAGTTCCTGTGAAGCACCTGAAGGGTTAACAAACTTCTTGAATGTGATTTTGATCAGCTTGAGGGGTGCAGTTTTTATAATGGTGTCACTTTTGGGTATTCTCCGCCATATTGACCCCTCAAAGTGACGTCAAATGTGAGGTGGTCCCTAAAAAAATGGTTTTATAAATTTTATTGTAAAAATAAGAAATCGCTGGTCAACTTTTAACCCTTATAACTTCCGAGCAAAAATAAATTTTGGTTCCAAAATTGTGCTGATGTAAAGTAGACTGTTGTGAGCTCATTTTCCCCTTCACTACTGAGGCCCGAGGAACTCCCTCTTCTGGTGAAGAAAGGTAGTGAGCCTGATTGTCAAACACCTGGGGCTGATGATGATGACTGGCTGAGTGGAGTTAATGACTGGATATAAGGCTGCCGACGCCCTTCTGGCCTGTGGGTGATTTCTCTGTGGACTTCTAGGAAACCAGTCTGATTCCTGCTCATCTAAAGCTAAGATTTCTTCTTTGCCTTTTTGCATTAGGGTTTTATTTTCCTTGCTTTTCTGGATTCTGCCATTCCCTGCTGGGTGAGCTGAATCTCCTTTTGCCTGTTGCTCTGTCTTCAGAATATTCCTGAGTACTGACATAGCTTTTTTGAAGCCTAGCGTCTTCAGGGCCTTTTTTACTGTCAGTTGTTGGCTCTTATTTTCATAGGGTTTTTCACGGATTGCAGACAGCAGCCTTCCTGTTCTTTCCTATCTAAAGCTAGCGTGGGCCCCATCTTTGCTCAGTCTATCTTTCTGTCTGTGTTTTGTTCTTTCTTCTTGCTTCACCGTCATTATATGTTGGGGGCTGCCTTTTGCTTTGGGGTCTGCTCTGGGGCAGTTTAGATTTCCCTTTCTGTCTTTAGGCTATGTAGTCCTCCGGCTGTGATCGAGGGGCCTAGGGCATCGTAGGAGCCCCCCACGGCTACTGCTAGTTGTGTTGTTAGGTTCAGGGGGCAGGAGCTGTTTTGTCCCAAAAGGATCCTGTAACATCTAAAATGAATCCCTGTGCTTTCTTTTCCCAAAAGTTCTCTCCATCTGAACGTAACTATGATGTGAGGAATCGGGAACTGTTAGCCATGAAATGGGCATTTGAGGAGTGGAGACATTGGTTGGAGGGAGCTAAGCATCAAGTCGTGGTCCTCACTGACCACAAGAATTTAATTTACCTAGAGTCGGCTAAGCGCTTGAACCCTAGACAGGCTAGGTGGGCCTTGTTTTTTACACGTTTTGATTTTGTGGTTTCTTTTCTTCCTGGAACTAAGAATGTCAAGGCTGACGCCCTCTCTAGGAGCTTCTTTGCTGATTCTCCTGTGGTGACCAAGCCTGCTACCATCTTAGGCGAAGGGGTAGTTCTTTCTGCCATCTCGCCCGATTTGAGACGTGCTCTGGAAGAGTTCCAGGAGGACAAACCTGAGCGTTGTCCCAGTGGAAAGTTGTATGTTCCTGACCAGTGGAAGAAGAGAGGGATGTCTGAAGTTCATTGCTCTGCTTTGGCAGGTCATCCAGGTATTTTTGGTACTAGAGATCTGGTGAGTCGGTCTTTTTGGTGGCCCTCCTTGTCTCGTGATGTCAGGAATTTTGTGCAGTCCTGTGGGACGTGCTCCCGGTCTAAATCGTGTTGTCGCTCTAGTGGGTTGTTGATGCCTTTGCCTGTCCCCAAGAGGCCATGGATCCATATTTCAATGGAATTCATCTCTGATATGCCTGTCTCTCAAAGGATGACTGTTATTTGGGTGATTTGTGAAAGGTTCTCTAAGATGGTTCATCTTGTACCACTCCCTAAGTTGCCGTCTTCCTCTGAATTGGTGCCCCTGTTTTTACAACAGGTGGTTCGCTTGCACGGGATTCCTGAGAACATTGTATCTGACAGAGGAGTCCAGTTTGTGTCTAGATTTTGGAGAACTTTCTGTTCCAAGCTGGGAATTCAGTTGTCCTTCTCCTCTGCTTTTCACCCTCAGACCAATGGGCAGAGAGAACAAACCAGACCTTGGAGTCATATTTGAGATGTTTTATTTCTGCTGATCAGGATGATTGGGTTTCATTTTTGCCCTTGGCCGAATTTGCTTTAAATAATAGAGCTAGTTCTGCCACTTTGATGTCACCTTTTTTTTGTAACTTTGGGTTTCATCCTCGATTTTCTTCAGGGCAGGTGGAGCCCTCTGCCTGCCCAGGTGTTGACACTGTGGTGGAGAGAATGCACCAGATATGGGACCAAGTGGTGGATAAGTTATCTCTCTCCCAGGAAAAGGCCCAGCGGTTTTCCAACCGACATAGGACCATTGGTCCCCAGTTTAAGGTTGGTGATATGGTGTGGTTATCATCAAAAAATATTGATATGAAGGTGGCTTCTCCTAAGTTTAAGCCTAGATTTATTGGACCTTACAAGATTTTGGAGATTATTAATCCGGTCTCTTTTCGTTTGGCTCTTCCTGTCACATTTAAAATCCATAATGTGTTCCATAAATCCTTGTTGAAGAGGTTTGCTGAACCTGTTGTTCCGGGGGTTGCACCTTCAGACCCTGTATTGGTTGAAGGTAACATGGAATATGAGGTAGAGAAAGTACTGGATTCCCGTTTGGCTAGACGGAGACTCCAGTATTTGGTTAAGTGGAAGGGTTATGGTCAGGAGGATAATTCCTGGGTCTCTGCCTCTGATATTCATGCCAAAAGATTGGTGCGTGCCTTTCATCAGGCTCACCCTGATCGCCCTGGTGGCGTGGTTGAGGGTTCGGTGACCCCTCCTCAAGGGGGAGGTACTGTTGTGAGTTCATTTTCCCCTTCACTACTGAGGCCCGAGGAACTCCCTCTTCTGGTGAAGAAAGGTAGTGAGCCTGATTGTCAAACACCTGGGGCTGATGATGATGACTGGCTGAGTGGAGTTAATGACTGGATATAAGGCTGCCGATGCCCTTCTGGCCTGCAGATGATTTCTCTGTGGACTTCTAGGAAACCAGTCTGATTCCTGCTCATCTAAAGCTAAGATTTCTTCTTTGCCTTTTTGCATTAGGGTTTTGTTTTCCTTGCTTTTCTGGATTCTGCCATTCCCTGCTGGGTGAGCTGAATCTCCTTTTGCCTGTTGCTCTGTCTTCAGAATATTCCTGAGTACTGACATAGCTTTTTTGAAGCCTAGCGTCTTCAGGGCCTTTTTTACTGTCAGTTGTTGGCTCTTATTTTCATAGGGTTTTTCACGGATTGCAGACAGCAGCCTTCCTGTCCTTTCCTATCTAAAGCTAGTGTGGGCCCCATCTTTGCTCAGTCTATCTTTCTGTCTGTGTTTTGTTCTTTCTTCTTGCTTCACCGTCATTATATGTTGGGGGCTGCCTTTTGCTTTGGGGTCTGCTCTGGGGCAGTTTAGATTTCCCTTTCTGTCTTTAGGCTATGTAGTCCTCCGGCTGTGATTGAGAGGCCTAGGGCATCGTAGGAGCCCCCCACGGCTACTGCTAGTTGTGTTGATAGGTTCAGGGGTCTGCAATCCGATAGCTGCCAACTTCTCTGGTTTTCTGGACTTAGCTAGCATTTCTATTTTTGCCTCCTACAGTGACTCAATCATAACAGTAGACATGTGTGAAATGTTATTTATTATGGTAAGAATTTTGTGTGACATATAGTATGAACATATTGCATTACAAACCGGACGTTTGCAGCTAGAATAGTCGTTTACCACATTAACAATGTATAGAGTGTATTTCTGA
The DNA here is from genome assembly GCF_039654945.1 of Dendrobates tinctorius. Classification (NCBI taxonomy): domain Eukaryota; kingdom Metazoa; phylum Chordata; class Amphibia; order Anura; family Dendrobatidae; genus Dendrobates; species Dendrobates tinctorius. Next base: position 24,946,269 of record NW_027361802.1, on the reverse strand, counting down.
ATCATTTAATGTTAGCTTCATTGGAAAAACTGTGCTTTTCTTTCAAAAATAAGGAAACGTCTAAGTGACCCTAAACTTTTATATGGTACAGTATCTCTCTGATTTAGGCTAAGTGCACACGTAGCGGAACTCTCGCGGAAATTACCGCGAGAACTCCGGAATTCCAGTCCGCGGGAAAATCGCATTTTAAATTACCGCGATTTTCCCGCGGAAAAACTAGCATTTTGCAAGCGTATTTAGCTTGCAAAATGCTAGCGTTTTCCAAGCGATCTGTAGCATCGCTTGGAGAACTGATTGACAGGTTGGTCACACTCATCAAACACAGTGTTTGACGAGTGTGACCAACTTTTTACTACTGAGGCCGCCTATGCAGCATCAGTAGTAAAAGATAGAATGTAAAAAAAAAATAAAAAACGGTGTTATTCTCACCCTCCGACGTCCCGCGCATCCGTTCCCAGTAATCCTTTGCGAAAATGCCCGCGATGACGTCAGTTCTCGCGGGATCGCGACGTCTCGCGGTTATTCGCGATGACGTCGCGCGAATGACCGCGAGACTTCGCGATCCCGCGAGAACGGACGTCATCGCGAGCATTTTCGCAAAGGACTACTGGGAACGAGAGCGTAGAGAGAGGCGGGAAGGCTGCGCGGGACGTCGGAGGGTGAGAATAACAATATTTTTTATTTTAAATTCTATTTTTTACAGGGATATGGTACCCAAAGCCCGGAGGACAGTCTCCTCTCCTCCGGACCGTGGGTACCATCCGCAATTGTTCTGCTTACTTTCCGCATGGTGTGCACAGCCACATGCGGGAAATAAGCGGAACAATGCATTCCTATGGGTGCGGGATCGCCGCGATTCTGCAAATTAATGAGCATGCTGCGGTTTTTACCGCGAAGCGATTCCGCCGCGGTAAAAACCGCAGCATTAGCACAGCATTGCGGAATCCCATAGGAATGCATGGGATGCTTATTTTTCGCGTTTTCGCGGCAAAATCGCGCGGTTAAAACCGCCGCGGAAACGTGAAAAAAACGCCACGTGTGAACTCAGCCTTAAGGGCATTCGCTTCACCTCTTTCGAGATCACCTCTCGGCAGGCTTCTGGAATCCAATATGGCTTCAAGTTTACCCAGACATGAGGCTCCCTCAGAACCTCATGCTCTATGATCCTATTACAACCTGGTAGTTATGAGAACACTCTTTTCCAATGTAGCAACTCTCGGCACTGTTGCTTTTGGGCATGTGACAGCATCTCTGCCACCTTAACCTCTTCCACATCAGTTTCAGGCTTGATCACTAAATATGGAGCTTCCACGGGCTCCCTATCTCGTTGTGGCGTAATCAGGTTGATGTGGTACACCTGGCAGGGTTTACTTCTCCCTAGCTGGTGGACTCTATAGCTGATGTCTCCAACCTTTTCAACTGCTTCATAGGGGCCCTGCCAATTGGCCAGGAATTTGCTCTCCCATGTTGCATACCAGCACCAGTACTCGATCCGCAGGGTTGAAATGTCTCACCCTTGCCGATGTATTGTACACCCTCGACTGTGCCTCTTGTACTTTGAGGAGGAGTCCTAGCTATCTCTGCTCCCTGGATTACTTCTAATAGTGAAGATGCTGAGGCCACATATTTTGCTGAGGTCCTAAATCAGTCCTTATCTGTCGGTTATCCCACAGATAGTGTTGAGTAGTTGTATATAAGAATACACAAACCAGACTAACAAGGAAAGATGTACAGGGATAAATGAAAGCACCAATCATACAAATATGCACTCACAAACAGAGTTGAACACCGGGAAATAATAGGAAGGAACAAACAATTAGGAGAGGATGAGGATATGCACATAGACAAATCACTAAGCAACAGTCTTTAGATAAACACTCCAAATGCCTCCCCCAAAACACCTTAAACTCCCCACTAGGCAGTATAAAACTAATACTGGCAATTCTGATTGCTAGAGGAGAGTATAAATAGCAGAGGAGAGTGGCTAACACTGAACAACTGAGATCCTCAAAGCAGGTAAGTTTCAGAGACTCTCAACTGAGCAGAATTAACCCCTGTATTGTTAGCAGAAACCTTCACCGTTTAATATGATGGTGAAGTGCTTCAATCAGTGCAGAAGTATGTGGAATGAGACACCGTGGTTTTTTCTACCTTCTCTGTCACGGTAAACCGATGATAATTCTCCTCCTTGTAAGAGAGACCTCTGAAAACTCAGGGCCAGGTCTATAAGGTTGTGCCGCGTGAAAAGACCAGATCAATCTGTCGCATGGACATCAGATGCTGGTACCCAAATTCTCTCTTCAGAACCGTTACTCTTTCAGTATTCCAGATACTGAAGAGACTAACAAACCAAGCGAGAATCAACAATCGTAGCTATCTGAAATGCCAAAGTCCCATCAACAATGACCAGTGATGGAGTTGGTGGTGATGGTTCAGAGGACGCAATGTATTTTTTCAGTAGAGGCTGGCAAAACACATTAGGAGTCCCAAAAGTGGGTGGCAAAACAATGCTGAATGCTGCAGGATTGACAACGGCCACAATCTTATAAGTACCGATGAACCTGAGACCCAGTTTCCAAAAGAAACCTTAAAGTTCCTCGAGGACAACCACACCAAATCACCAACACACAGGTCTGGACCCCCAAACGTCTCAGATCAGATCATCTTTAAATTATTAACAACCCCTTGCCACATAGATGTAATAGATTATGAAAACTATTGCTCTTCAGGTTCTCCTGAAGAATGATTCCTAATGAATGAGCTGAACTGAGGATGAAACCCGAAGAACGGAGTCTTACCAGTAAACTCATGATGAGGGCCGGACTGGCCATCTGGCAAATGCCAGAAGGGCCTGTCCTACCATGGGCTGCATTGTGGGCTACACTGTTAAAAAAATTGACATCCTTAGGACACCAATACTGTTAACAGTTGTGATGGAACATAGAGCCACCGACTCCATCACTTAACCCAACAGTCTTCCTTATAAACTGCGCTCTGCCAGATGCCGGCGCCACACAGGGGACATCGGTGGTACAATGCTGATGTCACTGCATTGTACCACCAGCGAACACTGCAAGACTGGATAGAAAAATAGAATGAGGATGCGAGGGATGAAATGTCTGGAATAAGAGAGTATACGTTTTTTAATATTGAGGGAACATCAGAACATATAGAGTGCTGTGGGGTGGACCAACATACTGTTTAGGGGGCTGTGAGGTGGACAATCGTACTATATAGAGGGCTGTAAGGTGAACTATCATACTATATAGGGGCTGTTGGGTAGACCATCATACAATATAGGGGGCTGTGGGTTGGACATCATACTACATACGTTGCAGTTGTGGGGACAATTATACTATATAGGGGGCTGTGGAGTGGACCAACATACTATAGAGGGGCTGTGGGGTGGAGGGGGCAATTATACTATATAGTGGGCCATGAAGTGGACCAACATACTATATAGGGGCTGCGGGTTGGACCATCATACTATATAAGGGGCTGTGAGGTGCACAATCATACTATACAAAAAAGACTGGAGAAGAGCAAATGTTGTTCCTATCTTCAAAAAGGGGAAGAAGGTGGACCCAGGCAACTATAGGCCGGTGAGTCTGACTTCTATACCAGGAAAGATCTTTGAACAAATTATTAAACAACATGTATGTCAGTACCTGGATAAGAATGAAGCGATTAAACAGAGTCAGCATGGGTTTGTAACTAATAAGTCATGTCAGACTAACTTCATTTCCTTCTATGACGGAATCACTGATTGGGTGGATCAAGGAAATGCTGTAGATATAGTATATCTTGACTTCAGCAAAGCATTTGACAAAGTATCTCATACAATCCTTATTGAGAAAATGACTAAGTATGGAATGGACAAGGCAACTGTTAGGTGGATTCATAACTGGCTTAGTAATCGGACCCAAAGAGTGGTCGTAAATGGCTGCACATCCAGTTGGAAGAATGTCTCAAGTGGGGTACCACAGGGCTCTGTCCTGGGCCCTGTATTGTTCAACATCTTTATCAACGATTTAGATGAAGGAATTGAGGGTAAACTGATTAAATTTGCTGATGACACAAAGCTAGGAGGGATAGCTAATACTAGAGAAGAGAGAGATAGGATTCAAAAAGATATAAATAAACTGGAGCAGTGGGCAGCAACTAACAGAATGGTTTTTAACAGGGAAAAATGCAAAATACTACATGTGAAAAAGACTTGGTTATACTAATAGATCACAGACTGAATGTGAGTCAACAGTGTGATGCAGCAGCAAAAAAGGCAAATGCAATTCTAGGATGTATTAACAGAAACATACAGTCTAGATCACGTGAAGTCATTATTTCCCTCTACTCCTCTTTGGTCAGACCTCATCTGGAATATTGTGTCCAGTTTTGGGCACCACATTTTAAAAAAACACATCAACAAACTGGAGCAAGTTCAGAAAAGAGCAACCAGAATGGTGACCGGTCTGCAAACCCTGTCTTATGAGGAAAGGTTGCAGGATTTGGGATTGTTTAGTTTGCAAAAGAGAAGTCTGAGAGGAGACTTAATAGCTGTCTACAAATATCTAAAGGGCTGTCACATTGTAGAAGGATCAACTTTATTCTCATTTGCACAAGGAAAGACTAGAAGCAATGGGATGAAACTGAATGGGAGGAGGCACAGATTAGATATTAGAAAAAACTTTTTGACAGAGTGATCAATGAGTGGAACAAGCTGCCACGAGAAGTGGTGAGTTCTCCTTCAATGGAAGTCTTCAAACAGAGGCTGGACAGACATCTGACTGGGATGATTTAGCGAATCCTGTTTTGAGCAGGGGGTTGGACCAGATGGCCCAGGAGATCCCTTCCAACTCTACGATTCTATGATTCTATGACCATCATACTATATAAGGGGCTGTGAGGTGCACAATCAAACTATACAAGATGCTGTGGGATTGACTGTCATACCATATAAGGGGCTGTGGGGTGGACCATCATACCATATAAGGGAATGTGAGGTGCACAATCATACTATACACGATGCTGTGGGATTGACTATAATATTATATAATGGGCTGTGGGGTGGACCATCATACCATATAAGGGACTGTGAAGTGGCCCATCATGCTATATAGGGGGTTGGGAGGTAGACCATCATACAATAAAGGGGATGTGTGGGGTGGCTGTGGTAGACGTTATACTGCGTAAGTTAGCTGTTGTAGACGTTATACTGTGTGGGGGTGCTGTGGAGGTGATTATACTATGTGGAGGTTTTTAGTGGCCATTATACTGTGTGGTGAACTGTGGTGACCATCATACTATATCGGGTAGTTATGCGGGACATCATACTGTATGGGTAGGTTTGGTAGACATCATACTTTATATAGGGACCTGTGGTGGACATCATGCTGTATATTGGGGCTGTGGTGAATACCATGACCTATGTAGGGGCATCTCACTGTGTGTGGTCATCATACTCTATGGGAGTCATGAAAGGGGAATCCTAGTGAGTGAGACCACCTAGGGGCTTCAGTAGGGGCAAAATAATTGTGCAAGTGCTGCAAAACATATCCCTCACCATGTCTTAAAGAAGCTCTCCTCCCATCAAAGTTTTTATTCTCTTAATATATTGTAATCATATTATACAGCACAGTGTACTTACAACTCCTCTTTATTATCCAGTTAATTCTTTTCTTTTCTCTGTTCTATATAGAAACAGGAAGTCTCTTGTCCCTGCTTTTATCATTCTCCTCTTCACCTCCTGACCCAGCTGCTCCCTCCTCCCCCTGCCAGGGAATTTTGCAGTGACTTATTACTCATACAGGGAAAATTGACCTCCTGTTTCTACATAGAGCTTACAAGGATTCAGCTAGTCAGTTTTTAATTACTGTATTTTGCGGATTATAAGACACACTGGATTATAAGACGCACCCCAAATTTTGAGGAGAAAAATTGGAAAAAATTTTTTTTTTAATAAAATGGTGGTGTCTCTTATAATGCATGCGTCTTATTGCTTACCGGGGGTGGTGGCTGCGGTGAAGCGGGGTCCAAGGGTCGCTGCTGGAGGAGGCAAGAGTGGCGCGCTGCTGCAGGCTGCAGGCTGGGATGAGGGGGTGTTCCGATGTGTGCCGCTGTGGATGAAAATGGCTGCAGTGTTCTGTGGGCATTTTGTGAAAGCTAGGAGCCACCTGCATATCCATTACTGCGATGCGGTGGCCTCCAGGAAGATGGCTGCCGGGGGCAGCGCATGCTCAGATTGAGATCTCGGCAACGAGCCACTCTTGCCTCCTCCAACAGCGATGCTGGGACCCTGCTCCTCCAGTGCCGGTAAGGTATATCTGTATTATAAAGCGCACCCCCATTTTCCCCCCCAAATTTGGGGGAAACAAGTGCGTCTTATAATCCGAAAAATACGGTATGTGATGTCATATCTGGGTAGAAAGGCAAAATGAGCAATTGTAAGTACACAGTGCAATATAATATGATGACTGCAATATATTAAGGGGATACAAATTTTCATGGGAGGAGTGGTTCTTTAGAAAGTTGAGAGGTATGCCTTTCTGTGACATTTGCTATAGGGCACCTATTATTTATATACGCCCCTGCTCTGGGGCATTAGTAGAATAAAGAGGCATGGAGTGTCATTAATATTAGGAAGCACAATGGGGAGGTATTGTTATAAAAAAAGACACACTGCGGGATCGTTGCAAAAATGAAGGGCAAGAATAAAGAGCCTTGGGATTCAAAACCGATTTTCATTAATACCAACGCCTTTCTCAAGGTATAATAACCAAGTGAGTCGTTATCATTATAAGGGAATCAAAGGACGCATAATAATATTATTTTAATTGTTATAATAATAATAATTGTTATTATTATTATTATTATTATTATTATTAATAAAGCAGCACATGGGTGTTTTTATTATTATTATAAAGTGGTAGAGGGTCATTATTATAAGGGTTCAAGGGGGAGTATCATTAAATGAGGCACAGGGGAATTATTATAAGGCAACTCAAAGGGACATTATTACTGTGTGGTGCTGTTACCTGTAAGGATGCACAGGGGAGCATTATTGTGAGGGTACCCATAGGGATGTTATTTCTATAGGGTGCTGTATAACTGTAAGGAGGTACAGCATTATTACTATGAGGAAGTACAGAGGGAACATTATTACTGTGTAGGGGTACAGAGGGGGCACTGTTATTGCGTGGAGCACAATAGGAGGGTGCTATTACTATTATTATATGGGGCAAAGAAGGGGCATTATCACTGTCTAGAGCATTGTTAATAGCACTATATGGTTTGTGTACAATTCGAGGAAGGTCCTGCAAAGGATGTCTGTGTGTTGTATTTTAAAGGGATGAATTATACATGGAAGAAGAGGTCATGCCGGTCTGGGCCAAATGGGAAAGAAAAGGGAAAATTAATGACGACAATCAGCGACAACATTTCTAGTAAGAACAGTGTGTACAGTACACACATATATGGTCTGCAGAGCCCTGGTGCAGAACTGATCACTGTATGGTGGTGATAATAGTGCTAGTACAGTGGGTTTGGTGAAAGCTTCTCCAGGCTTGAAGTTAAAGTCTGCAGTCATGCTATGGTATTATTATTCAATCTTACATAGCGATTTTATTGAAAATATTAGTCTTGTAGTAAATATTGATTTCCACCAGGCAGAGTAATATTAGTAACACATCTCCATCTGATGCTTTGGGACGGGAACACCATGGGCCTGTGTGCTTTCAAATGCCAGGGCTGCATTTCAATCCAAGTCCGTCCATGCTCATGACAATGGTTATTCATCGCGAATTCAGCTAGAGGTAAATAAGTAACCCAATCCTCCTGATTCTCAGACACAAAACACCTAAGATAAGTTGTAAGATTCTGGTTAACGCGTTCAGTTTGCCCATTAGATTGTGCATGAAAGGCTGAAGAAAATGACAGATGAATCCCCAAACTAGCACAAAAGGCTCTCCAAAATTTGAAAATAAATTGCACCCCAGTCAGAAACAATATTGGTAGGAATAGCATGTAGTTTCACAATTTCTTTTATGAAAATTATCGTCAAGGTCTTGGCGTTGGGTAAAGCGGTTAGCGCAATAAAATGAGACATCATGCTTAATCTGATCACTACCACCAAAATAGCAGTATTACAAGCAGATACGGGTAGATTCATGATGAAATCTACCGATAAATGAGCCCAAGGTCTACTGGGAATCGCCAATGGCTGGAGAGACCCAGATGGACAAGTATGAGGGGTCTTACAACATGCAGAAACAGAACAGGTAGCTACATACTACTGAACATCCTAGTGTACCCCAGATCACCAAAAACGCTGAGCAAGGGTGTGGTAATCTTGCTACCAAGATGTCAGGCCAAGACCGAATTCTTAGAACTCTAAAATGGAGATTCAAAGGTACAAACAGTTTATCTAATGGACAGGTAGCAGGGTTGACCACTTGAGCCTCCACAACCTCCCTTTCAAGATCAGAACCTATAGATGCAATTACTACCCCTCTCTGTAGTATTGGTTCACAATTATCTCCACCCCAGGAAAACAACGAGATAAGGCATCCACCTTAATATACTTATATATTAAGTGTACGAGTAACACACTGACTCACCGGTGACGTTTATAGTTGAAGTCTTTCATCTTCATCCAGTGCAGACTGCAATCACTTCTTCCAGCAAGAACTCGTCTCTGCAGAAAATAACACTTATCTATAGCTGATTGCTTCCAGAGCACATTGCCCACTATTTTCTCCGACTTCTACACTATGTCAGAGGAAGAAAAAAAAGACATAGTGCCAGCCTGCTAAGTAGCGGGACCCCCTTTTGTTCTCCCCATGACAGTAACCTTAAAAGTAAAGTACAGCAGTAATAATGTCCCCTGATTGGCCCCTACAGTAATTATGTCCCCATTTGCCACCATAAACCGATCATGTATGTTCCTCATCCTGACCTCCATACAGTAATTATGTCACACCTTTATTTAAAGTCCCCATCCTGGACCCCATTGTCCACTTTAATAGGGTCCCTATCCTAGCCCCTTCCAGTGATAATGTTCTCATTCTGAGCCCGTGTCCACTTTAATAATATCTCCTCCCTGGGCCCCTATGTCCGCCTTTATAGCCACTACCTAGCCCAATCACAGAGGGGGGATTCTTCTCACCTTCTTGCGCTCCCCGACATCCTCTTTTGGCTTCATATTCACCGTGGTTGTTAAAATGACTGCCGACTGGAGCTGTGTCAGGCCGCTCTGCTCTGTGACAGGCCATGTGCTGATGTCACATACATTGAACGGCTGCTGGCCTATCAAAGGTTGCAGGAGTCATTTAGCAAAACTGCTATGTGACATCGATGAATGGCCTGTCACAGAGCAGAGCGCCATGTCACAGCTGCAGCCGGCATTCATCTTGATGTGCGTTGTCACCAGGGTCAGCTGCAGGTTTTCGTGGGCCTTGGGCGACAGCGTATCAGTGGGGTCCTTTAACACATGCCAGGATTCCTGATGCACAGATAAAAAAAAACAGATATAGTACAACATATGGGCACATCGTCTTCCATACAGTATTATAAGCAACCACATAGTCCGCCATACAGTATTATGGGCAAACACATAGTCCGCCATACAGTATTATGGGCAACCACATTGCCATACAGTATTATAGGCAACCACATAGTCTGCCATACAGTATTATGAGCACCCACATAGTCCGCCATACAGTATTATGGGCAACCACATAGTCCACCATACAGAATTATGGGCACCCACATAGTCCGCCATACAGTATTATGAGCACCCACATAGTCCGTCATGGAGTATTATGGGCACCTCATAGTCCACCATACAGTATTATGGGCCCCATATAATGCACCTCCATACAGTATTATGGGGCACCAGCTCCTTCATACAGTATTATGGGCCCCCTGCTCCTCCATGCAGCACATTATGGGCCCCAAATGCTCCTCCATGCAGCACATTATAGTACAACATATGGGCACATCGTCTTCCATACAGTATTATAAGCAACCACATAGTCCGCCATATAATATTATGAGCAACCACATAGTCCACCATACAGTATTATGGGCAACCACATAGTCCGCCATACAGTATTATGGGCAACCCCATAGTCCGCCATGCAGTATTATGGGCAAACACATAGTCCGCCATACAGTATTATGGGCAACCACATAGTCTGCCATACAGTATTATGGGCAACTACATAGTCCTTCATACAGCATATTATGGGCCCCATCCCCCCTGCTCCATGCAGCATACTATGGTCCCCCTGCTCCTCCATGCAGCATACTATGGCCCCCCTGCTCTTCCATGCAGCACATTATGGGCCCCGGGCCCCCCTGCTCCTCCATGCAGCATACTATGGCCCCCTGCAGCATACTATGGCCTCCCCTGCTCCTCCATGCAGCAGATTATGGGCCCCTGGCCCCCCTGCTCCTCCATGCAGCATACTATTTCCCCCCCTGCTCTTCCATGTAGCACATTATGGGCCCCCGGCCCCCCTGTTACTCCAAGTAGCATACTATGCTCCCCTGCAGCATACTATGGCCTCCCCTGCTCCTCCATGCAGCACATCATGGACCCCCAGCCCCCCTGCTCCTCCATGCAGCATACTATGGCCCCCCTGCTCCTCTATGCAGCACATTATGGGCCCCCTTGCTCCTCCATGCAGCATACTATGGCCCCCCTGCAGCATACTATGGCCCCCCTGCTCCTCCATGCAGCACATTATGGGCCCCCGGCCCCCCCTGCTCCTCCATGCAGCATACTATGGCCCCCCTGCTCCTACATGCAGCATACTATGGCCCCCCTGCTCTTCCATGCAGCACATTATGGGCCAATAGCCCCCCCTGCTCCTCCATGCAGCATACTATGGGCCCCCAGCCCCCTGCTCCTCCATGCTGCATACTATGCCCCACCCTGCAGCATACTATGCCCTTCCCTGCTCCTCCTTGCAGCACATTATGGGCCCCCGCCCCCCCTGCTCCTCCATGCAGCACACTATGCCCCCCTGCTCCTCTATACAGCATATTATGGGCCCCACCCCCCGCTCCTCCATGCAGCATACTATGGCCCCCCTGCTCCTCCATGCAGCACATTATGGCCTCCCCTGCTCCTACATGCAGCATACTATGGCCCCCCTGCTCCTCTATGCAGCATACTATGGCCCCCCTGCTCTTCCATGCAGCACATTGTGGGCCAACAGCCCCCCTGCTCCTCCATGCAGCATACTATGGGCCCCCAGCCCCCCTGCTCCTCCATGCAGCATACTATGGCCCCCTGCAGCATACTATGGCCCCCCTGCTCCTCCATGCAGCACATTATGGTCTCCCCTGCTCCTACATGCAGCATACTATGGCCCCCCTGCTCCTCTATGCAGCATACTATGGCTCCCCTGCTCTTCCATGCAGCACATTATGGGCCAACAGCCCCCCCTGCTCCTCCATGCAGCATACTATGGGCCCCCATCCCCCCTGCTCTTCCATGCAGCATACTATGGCCCCCCTGCAGCATACTATGGCCCCCCTGCTCCTCCATGCAGCACATTATGGCCTCCCCTGCTCCTACATGCAGCATACTATGGCCCCCCTGCTCCTCCATGCAGCATACTATGGCCCCCCTGCTCTTCCATGCAGCACATTATGGGCCAACAGCCCCCCCTGCTCCTCCATGCAGCATACTATAGACCCACAGCCCCCCTGCTCCTCCATGCAGCACACTATGGCCCACCCTGCTGCATACTATGGCCTCCCCTGCTCCTCCATGCAGCACATTATGGGCCCCCGGGCCCCCCTGCTCCCTCCATGCAGCATATTATGGCCCCCTGCTCCTTTATGCAGCACATGATGGGCCCCTGTTCCTCCATGCAGCATACTATGGCCCCCCTGCAGCATACTATGGCCCCCCTGCTCTTCCATGCAATACATTATGGGCCTGTGGCCCCCCTGCTCCTCCATGCAGCATACTATGGGCCCCCAGCCCCCCTGCTCTTCCATGCAGCATACTATGGCCCCCCTGCAGCATACTATGGCCCCCCTGCTCCTCCATGCAGCACATTATGGCCTCCCCTGTTGTGAGTTCATTTTCCCCTTCACTACTGAGGCCCGAGGAACTCCCTCTTCTGGTAAAGAAAGGTAGTGAGCCTGATTATCAAACACCTGAGGCTGATGATGATGACTGGCTGAGTGGAGTTACTGACTGGATATAAGGCTGCCGACGCCCTTCTGCCCTGCGGGTGATTTCTCTGTGGGATCCTTGGAGACCAGTCTGAATTCCTGCTCCTCTAAAGCTATGTTTGCTGCTCGGCTTTTTGCATTTGTGCTTTGACTTTGTTTTGCTTTGTTTTTCTGGATTTCTGCCATTCCCTGCTGGGGTGTGCTGAATTCCTTTAGCTCTGTCTCCTGAAAATACCTGAGTACTGATTTAGTTTTTGAAGCCTAGCTGCTTCAGGGCCTTTTTCATATCAGCTTGTTGGCTTATGTCTTTGATAGGGTTTTGGCAGATTGCAGACAGCAGCCTTCCTGTCCTTTCCTATCTAGGTAGTTTTGGGCCCCGTCTTTGCTCAGTCTATCTTTCTGTCTGTGTTAGTGTTTTCATCTTGCTTCACCGTCATTATATGTTGGGGGCTGCCTATTGCTTTGGGGTCTGCTCTGGGGCAGTTTAGATTTCCTCTTTCTTTCTTTAGGCCTATTTAATTCTCCGGCTGTGATCGAGGGGTCTAGGGCATCGTAGGAACCCCCCACGGCTACTGCTAGTTGTGTTGATAGGTTCAGGGGTCTGCAATCTGATAGTTGCCAACTTCTCTGGTTTTCTGGACTTAGCTTGTATTTCTGTTTTTCCCTCCTACGGTGACTCAATCATAACAGAATCACCCGCCATACCGCAGATCCTAGGGTACTCAGTAGCAGGAAAGAATTGTAAAAAAAAAAAAAAGTGTATATTTTTTCCTCTATATCTCTGAGGCCTTAGGGGGAATTTTTTTTTTCTCTCAATGGAGATAAAGCAATTGTCTGATCGTGTGGAGCAGCTTGCTGCGGAAGTGCGGGGAATTTCCGCCTACCTTGCTCATTCACATGCTGCTGAACCAAAGATTCCTACACCTGATGTATTTTTTGGGGATCGGTCTAAATTTTTGAATTTCAAAAATAATTGTAAATTATTTTTTGCCTTGAAGCCTAACTCGTCAGGGAGCTCCGCGCAGCAGGTTAAAATTGTCATCTCTTTGCTGCATGCCAATCCCCAGGATTGGGCGTTTTCTTTGAAACCAGATGATCCTATTCTGACTAATGTGAACGCATTTTTTCAGGCCTTGGGGTTGTTGTATGACGAACCTAATGCCATTGATCAGGCTGAAAAGACCCTGCTGGCATTGAACCAGGGCCGTGATTCTGCAGAATTGTACTGTCAAAAATTCCGAAAGTGGGCAGTACTTACTACCTGGAATGATAATGCCTTGGCTGCTCTCTTTCGGAAGGGGTTGTCAGAAGCCGTAAAAGATACTATGGTGGGATTTCCTGTTCCCTCTGGTCTTGACGATTCTATGTCATTAGCCATTCAGGTTGATCGGCGTTTGCGCGAACGCAAAGCTGCACGAGAGGCGTTGCCACTTGTTGAACAAGTGTCTGGGCCTATGCAATGTGATAGAGTTTTTTCCAGAGAGCAGCGTCAGGAGTTCAGAAGGCGTAATAAGTTGTGTTTTTTCTGTGGAGATGCCTCGCATATTATTTCTGTCTGTCCTAAACGAGAGAAACGCTTTGCACACACGTTTTCTGTTGGGGGTGTTCAACCTAAGTTTCTTCTGGCTATTACTCTGATCTGCTCCCTGTCCACATTTTCCGCCAAGGCTTTTGTGGATTCGGGAGCAGCTCTAAACCTAATGGACTTGGATTTTGCTAAACGTTGTGGATTTCCGATGACACCTCTGCAAACGCCTATCCCTTTGAGGGGGATTGATGCTACTCCTTTGGCTAAAAATAAACCTCAGTTTTGGACCCAGGTGGTAATGCGTGTCGCCCCAGACCATCAAGAAAATTGCAGATCTTTGGTGTTGCATAACCTGCATGATACTATTGTTCTGGGGTTTCCCTGGTTACAAATTCATAATCCAGTTTTGGATTGGAAATCTTTGTCTGTGGTGAGTTGTGGTTGTCGGTGTGTCTTTAGTGAGGCTCCGGTGTTTTCCACCTCTCCTCAGTCGCATGATGTTCCTGATTATTTGGCGGACTTTTATGATGTATTTAGTGAGAATGAGTCTGCGTCTCTGCCTCCTCATAGGAGTTATGACTGTGCAATTGAACTGAGCCCGGGGTGTAAATTTCCCAAGGGTCGGCTCTTCAATTTATCTGTACCCGAGCACGAGGCTATGCGATCCTATATTAAGGAGGCATTGGAGAAGGGTCATAGTAGACCATCCTCGTCACCCTTAGGTGCCGTTTTTTTTTTGTAGCCAAAAAGGATGGATCATTAAGACCTTGTATTGATTATCGTGCCCTCAACAAAATTACTGTTAAATATCAGTATCCGTTAGCCCTGATTTCTGATCTATTCTCCAGAGTTAAAGGTGCTTGCTGGTTTACCAAGCTTGACCTCAGGGGGGCGTATAATCTTATTCGCATTAAGCATGGGGATGAATGGAAGACGGCGTTTAATACTCCGGAGGGACATTTTGAGTACCTGGTGATGCCTTTTGGGCTCACTAATGCCCCTTCTGTCTTCCAGTGCTTCATGAACGATATTTTCCGAGATTTTGTCGATAAATTTTTGATTATCTATCTGGATGATATTTTGATCTTCTCCAAGGATTGGGATTCTCATGTGGAACATATTTGGACTGTGTTCCGGATCTTGAGGGAGAATTCCCTGTATGTCAAGGGATCTAAATGCCTTTTTGGAGTACAGAGGATTTCTTTTTTGGGATTTATTTTGTCCCCGTCAACTATTGAAATGGACCCGGCCAAGGTACAGGCCATTTACGATTGGGTTCAGCCCACTTCTTTGAAGGCCCTCCAGAAGTTTTTGGGTTTTGCTAATTTTTATCGGAAATTTATAGCAAAATTTTCTAGTATTGCCAAGCCATTGACTGATTTGACTAAGAAGGGTGTTGATGTGTTAAATTGGTCTCTGGAGACTGTTTCTTCCTTTCAGGAGCTGAAGCGAAGATTCACCTCCGCCCCGGTTTTGCAGCAACCTGATGTCTCACTTCCATTCCAGGTAGAGGTGGATGCTTCTGAGATTGGTGCAGGAGCTGTTGTGTCCCAAAAGGATCCTGTAACATCTAAAATGAATCCCTGTGTTTCTTTTCCCGAAAGTTCTCTCCATCTGAACGTAACTATGATGTGGGGAATAAGGAACTGTTGGCCATGAAATGGGCATTTGAGGAGTGGAGACATTGGTTGGAGGGAGCTAAGCATCAAGTCGTGGTCCTCACTGACCACAAGAATTTGATTTACCTAGAGTCGGCTAAGCGCTTGAACACTAGACAGGCTAGGTGGGCCTTGTTTTTTACACGTTTTGATTTTGTGGTTTCTTTTCTTCCTGGAACGAAGAATGTCAAGGCAGACGCCCTCTCTAGGAGCTTCTTTGCTGATTCTCCTGTGGTGACCAAGCCTGCTACCATCTTAGGCGAAGGGGTAGTTCTTTCTGCCATCTCGCCCGATTTGAGACGTGCTCTGGAAGAGTTCCAGGAGGACAAACCTGAGCGTTGTCCCAGTGGAAAGTTGTATGTTCCTGACCAGTGGAAGAAGAGAGTGATGTCTGAAGTTAATTGCTCTGCTTTGGCTGGTCATCTAGGTATTTTTGGTACTAGAGATCTGGTGAGTCGTTTTTTTTGGTGGCCCTCCTTGTCTCGTGATGTCAGGAATTTTGTGCAGTCCTGTGGGACGTGCTCCCGGTCTAAATCGTGTTCTCGCTCTAGTGGGTTGTTGATGCCTTTGCCTGTCCCCAAGAGGCCATGGACCCATATTTCAATGGATTTCATCTCTGATATGCCTGTCTCTCAAAGGATGACTGTTATTTGGGTGATTTGTGAAAGGTTCTCTAAGATGGTTCATCTTGTACCACTCCCTAAGTTGCCGTCTTCCTCTGAGTTGGTGCCCCTGTTTTTACAACAGGTGGTTCGTTTGCACGGGATTCCTGAGAACATTGTATCTGACAGAGGAGTCCAGTTTGTGTCTAGATTTTGGAGAACTTTCTGTTCCAGGCTGGGAATTCAGTTGTCCTTCTCCTCTGCTTTTCACCCTCAGACCAATGGGCAGACAGAGAGAACAAACCAGACCTTGGAGTCATATTTGAGATGTTTTATTTCTGCTGATCAGGATGATTGGGTTTCATTTTTGCCCTTGGCCGAATTTGCTTTAAATAATAGAGCTAGTTCTGCCACTTTGATGTCACCTTTTTTTTGTAACTTTGGGTTTCATCCTCGATTTTCTTCAGGGCAGGTGGAACCCTCTGCCTGCCCAGGTGTTGACACTGTGGTGGAGAGAATGCACCAGATCTGGGACCAAGTGGTGGATAAGTTATCTCTCTCCCAGGAAAAGGCCCAGCGGTTTTCCAACTGACATAGGACCATTGGTCCCCAGTTTAAGATTGGTGATATGGTGTGGTTATCATCAAAAAATATTGCTATGAAGGTGGCTTCTCCTAAGTTTAAGCCTAGATTTATTGGACCTTACAAGATTGTGGAGATTATTAATCCGGTCTCTTTTCGTTTGGCTCTTCCTGTCACATTTAAAATCCATAATGTGTTCCATAAATCTTGGTTGAAGAGGTTTGTTGAACCTGTTGTTCCAGGGGTGGCACCTCCAGACCCTGTATTGGTTGAAGGTAACATGGAATATGAGGTAGAGAAAGTACTGGATTCCCGTCTGGCTAGACGGAGACTCCAGTATTTGGTTAAGTGGAAGGGTTATGGTCAGGAGGATAATTCCTGGGTCTCTGCCTCTGATATTCATGCCAAAAGATTGGTGCGTGCCTTTCATCGGGCTCACCCTGATCGCCCTGGTGGTGTAGTTGAGGGTTCGGTGACCCCTCCTCAAGGGGGAGGTACTGTTGTGAGTTCATTTTCCCCTTCACTACTGAGGCCCGAGGAACTCCCTCTTCTGGTAAAGAAAGGTAGTGAGCCTGATTATCAAACACCTGAGGCCAGCGTCGGACTGGCCCACCGGGGAACCGGTGGATTCTCCGGTGGGCCCTGGCATCTGGTGGGCCCTGGCACCTGCAGGCATACAGGGCCAGCAGTTGCCTAGGGCCCCCGCTGCTCCAGGGGCCCCCAGTCAGTGGTGTGTCGCACACCATGCAGCTGCTATGGGGGCCCCTGCCAGCGGAGCAGCAGCGGGTGTCAGGAGGCAGGAGCCCCTGTCCCCGCTGCTAAAGAGAAATGAATATTCACTGCGAAGCAGTGAATATCATTTCAGGTCTCCACACCCCCAGAGGCCCCGCCCCCAACCCAGTAAGCTGCGCTGCAGACTACAGCTGTAAATCAGGGCCGGCGCCGCCCTCAGTCCTCTCTGCTCCTGGCTCACAGCCAGTGCGCGATGACGTCACTACATCGCGCACCCGCTGTGTGTCTGGCAGAGGGGCAGCTCCTGACACTGAAGCCGGGATCAGCGTGGGAGCGAGGAGGAGAGGTGAGTATTGTGTTTTGTTTTGTTTTTTATATCTCTCTCGCTCTCTCTATCTGTCTCTCTCTCTCTATCTATCTATCTCTATATCTCTATATATCTCTCTCTATCTCTCTTATATCTATCTATCTTTCTATCTCTATCTATTATCTATATCTATCTATTTCTATATCTATCTCTATCTATTATCTATATCTATCTATTTCTATATCTATCTCTATCTATTATCTATATCTATCTATTTCTATATCTATCTCTATCTATCGCTCTATCTTTATATCTATCTTTCTATCTCTATATCTATCTATCTATCTATCTATCCATCTCTATATCTATCTATCTTACTCTATCTATCTCTATATCTATTATCTCTATATTTATTATCTATCTAGCTACCATCTATATCTATCTATCTTTATCTATATATATCTCTATCTAATATCTATATCTATCTCTATACCTATCTATTTATCTATCCGTTATCTATCTCTATATCTTTTCTCTGTATCTATCTATCTCTATATCTATTTCTCTCGCTATCTATCGCTCTATCTCTATATCTATCTCTATATCTATCTTTATATATCTATCTCTATCTATCTCTATATCTATATCTATTTCTCTCTATATCTATCTCTATATCTCTCTCTATAGCTATCTATCTATATATCTCTATCTATCTCTATATCTATCTCTCTGTATATCTATCTATCGCTCTATCTCTATATCTATATATCTATCTATCTATCTTTATCTATTTATCTCTATATCTTTTCTCTGTATCTATCTCTCTCTATATCTATATCTATCTATCTCTATATATATCTATTATCTCTATATCTATTTCTCTCTATATCTCTCTCTATATCTATCTATCTATTTATCTCTATCTCTATATCTATCTCTCTGTATATCTATCTATCTTTCTATCTCTATATCTATCTTTCTCTATCTATCTATCTATTTATCTCTATCTATTATCTATATCTATCTCTATCTATCTATCGCTCTATATCTATATCTATCTTCCTATCTCTACATCTATCTCTATATCTGTCTTTCTATCTATCTCTATATCTATATCTATCTATTATGTCTATCTATCTAGCTATCTCTATTATCTATATCTACCTATCTCTATATCTTTCTGTCTTACTCTATCTCTATATCTATCTGTTATCTCTATATTTATTATCTATCTATCTCTAGCTATTATCTATATCTATATCTATCTCTCTATCTATTTATCGATCTCTGTATCTATCTCTCTCTATATCTATCTCTCTCTATATCTACCGCTCTCTCTATCTCTATCTATCTTTATATCTATATCTATCTATCTCTATATCTATCTATTATCTCTATATCTATCTACCTATCTATCTCTATATCTATCTCTATATCTGTTTCTCTCTATATCTATCTCTATATCTCTCTCTCTATAGCTATCTATATATTATCTCTATATCTATCTATCTATCTATCTATATATTATCTCTATATCTATCTATCTCTATATCTATCTATCTCTATATCTATGTTATCTCTATATCCATATCTATCTCTATATCCATATCTATCTCTATATCTATCTATCTCTATATCTATCTTTCTATCTAACTCCATATCTCTATATCTATCTCTATATCTCATTATCTATCTATCTCTATCTCTCTCTTTATCTATCTATCTATTGATCTATCCATCTATCTCTATATCTATCTCTATATCTATCTATTATATCTATCTATTATCTCTATTATCTCTATCTATCCATTTATCTATCTAGCTATCTCTATCTATCTCTATATCTCTCTATATCTATCTTTCTAACTATATCTATCTATCTCTATACATATCTCTATATCTAGCTATTATCTCTATATATATCTCTATATCTATCTTTCTATATCTATCTGTCTCTATATCTATCTATCTATCTCTATATCTATTATCTCTATATATCTCTATATCTATTTTTATTTATAGCCATCTATCTATATATATTTATCTCTATATCTATCTATATATGTCTATATTATTATTATTATATCTGTATATCTCTGTCTATTATCTATCTCTATTATCTATCTCTATCTATATATCTCTATATCTTTCTATCTATAGCTATCTATCTATCTATCTATCCATTATCTATTTTCTATCTATCTCTATATCTATCTACCTACCTATCTATCTATATTTCTTTCTATATCTATCTTTATATCTATCTCTATATTTATTATCTATCTTTATCTATCTATCTCTATCTATTATCTATATCTATATCTATCTCTCTATCTATTTATCGATCTCTGTATCTATCTCTCTCTATATCTATTTCTCTCTATATCTACCGCTCTCTCTATCTCTATCTATCTTTATATCTATATCTATCTATCTCTATATCTATCTATTATCTCTATATCTATCTACCTATCTATCTCTATATCTATCTCTATATCTGTTTCTCTCTATATCTATCTCTATATCTCTCTCTCTATAGCTATCTATATATTATCTCTATATCTATCTATCTATCTATCTATCTATATATTATCTCTATATCTATCTATCTCTATATCTATCTATCTCTATATCTATCTGTTATCTCTATATCCATATCTATCTCTATATCTATCTATCTCTATATCTATCTTTCTATCTAACTCCATATCTCTATATCTATCTCTATATCTCATTATCTATCTATCTCTATCTCTCTCTTTATCTATCTATCTATTGATCTATCCATCTATCTCTATATCTATCTCTATATCTATCTATTATATCTATCTATTATCTCTATTATCTCTATCTATCCATTTATCTATCTAGCTATCTCTATCTATCTCTATATCTCTCTATATCTATCTTTCTAACTATATCTATCTATCTCTATACATATCTCTATATCTAGCTATTATCTCTATATATATCTCTATATCTATCTTTCTATATCTATCTGTCTCTATATCTATCTATCTATCTCTATATCTATTATCTCTATATATCTCTATATCTATTTTTATTTATAGCCATCTATCTATATATATTTATCTCTATATCTATCTATATATGTCTATATTATTATTATTATATCTGTATATCTCTGTCTATTATCTATCTCTATTATCTATCTCTATCTATATATCTCTATATCTTTCTATCTATAGCTATCTATCTATCTATCTATCTATCCATTATCTATTTTCTATCTATCTCTATATCTATCTACCTATCTATCTATCTATATTTCTTTCTATATCTATCTTTATATCTATCTCTATCTATCTCTATGAATCTTTCTATCTATATCTATCCATTATCTACTATCTATCTCTATATCTATCTATTTCTACATCTATCTTTCTATCTATATCTATCTAACTCTATATATCTATATGGCATTATACCCTATGAGGGGGTGCATTATTCCCTATGAGGGGGGCAGTATTATACCCTATGAGGGGGCAGCATTATACCCTATGAGGAGGCAGCATTATACCCTATGAGGAGGCAGCATTATACCCTATGAGGGCAGCATTATTCCCTATGAGGGGGGCAGTATTATACCCTATGAGGGGGGCAGCATTATACCCTATGAGGAGGTGCATTATTCCCTATGAGGGGGTGCATTATTCCCTATGAGGGGGGCAGTATTATACCCTATGAGGGGGGCAGCATTATACCCTATGAGGAGGCAGCATTATACCCTATGAGGGGGGCAGTATTATACCCTATGAGGGGGTGCATTATACCCTATGAGGGGGTGCATTATACCCTATGAGTGGGTGCCTTATTCCCTATGAGGGGGGCAGTATTATACCCTATGAGGGGGTGCATTATACCCTATGAGGGGGTGCATTATACCCTATCATTATACCCTATGAGGGGGGCAGTATTATACCCTATGAGGGGGGCAGTATTATACCCTATGAGGGGGTGCATTATACCCTATGAGGGGGTGCATTATACCCTATCATTATACCCTATGAGGGGGGCAGTATTATACCCTATGAGGGGGTGCATTATACCCTATGAGGGGGTGCATTATACACTATCATTATACCCTATGAAGGGGGCAGTATTATATTCTATGAGATGGCTGCATTATATTCTATGAGATGGCTGCATTATATTCTATGAGGGGGCTGCTTTATAGTCTATGAGGGGGCTACCCCAACTCCTGCTACATAATTAAGACATGTACAACCTTATATTATACCCGGATATTAGTGTGTTTTACCGCACAATTGGTGGTCTGGTATTTAACTCTATGCAGCTACATAGTGGGCCCCAAGAATGATTTTCTCTGGTGGGCCCAAGGTGTTCCAGTCCGACGCTGCCTGAGGCTGATGATGATGACTGGCTGAGTGGAGTTACTGACTGGATATAAGGCTGCCGACGCCCTTCTGCCCTGCAGGTGATTTCTCTGTGGGATCCTTGGAGACCAGTCTGAATTCCTGCTCCTCTAAAGCTAAGTTTGCTGCTCAGCTTTTTGCATTTGTGCTTTGACTTTGTTTTGCTTTGTTTTTCTGGATTTCTGCCATTCCCTGCTGGGGTGTGCTGAATTCCTTTAGCTCTGTCTCCTGAAAATACCTGAGTACTGATTTAGTTTTGAAGCCTAGCTGCTTCAGGGCCTTTTTCATATCAGCTTGTTGGCTTATGTCTTTGATAGGGTTTTGGCAGATTGCAGACAGCAGCCTTCCTGTCCTTTCCTATCTAGGTAGTTTTGGGCCCCGTCTTTGCTCAGTCTATCTTTCTGTCTGTGTTAGTGTTTTCATCTTGCTTCACCGTCATTATATTTTGGGGGCTGCCTATTGCTTTGGGGTCTGCTCTGGGGCAGTTTAGATTTCCCCTTTCTTTCTTTAGGCCTATTTAATTCTCCGGCTGTGATCGAGGGGTCTAGGGCATCGTAGGAACCCCCCACGGCTACTGCTAGTTGTGTTGATAGGTTCAGGGGTCTGCAATCTGATAGTTGCCAACTTCTCTGGTTTTCTGGACTTAGCTTGTATTTCTGTTTTTCCCTCCTACGGTGACTCAATCATAACACTCCCCTGCTCCTACATGCAGCATACTATGGCCCCCCTGCTCCTCCATGCAGCATACTATGGCCCCCCTGCTCTTCCATGCAGCACATTATGGGCCAACAGCCCCCCCTGCTCCTCCATGCAGCATACTATAGACCCACAGCCCCCCTGCTCCTCCATGCAGCACACTATGGCCCACCCTGCTGCATACTATGGCCTCCCCTGCTCCTCCATGCAGCACATTATGGGCCCTCGGGCCCCCCTGCTCCCTCCATGCAGCATATTATGGCCCCCTGCTCCTTTATGCAGCACATGATGGGCCTCTGTTCCTCCATGCAGCATACTATGGCCCCCCTGCAGCACACTATGGCCCCCCTGCTCCTCCATGCAATACATTATGGGCCTGTGGCCCCCCTGCTCCTCCATGCAGCATACTATGGGCCCCCCCTGCAGCATACTATGGGCTCCCCTGCAGCATACTATGGGCTCCCCCTGCAGCATACTATGCCCCCCTGCAGCATTCTATGGGCCCCCCTGCAGCATACTATGCCCCCCCTTGTAGCATATTATGGCCCCCCCTGCAGCATACTATGGGCCCCCTGCAGCATACTATGGGTCCCCCTGCTCCTCCATGCAGCACATTATGGGGCCCATGTAATGCTGCATACATGAAGAAAAAAAAAATCAACTACTCACCTTTCCCGTTCCCACCGCAGGTCCTGTACACTCAGTGTCTCTCCCCTGTACACTCAGTGTCTCTCCCGACTCTGCAACGCTCAGGACAGAGAGGCTGAGCACACAGTGATGACGTCATCGCACCCTCTGCTCTGAGATGTCGCAGAGTCAGAGGGCACTGAAGACACTGCAGCTGCTGGAACGAGGAGAGGTGAGTATTAAAGGGGGGCCCCGATTCCAACGCTCAGGACAGAGAGGCTGAGCACGCAGTGATGACGTCATCGCACCCTCTGCTCTGAGATGTCGCAGAGTCAGAGGGCACTGAAGACACTGCAGTTGCCGGAACGAGGAGAGGTGAGTATTAAAGGGGGGCCCCGATGCCAGCTCTGGCACCAGGCTCCTCCGACTCACAGGCGGACCCCATGCTGTGTGTCCCACTCCCCATTCGCCCAGGGCCCCCAGCGCCTACCTGGGTTTGTCGGGTGGTGCCGCTGGCCCTGGGCCTAGCGGTGGGTCGGGACTGCGTGCATGCGCCCGCGCGCCTCTGCCTCCTACCGTTTTAAAGGGCCCGCGTCCGTAAATTTTTTTTTCTTTTTCCTCCTCTCTGGGGCCCAGGGGCCCCGAGCCTACCGGGCATTTCACCGGTATCCCGGTGGGCCAGTCCGACCCTGATTGTTTACTATGACTGGATGAACGACCCTCTTCAGAAAATGTTGCCACTTCTCAAAAGCCCACTTAATTGCCAAGAGTTCCCTATTACCAATGTCATAGTTTTTCTCAGCGGATGACAGTTTCTTAGAAAAATATGCACATGGATGCCATTTACTAGGAGATGCACCCTGTGACAATACAGCCCCCTCTCACTCTTCAGACACGTCAGCTTCTACAATATATGGCTGAGTGATGTCAGACTGTATAAGAATTGGCGCAGATGCAAAATATTTCTTCAAGGTATCAGAAGCCTTGGCATCGTCATATACAGTGAAGGAAATAATTATTTGATCGCTTGCTGATTTTGTAAGTTTGCCCACTGACAAAGACATGAACAGTCTATATTTTTAAGAGTAGGTTAATTTTAACATTGAGAGATAGAATATCAAAAATAAAATTCAGAAAATCACATTGAATAAATTATATAAATGTATTTGCATTTTGCAGTATTTGATCCCATACCAACCATTAAGAGTTTTGGCTCCTACAGACCAGTTACAAGCTCCTAATCAACTTGTTACCTGCATTAAAGACAGCCGTCGTACATAGTCACCTTTATAAAAGACTCCTGTCCACCGACTCAATTCATCAGTCAGAATCTAACCTCTACAACATGTGCAAGACCAAAGAGCTTTCTACGGATGTCAGGGACAAGATCATAGACGTGCACAAAGCTGGAATGGGCTACAAAACCATACATAAGACGCTGGTTGAGAAGGAGACAACTGTTGGAGCAATAGTAAGAAAATGGAAGAAATACAAAATGACTGTCGATCGACATCAATCTGGGGCACCACGCAAAATCTCAACTCATGGGCTATTCTTGATCATGAGGAAGATGAGAGATCAGCCTAAAACTACACGGTGGGAACTTGTTAATATGCTCTGAAGGCAGCTGGGACCACAGTCATCAAGAAAACCATTGGTAACACATTATGCCGTAAAGGTTTAAAATTTTGCAGTGCCTGCAAGGTTCCCCTGCTCAAGAAGGCACATGTGCAGGTCTGTCTGAAGTTTGTCACTGAACACCTGGTTGATTCTGTGAGTGAATGGGAGAAGTAGCTGTGGTCAGATGAGACAAAAATTGAGCTCTTTGGCATTAACTCAACTCACTGTGTTCAAAGGAAGAGAAATGCTGCCTATGACCCAAAGAACACCAATCCCACTGTCAAGCATGGAGATGGAAACATTTCGTTTTGGGGATGTTTCTCTGCTAAGGGCACAGGACTACTTTGCTGCATCAATGGGAAAATGGATGGAGCCATGTACCGTAGAATCCTGAGTGACAACCTCCTTCCCTCCGCCAAGACATTAAAAATGGTTTGTGCTATTCTAGGTGATTGTCCACAGAAAGCGATATATTTTTTGAATATATTCAACTAGGGCATTGTTTCTCTATATTTGCCAATTAGAGTTGAGCGACTTTGGTCGGATCGGGTTTCATGAAACAAATTTGTTTCAGATGATACTGGTCCGACTAGGGCAAAAAATGTCGGATTTTCGTCCGAAACCCGACCCCAATGCAAGTCAATGGAGAATAAAAGTCGGCATTGAGTGGATGAATGTCATCCGCTTAATGCCGACTTTTATTTCCCATGGACTTGCATTGGGGTCGGGTTTCGGACGAAACTCTGACTTTTTTTGCCCTAGTTGGACAAGTTTCATCTGAAACAAATTTTGTTTCATGAAACCCGATCTGACCAAAGTCGTTCAACTCTATTGCTAATCATTTAGAATGGGTATGCCTCCTTTCTTTGTTTGAATCCCTATGTATGGCTCCCACTAACCCTGTACATGCAATCTCTGATATCTATAAGCTTCTATTGGATAGTGATCCGGATATGCTTCCCCCTTTTTGTATGGAATGGGAAAGGGAGCTTCATCAAACATTTACAAGAGAACAGTTGTATAAATGTTTCCTTCTCTCTCATAAATCTAATATAGCCACTAAAGCTCAGGAAACTAGTTATAAAACGATGTCGCATATATGGTGGGCGTGTCCAGCATTGGCAGTCTTCTGGGAAGGTGTTCTTAAAGTGATTAAAGAAGTGAAGGGGGTGTCAATCCCTAAAAGCCTGGAAGCAATTCTACTATTTATGTTTCCCATGCCTTAGAATGCTTATAAGAAATCATTATTGAGGCACCTTCTTCAGGCCTCTAAGGTGGTAATTCCACAACACAGGAAGTCCTTAGACCCACCTTCACTAGAGGAATGGTTTGTGGAGGTGGCTAGAGTTCACTGGATGGAATCCCTGATAGCCCATTCACAAGAGGCAGCTAACAAAGTGGCTGCAAAATGATTTCATTGGGAGTCCTTCTTATCCTCATAGATGTACCAAAATATGGTAAGATAATTGCTACCTTAT
The DNA here is from genome assembly GCF_039654945.1 of Dendrobates tinctorius. Taxonomy (NCBI): domain Eukaryota; kingdom Metazoa; phylum Chordata; class Amphibia; order Anura; family Dendrobatidae; genus Dendrobates; species Dendrobates tinctorius. The sequence continues at coordinate 24,919,853 of NW_027361802.1, read as the reverse complement.
CCTTTTACGGTATTTGATATGCCAGTATCATCGTTCATACTCCGTCTGCCTTAGTGATTTGTCATCGTGTTCCCTATAAACATTTCTTCTCTTTTCGCTTCTCCTTCGTGTTATTTAGTTTAACAGGTTGCCCATTGTCTTTTGCACACCGCTGTTGATACCGTGTGGAGTTGTTTGTTTTCATGTAACTAAACAATTCTCTATTTCAGTATATGATGGTTTTTTTTCCTTTGAACCTGTTGATATGATTGCTTTTGCTGTGTATTATAAAACAATAAAAATTTTGAATAAGAAAAAATGAGTCATGGCTGGGTCTTCCAGCAAGACAATGACCCTAAACATACAGTCAAGGCAACAAAGAAGTGGCTCAAAAAGGAGCACATTAAGGTCATGGAGTGGCCTAGCCAGTCTCCAGACCTTAATCCCATAGAAAACTTATGAAGGGAGATGAAGCTCCAAGTTGCCAAGCGACAGCCTCAAAATCTTAATGATTTAAAGATAATCTGCAAAGTGAAGTGGACCAAAATTCCTTCTGACATGTGCACAAACCTCATCAACAACTACAAAAAAGTTTGATTGCTGTTCTTGCGAACAAGGGTTTTGCCACCAAGTACTACGTCTTGTTTGCTAGAGGGATGAAATACTTATTTCTCTCTGCAAAATGCAAATAAATTTATATAATTTATACAATGTGATTTTCTGAATTTTGTTTTTGATATTCTATCTCTCAATGTTAAAATTAAACTACCTATAAAATTATGTTCATGTCTTTGTCAGTGGGCAAACTTACAAAATCAGCAAGCGATCAGATAATTATTTCCTTCACAGTATGTGACCCAGTGCCTGAAAAAATTCTTCAACCATCTGAAGAGACTGTTAGGCTAAGTTCACACGTACCGGAACTCTCGCGGAAATTACCGCGAGAATTCCGGAATTCCATACCGCGGGAAAATCGCATTTTAAATTCCCGCGATTTTCCAGCGGAAAAACTAGCATTTTGCAAGCGTCTTTAGCTTGCAAAATGCTAGCGTTTTCCAAGCGATCTGTAGCATCGCTTGGAGAACTGATTGACAGGTTGGTCACACTCGTCAAACATAGTGTTTGACAAGTGTGACCAACTTTTTACTACTGAGGCCGCCTATGCAGCATCAGTAGTAAAAGATAAAATGTAAAAAAAAATAAAAAATGGTGTTATTCTCACCTTCCGACGTCCCGCGCATCCGTTCCCAGTAATCCTTTGCGAAAATGCCCGCGATGATGTCCGTTCTCGCGGGATCGCGATGTCTCGCGGTAATTCGCGATGACGTCGCGCGAATGACCGCAAGACTTCACGATCCCGCGAGAACGGACGCCATCGCGGGCATTTTCGCAAAGGATTACTGGGAACGAGAGCGTGGAGAGAAGCGGGAAGGCTGCGCGGGACGCCGGAAGGTAAGAATAAAACAATATTTTTTATTTTAAATTCTATTTTTTTACAGGGATATGGTACCCAAAGCCCGGAGGACAGTCTCCTCTCCTCCGGACCGTGGGTACCATCCGCAAATGTTCTGCTTACTTTCCGCATGGTGTGCACAGCCACATGCGGGAAGTAAGCGGAACAATGCATTCCTATGAGTGCGGGATCGCTGCGATTCCGCAAAATTAATGAGCATGCTGCGGTTTTTACCGCGAAGCGATTCCGCCGTGGTAAAAACCGCAGCATTAGCACAGCATTGCGGAATCCCATAGGAATGCATGGGATGCTTATTTTTCGCATTTTCGCGGCAAAATCGCACGGTTAAAACCACCGCGGAAACGCGAAAAAAACGCCACATGTGAACTCAGCCTTAGTCTACTAGGAAAGAAAATGACCAGGCTTGGGGGTCACCCTGCAGGAGCAAAATGACATTTCGATCCACCCCCGTTGCTCCTTGGCTACCGAAAGTGGTAAAATTTCTTCGATATGACTTGCCTTTATTTGAGAAAAAAAACGGACATTTGGCTAGAATTTTTAAAATTTTGCAATTTTCAAACTTTTAATTTTTATGCCCTGTGAGAATCATGTGGGAATAGTGGATGAGGGCAGGTATATCTCGCCCAGATACCTTTCCTATGTGGCCTAGTCTGGTCAGTATCGCACCTGCTTACTAATGAATAACGGGAGGCGGATATAAAAGGATGCCAGGTGGTTGTGTGAGTGTCTCAGCCTGGGAACACAGAGAGCCTGTCTGTGTGAGAGACACACGTGAGTGAAAGCAGTGCCCACTGTAACTGGTTTGGCTGGACGGGAGAAGCCCGCCAGTTGGTAGTTAGGTTGTACTTTGTTTAGTTAGTGCCGGACAGGCGAGGATTTGTTTTATGTTTTTTTTTCTTTATGCATTGCTTTCACCGTTAATAAACCTGACCCAGTGTCAGTTATACCCGAATCCCAGCTCTGAGCCTGAGTTTCATGCTGAACACACGTGACCTTTGACCCCAGCAAAGGCGATCCCGGAGTGTTTTATCACAGCCCTTAAATCACAGAGATTTGTCACTCGAAATAGTTAATAAATAACATTTCTCACATGTCTACTTTACATCAGCACAATTTTTGAAACATATTTTTTTTTTTGCTAGGACGTTATAAGGGTTAAAAGTTGACCAGTGATTTCTCATTTTTTCAACAAAATTTACAAAACCATGTTATTAAGGGACCAAAGGGACCACATTACATTTAAAGTGACTTTGAGGGGTCTATATGACAGAAAATATCCAAAAGTTACACAATTCTAAAAACTACACTCTTAAAGGTGCTCAGAATCACAAGTTGATTAACCCTTCAGGTGCTTCACAGAAATTTTTGAAATGTGGAAGAAAAAATTAATATTTAATTTTTTTTCATAAAAACTTCTCTTTAGATCCAAATGTTTTAATTTTCTCAAGGGTAAGAGGAAAAAATGGACTGCAAAATTTGTTGGCAATTTCTTCTAAGCATGCCGATACATACACACACACATATATGTATATATATACACATGTCAGTGACACACACATATATACAGCGCTGGCAAAAATTAAGAGACCACTGCAAAATTTTCATTTTGTCTGATTTTTCTCTTTATAGGTATATTTTTGAGTAAAATGTAAATTGCTCTTTTATTCTATAAACTACTGACTACATGTCTTCGAATTTCCAAGCACTACATTTTCTATTTATTTTCAGAAAATGAGAAATGGTCAAAAGAACAAAAAAAATGCAGTGCTTGCAGACCTCAAATAATGCTAAGAAAACAAGTTCCTAATCATTTGGAAACAATACTAATAGCCATGATTTTTAATCACAGCTTTCATGCGTCTTGGCATGCTTTCCACCAGTCTTTCACACTGCTTTTGGGTGACCTTATGCCACTCCTGGTACAAAAATTTAAGCAGTTCTTCTTTGTTTGATGGTCTGTGACTATCCATCGTCCTCTTGATTACATTCCAGAGGTTTTCAATGGGGTTCAGGTCTGGAGATTGGGCTGGCCATAACAGGGATTTGATGTGGTGGTCCTTCATCCACACATTGATTGACCTAGCTGTGTGGCATGGTGCATTGTCCTGCTGGAAAAAAAAGTCCTCAGAGTTGGGGAACATTGCCTGAGCAGAAGGAATCAACTGTTTTTCCAGGATAACCTTGTATGCGGCTTGATTCATACATCCTTCGCAAAGATTAACCTGCCCAATTCCAGCCTTGCTGAAGCATCCCCAAATCATCACTGATCCTTCTCCAAATTTCATAGTGGGTGCAAGACACTGTGGCTTGTATGCCTCTCTAGGACTCCGTCTAACCATTAGATGACCAGCTGTTGGGCAAAGCTTAAAATTAGACTCATCAGAGAAAATTACCTTACTCCAGTCCTCTATGGTCCAATCCTTATGGTCTTTGGCAAACTTCAGCCTGGCTGTCCTTTGCTTCTCATTGATGAAAGGCTTTTTTCTAGCTTTACAAGACTTGAGCCCTGCCTCAAGGAGCCTGTTATGAACTGTTCTTGCCATGCACATTACCCCAGCTGCCATTTGCCATTCCTTTTGCAGGTCACTTGATGTCATCCTGCGGTTGCTGAATGACATTCAAATAAGATGACGGTCATCCCAGTCAGTGGAGAGTCGTTTTCACCCTCTGCCGGTCTGTAGCTTTGTTGTCCCCAATGTCTGCTGCTTGACCTTTTTATAATGGACTGCCATCTTAGAAATTTTAAGGATGGAGGCAACATGACGCTCACTGTATCCCTCTGCTAGTAAAGCCGGAATGGAGCGCTTCTTTTCCTCACTCAAAACTTTTCTTTTCAACTCCTTTGGCATGGTTAAAAGTTATTTTTTTTCATTCCTATTACTTTTGGGATATTACTAGCACTTTTTTTGCCATCCAGGATGTCCTATTGCAAGAGGATTGTGAACACCACAGCAGGATTTTTTTGTATACTTTCCTTTGTTAAATAAATTTTGGTTCAGGTGATCACCTAATCAGAAGCACATTAAAGTAGAATGAGGTGTACTCTGGTTGGAATTCAACTGACACTGGAATGGAATGGCTGTGCAGTGGTCTCTTAATTTTCCCCAGAGCTGTATGTTACCTCAGGGAGCAGCAGCTGCTAGTCTTTGCTGCTTTGTCTGTACACTCACTTATCATAATTGACTAATTTTCCCCCCTCCCTGGCCAGGAGCTGTGGCATGTGCTGTCCATGACCTGGAGCAGCTCTGCTTGGTCGAACACAGATATTACACAGTACATGGCAGGGGCACATTTATAAATTGATCTCAGGAACATTTTTTAACATGTCTGATTGTAGAACTCTTTAGTATTCCAAGATCTAGTGAATAAGATACGCTTTCTTCTGACTACCCAATGAACAGATAATTATGCTTTAAGTACCATCAATAAGCAGTAGATGGTGCTAAAACCTCATTCTATGTGCCCAAGCAAAGGAAGAATGCACTGCACTTACAGTCTATAGTATAGATAGTACTCACTAAACAGAAACTTGAAAGCATTGCCTTTATACTCCCAAACTCCTGCCAACTACATGGCTGGCCAGCTGTAACTTTTCATTGCCCAGCTGCCTATTCTCCCATCAATTTCACATAAAAGGGATTATAATAAATCATAGCATTTACCATAAAATCACCATACTTTGCATCATTGTAATGTGATAATATATTACAATGCATCAAAATATAAATAAAACATTATGTGATATCGGCAAACCTCATCAGGGAGCTGCCACTCCTTTAGGTCAAGTTCCTGGAGTTTTTGGAGAGTTTTGACACAGTCTATCACCAGCATCTTACAGCTCCAGTAAAGTGGATGGGATTTATAGAAATCCACTGTGCTTTTATTTTTACGCAACGTAAACTGGCCTGCGGTGTATTTTTTTAAATCCGCAAAATCAATATCTCTTGCTGGTTTGCTAAATTTTATTTGCAAATTTTCCCCATAGATTTGCATTAGTTGCAGGAAATCCACAGGAAAAAACTGCATATGTGTTTTTACTGTGTTTCTCCCCTGGAAAAACGCATGTAATCCACACATGACTGTATCAATAAAGCTTTGTCAAAGCCAAATAACACGAAGTTTCAAAAACAAATTTGCTTAATTTAAAACATTACATAACAACAAGAGACAGAAACTGTAGGGACTAAAACACAATAAAAACCCATGTGAAAAAAGGCACTCAAATCTGCATGTAAAAAACACGATTAATATATAGCAGATGGTTTATCCAATCAAATGCAAGATAGAAGCTAGCGTATTGGAGTGTCTATAAAACTAATATACTTTATTTAGATTACTTAAAAACAGAACAAATAAAGTGCACGTGCAAAAGAAAAATAGATATCGGGGTACTACACGTCACTCAAAAGTAGCCATCCAAAAACCCTTTGGGGTGTTCAAATGTGAAAGACGTTACAAATGATCAATGCTGTATCATGAGTAATAGCCAATATGACAATATATGTCTGCCATATTACTGAAAAAGCTTATTAAATAAAGTGTGTGTAGTCCACATATGCACAAATGCAAGGGCAGAAATTATAACCACTACACATCCAGTGCAGTGGTTATAAGAAAAATAATAACAATAAGAATTGGCGCAATGTATGGTATATATGTCCCTGAATGCTTATATTGCACAGGGTAACTTTAAGCACTAAGGCTGGGGTCACACTAGAGAGGAATACGGACGAGTGTGAGGCGTTAAAAGCACGCATTACACACGGACAAAAGATTCTCTATGGGGCAGCTCCCAACAGCCGTATATTTCTCGTCCGTATTCTACGGTCCGTGCCAATCGCAGCATGTGCAATTTTCAGCGTACTACGGCCGTAATACGCCAATGCAAGTCTATGGGTGCGCAAAAAATACGCATTACACACAGACCAGATGTGTGACTTGCGAGAAATACGCACCAGGTGTCCTTTAGAAAAGCCGGCTATTCAGTGCACTATACAGTAAACTCACACTGACAGGTTTTATAACACAAACGAAAGAATAGATATAGACACATAGAATACATATATATATATACATGTCATTGAGACACATATATATATATATATATATATATATATATATTTATATTTCACATAGTTCTTCATAGCAGAATAGCCGCTAATTCATTTGCCGGCTTTTGTCATCTCACTCCCCAACCCGACATGAAATGACACATGGTTTACATACAGTAAACCATTTCATTTCATGTTTTTTTTTGTATGTCTTTCAGTAGTAATTAGATGACGGTTGATGTGTAAAATTTGGGAGTTGTAGGTGTTAATTTAAGGGGTTAATTCTTTGTAAAATAAGTGTGGGCTCCCGCATTGACAAATTACCGCGGGAGCCCACACATTTTTTTACAACGAATACTGTGTATAATGGAGCTGTGGGACCAACATATTGTGCGGGGGTCATTACACAGCATGAAAATTAATTTGTGGGCCATTATACTGATGCTGGGCCATCATGCAGCATGAGCCATTATACAGCGTGGGAACTGTGAGGCAGTGAGGGGTATTATATGTGAGGGACAGTATATATCTTCCAGGATGCGCATAGAAGCTTATTAAGGCTGCTAAATTGGTCTTGGACAAGCTAAAAGTAAATTGGTCTTGGACAAGCTATTTGCCCAAGGCAGTTTTAAGAAAACCCGGCACGGGCTTTTATTTTTGGAGCGAACTACAGGATGGCAGTGGTGCAGTTCGCTCCCTCCAGCCGGGTCTTACAAGTGGCCCATGGCCACAGATTCCTTTTAAAAACGCTGCAGCAAAGGGTTGGGTGTGTCAATCTTGGTTCGCAAATTGCAAAGCAGGTGGCTCTGCAACATCTGGCTTGTGTAAAGTAACACTGAGCCAAAGGAAGCAAAAACACGTGGCACCCTTCATCGTTGACATGGCGGTTCAGTCACCCAGGGCAACTGGTCTTGGATGCAGACTGTCTTGACACCTCAGCTGCGATCCGGAGGATACTATTTTTGAGTTTCTTTATGGACATTAAAGCCATTTGCTTTGAACTCTGATGTGGTCCGTTCCTATCTGTTGCACTGCACCAACCTCGCTGCACTACAAAACTAATGAAAGAGCCATTATACAGCATGAGAGCTAATGCAGGGGACATTATACTGTTCGAAGGCTACTGTGGGGGGTCATTGTTCAGTGTGGGGGGGTCTATATACAATGTGGGAGCCACTGTGAGGGCCATCATACACTGTGAGGGGTCTTTATACATTGTGAGAACTACTGTGAGGGGTTGTCATAAATTGTGGGACAATTATATAGTGTGGGGATTATTTTGGGGGCTATTATACAGTGTGAGATCTAATTTGAGGGCCTTAATAAAGTTTGGGGAATACTGTGGGGGTCCTATTGTGTTTGCCATTATACAATATAGGGCCTAATGGTGACCATTATACAGTGTGGGGCCATGATACAGTGTGTGGACCATTATGCTGTCTTTTGGAGGAGATGTGGGTCCATAATACTATGTATAAAGGAGCTCTGAGCTCATCTAATTGTGTATAAGGGAGCTGTGGGCCCATCACACTGTGTGTAGGGAAGCCATGGGCTCATCTTACTGTGTATAGGGAAGGTGAAGGAGAATCAACTGTGCATTGGGAAGCTATGGGCCCATCATACTGAGTATAGGGGAGCTGTGGGACCACCATACTGTGCATAGAGACCTGTGGGTCCATCATACTGTGTATCAGGGGACTCGGGGCATAATGAAATGTTAAGTGGACACTTAAGAACCAGTATTGTTATAGGGAATCTCATGATATTGTGACCATCAAAAGTGCACATAGGGCATTATTACTTTTTAGGGGCAAAATAAGGACAGGAGAAGGAAGCCCAAATGCTAGGGAAAGGGGGAGTGGAGACCCCTAAGAAGATCTAATAGCACCCTGCCTCACCTACCGTCCCTATATTGGTTCCACACCAATTGCCGAGCAGGAACCTAAGCCCTGTATATCCCTAGAGCTAGGCCCTGAATAGGGAAGGGAGGGATGAGCACTGGTCAGTCCCCACTGTACTCTAAAGAGCAGAAGGAAAACAAACAAGGGGGAAGCAACTTAGCTTGAGCAGACTCAGATAGGTAACACCAAACGTTCTCCAACAGCCCCAGAGGGGACGTAAGCAGACTGCTATAGCTCCAAGCCTTCACAAGGGAAAATGTGAATATCACTGGCGACTCCCTGAAGCAGACTGAGAGTCTATAAACACCCAGGTTCATGTGTGTCAATTAGAACCAGAGGGAAGTTGCCACTGGGTCCAAAAGTCAGAAGGTGTCTGCAATGCCATGTTGACTACAGCTCCACTGTCAACAAACACAGAAATCTCCTTGGTTTTGCTCTCGAGCACCACCTCTGCTGTCAGGACAAATCGGGAACTGTAGGTTGACGATAAATGCACCCCTTGCTTATTCAACTCCAGACTACCAAGGGTCAAACAAGTCTCCTTTTGCTTAGGCATCAAAGGACAGACCCCAATAAAATGGCCCTTTTTTCCACAAAAAACAATCCCTTCTTTTTTTTTGAGAATCTCCGGGAAAATGTACGATGCAGAGGCACCCCCTATTTGCATGGGTTCTTCGACCTTCCCCAGTCTTGGTCTGCAAACTGCAGAGCAGTTGGCTCTAAAACATCTGGCTTGTGTGAAGTAGCACAGTACCAAAGGAAGCAAAAACGCCTGGCACCCCTCATCGCTGACACAGCGGTGCAGTCACCCAGGGCAACTGGTCTTGGATACGGACTGTCTTGACACCCTGGCTGCGACCTGGAGGATATCATTTGGTTTCCATTTGTGAATTTCTTTTTGGACATTAAAGACATTTGCTTTGAACTCTAATGTGGTCCCTGCCTATCTGTTGCACTGCACCAACCCCGATGCACTACAGAACTAATGAAGTGGTCATTATACAGCGTGAGAGCTAATGTGGGGGCCAATGTTCAGTATGGGGGTCTATATACAGCATGGGAGCCACTGTGAGGGCCTTCATACACTGTGAGGGGTCTTTATATATTGTGAAAACTACTCTGAAGGGTTGTCATAAATTGTGGGACCATTAAACAGTGTGGGGATTACTTTGGGGGCTATTATACAGTGTAGGAGCTAATTTGAGGACCATAATACAGTTTGGGGAATACTGTGGGGGCCCTCATAGAGTATGAGGGTTATTGTGGTTCCCATTATACATTGTGGGGCCATGATACAGTGTTTGGAACATTATGTTGTCTTTTGGGGGAGCTGTGGTCCATAATCCTATGCATAGGGGAGCTTTGAGCTCATTCTATTGTGTATAGGGGAGCTGTGGGCCCATCACACTGTATGTAGGGAAGCCGTGGGCTCATCTTACTGTGTATAGGAAAGGTGTAGGAGAATCAAACTGTGTATTGGGGAGCTATGGGCCCATCCTACTGAGTATAGGGGAGCTGTGGGACCACTATACTGTGCATAGGGAGCTGTGAGTCCATCATACTATTGGTAGAAAAATGTAAGGACAGTAACACAGGTAGTTGACCTGTTGATGATCAATTCACTCATAGCTGAAATTTAATAATGGCACAGCAGCAGTCAGTCATGGGCCATGCATGAGGTATCAGGGTCTGGGCCAACATTTATAGTTTTTACTTTAAGATGAGGTGGGTGAGGGACCAATGTTAGCCTGCTTTGCTGTGAGCCCTGATACCTCATGCAAGAACTCAAACTGCTTTTCTGCTAAGCCACCAGGAGGCACAAATATCTGTTTCGTCTGCTGCTATTGTTAGAAACATTTAAGGATAGTAATACAGGTATTTGACTGAAAGTAAGTGTGGGCCTGCTGGTCTGGGAGCCCTGCTGCTACAGGCAACACACATGAAGGAGATCCAACTTGGAGTACAAACATTTCCCAAAATTATTTTCACACACCACTAAAGTGGCATCAATTTCCCCAGAGTTGAAATAGTATAATTGCACAGCTTTTTGACAACTTCTGTTACTGGACGGGCTACTCAACTCAAATTCCATATTACTTTACATCTGAAAAGGGGTATCAGAAGTATATCTAGGCTTTCTGTCACCCGGGGCAAGAATTCAGTTCGGCACCCCCTTCCCCAAGTACATATGCGATTTGCATACTTAGTCATGTACCGACGAGTCGCTCTCCCTAATGCTCTCAATGTTCAGTGAAAAACTGATAGAAGCAGGAAGAGAAGCTCGTTCTCACCAGAAAAACATCAATCAAGCTCACCAGAAAAACATCAAACATCAAGCTTGTTGTCACCAGAAAAACATCAATTCGTCAACAGAAAAACATTAGGAACAGCAGCAGTGTAAGTGGCAGAATCAATTTGTGTGAGTCATTTCACACATTTTTTAAACCATCCATGCACCAGCAGAACAGTGAATGACTGGAGAGGATGGTGCAGGAGTATGCCAAGCTCAATATCGATGCCATCAGGGGGAATTTGGACCCTTTTGCATTTTGGTCTTCAAAAATGGAAGAGAGGCCTGAGCTCACCTGTCATGCCTTGGAGGTTTTGTCATGCTCGGTAGTCAGCGTTCTCTCAGAATGTGTCTTCAGCGCTGCTGGGGGGTGTCTTGATGGATAAGCGCGTTCGACTGTCCCCTGAAAGTGTAGACTGTCTAACTTTTATCTAACTTTTATCAAGATGTAGAAGTCATTTATCTTCAGTGACTTTTGCACCAACCTGATGACACCCGCCCTCCGGGTGGGTATAATCTAACTCTTTTTTCTTATCTTTCAGATTACATCGGGGGCTTATACACAGCATTACAGAATGCTGTAGATAAGCCCATGATGGCGGTGCCGGCAGCTCATATTCGAAAAATGGGGTGACAGATTCCCTTTAAAGGATGAGTTTCCCTCCAAAAATACTAAATTATAGTTATTAATAATAAAGACCTGCATTTTAACAGTGCATTTTGTGTTTACTTCTGTTATCTTTGTCTAATATTTAAATTTGCTTTGGAATCTAAAGTGTGACCAGAATGTAAAAGAATAGGTCGAAATATATATTCAAAAAAAGGGGTGACAGATTCCCTTTAAAGGACGAGTTTCCCTCCAAAAATACTAAATTATAGTCATTAAAGGAGGAACTCTCCCTGCACCACTATTGAGGTCCGATACTAACTATTAACGCCGAACTTGACTATTAATGATTAATATCCACTTAATAATGCCTCAACATTATCTTTTCCTTATATTATATACTAGCTGAGACAAAACAGTGTATCAATAAAGGATATTTATTACACACATAAGTCTACAGTCTATTACATACATAGATACTTATACCCAAGCTGGTGACGATAAATATACACATATATATGTATATCTATCTATCTATTCATTCTTTCATGTACACGGACCAGTCGTCCTGCATGATGTTGCCACCCCCATGCTTCACAGTAGGTATGGTGTTCTTTGAATGCAACTCAGCATTCTGTCTCCTCCAAACACGACGAGTTTTGTTTCTAACAAACAGTTCTACTTTGGTTTCATCAGACCATATGACATTCTCCCAATACTGTTCTGGATAATCCAAATGCTCTCTAGCAAACTTCAGTTGGGCCCGGGCATGTACTGGCTTAAGCAGGGGGACACGTTTGGCACTGCAGGATCTGAGTCCCTGGAGGCGTAGTGTGTTACTGATGGTTTCCTTTGTTACAGTGGTCCCAGCTCTATGCAGGTCATTCACTAGGTCGCACCATGTGGTTCTTGGATTTTTGTTCTCTGTTCTTGTGATCATTTTGACCCCATGGGGTGAGATCTTGTGTGGAGCCCCAGATTGAGGGAGATTATCAGTGGTCTTGTATGTCTTCCATTATCTTATTAGTGCTCTCACAGTTGATTTCATCACACCAAGCTGCTTTCCTATTGCAGAATCAGTCTTCCCAGCCGGGTACAGGGCTACAATTTTGTTTCTGGTGTCCTTCGACCGCACTTTGGTCTTTACCATAGTGGAGTTTGGAGTGTGACTGTTTGAGGTTGTGGACAGGTGTCTTTTATACTGATAACTATAACACGAGTAACTATAGTAAATATTAGTCCCAGAAGTGGAGAGAAAGACAACAATAACAGATAGTAATAATATCTACTACTTACTGAATAAGTAAAGGGAGGTCCAACAATCCGAGGTCAGGTCCAGGAAATGGCGCAGTACAACAAGGGGAAGTCAGAGACGAAATCCAATTCACGAGCCGAGGTCAGGAAAATCAGAAAGACAAGAAGACAGTTTACAGGGAGCAATTTGCAAAATAAATCTTGCCAAATCAGACAAGGTGATTTTCTGGATTTGTTTTCTCATTTTGACTCTCATAGCTGTGGTCTACGTATGATGTCAATTACAGGTCTCTCTTATCTTTTTAAGTGGGAGAACTTGCACAACTGGTGGCTGACTAAATACTTTTTTCCCCTCTGTATGCACACAATTTTATGAAAAAGTGTTTGCCCCCTTCCTGATTTCCTATTCTTTTACATTCTGGTCACACTTAAATGTTTTAGATTGCAAAGCAAATTTAAATATTAGACAAAGGTAACAGAAGTAAACACAAAATGCACTGTTAAAATGTAGGTCTTTATTATTAAGGGAAAAAGAAATCCAAACCTACAGTGCCCTGTGTGAAAAAGTGGGTGCCCCTCTAAACCTAATAACTGGTTGGGCCATCCTTAGTAGCAATAATTGCAATCAAGCATTTGTGATAACTGGCAATAAGTCTTTTACAATGCTCTGGAGGAATTTTGGGTCACTCATCTTTACAGAATTGTTGTAATTCAGCCACATGGGAGGGTTTCTGAGCATAAACCGCCTTTTTAAGGTCATGCCACAGCAGCTCAATCAGATTAAGGTCAGGACTTTGACTAGGCCATTTCAAAGTCTTCATTATGTTTTTCTTAAGCCATTCAGAGGTGGACTTGCTTGTGTGTTTTAGATCATTTTCCTGCTGCATAACCCAAGTGCGCTACAGCTTGAGGTCACAAACTGATTAATGGGCATTCTCCTTTGGGATTTTTTGATAGACAGCACAATTCATGGTCCCATTTACAACAAGTCTTCCAGGTCCTAAGGCAGCAAAACAGTCCCAGATCTTCACCCTACCACCACCATAATTTTACTGTTTGTATGATGTTCCTTTTCTGAAATGCTGTGTTACCTCTACACCAGATGTAATGGGACATACACCTTCCAAAAAGTTCCACTTTTGTCTTGTCAATCCATAGAGTATTCTCCCAAAAGTCTTGAGGATCATCAAGATGTTTTTTGGCAAATATGAGGAGAATTTGATGATCTGAAACATTTAAGTGTGACAAATATGCAAAAGAGTAGGAAATTAGGAAGGAGGCAAACACTTTTTCACAAAATTATATATAAATATATATTTATTACCAAAATTACTCGATTATCAATAACTTTAGCATTAGATAAAAAATGGTTCCTCTATGTTAATCCTCAATCACATTTATTACCAGGGATTCGTGTTACCCAGGTAAAAAAAGAAGTACATTTGTTACTATTTAGAAAGCAAATCCTTTATTAACAAGATAAGATACATTAAAATTAGAAAGGTGCTAGAATGAGGGGGATAAAACAACAAGGCTTGCAGGCAATTGAATTATTAACTAAACGCTATATAGCCGTTCACTGAAAGACAAGAAGACAGTTTACAGGGAGCAGGGAGCAATTTGCAAAATAAATCTTGCCAAATCAGACAAGGTGATTTTCTGGATTTGTTTTCTCATTTTGACTCTCATAGCTGTGGTCTACCTATGATGTCAATTTCAGGTCTCTCTCATATTTTTAAGTGGGAGAACTTGCACAATTGGTGGCTGACTAAATACGTTTTTCCCCACTGTATGCACACAATTGTATGAATTTCAGAGTGTCATGATCCAGACTGGGTTTTGAGTCCTGTTAGCTTTGCCTTGCCTTGTTTTGGTTTCACATCGGGTATTTCTCCCTGCTGCATCCTGCAGGCGATGTCAGTGAAATTTTTTGCCTACGGCATGTGTATCTGACTCTGGTAGTACCCTGATTTGTCCTGCTGTGTTTACTGACTTTGCCCGTGTCTGTTCCTATCTCTCTGCCCGTCCCGTCTTAGTGTTTCCCTTTGTTTTTGGATTTCCCGGTGTTTGACTCGACTTTGACTCTGACCTGACTTTGTCTCTTGCTTCTGGTACTTCTGCTTTGGACTGGTATTGACCCCCTGATGCTCTGCTGACTCTGTGCTTGTTTTTCCCTTTGTACTGCGTGACTGTCTAGGTTTTGACTCACCTTGTTTGACTACTCTGCTGCCACCTGGTTGTAGCCTCATTGCAGCGCTGCAGGTCTGCTCTTGCAGACGTGCTGTCCTCCTTCCACTCTATTGCAGTGTGACAGAGGTGGGAAGTGTAATGCCTGCTGCAGTGCAGTAGCACACAACCTCCACCGGGGGTGCGGGTGAAGGAAAACAGGTACACTCACAGTGAAACCACAGAGCAGAAGGCAGGGGCAATAGGTGGCGGAAGAGTAGTCAGAAAATCTGGGTCAGCAACAGAGCGGGAATGAAGTACCAGAAGTCAGAGCAATACACATGGTCAGAAACAAGCCAGAGAAGTCAGAGCCAGTCGGGAGCAGGAAAGCTAAAGACGGAACACAGTCAAACAGGTCAGAGGACAAACCGAGACAAATTCCAAGGGGTCACAACACAGAGATCTAGTACTACGACGAACAAAGTCATAGGGGAACACAGAAACAGGACCTAGGTAAATGGTCACAGGGTCAGCTACTGAAGCCAGAGACAGAAACTATAACTGACGCTGCTTGCAGGTAACAGCAGACTGAAATAGCCAGACAGATCCCAAATGGAGGCAGGGAAGATTAACCCCCGCATTACCATCCCAGGGAAAGAATAATCAGAAACAAACCCTGCACTGGATCATGACAAGAAGGATAACTGGACTGCCAATGGCGACAACATTTTTGGCGCATGCAGCCACTCACTCGGCTTGCATTGTGAATAGTGTTTCTGGGGCCACGGTCAGGTGAAGGTCATGATGAAGGCATGCCCTCGTGTATAGACTACAGCTCAGAAAACTCACAAGTTAGATGCCTGCACACACGCACTGTTTGCCAGCAATCGCAACCATTAGAGAGGAGAAGATGTATCAATATGTATCAAGGAATGGATTTACAAGATTGTGGTGATAAATAACAAGGTATGGATTAAATTGTGGTGACAAATAACAATTTGTTTATGTGGCATTATGTGTTGGACAATAAGAATGAAGGCATAAAAGGGAGTGTATAAAGTGTAGAGAGCAATTAAAATACTTAAAGAATGATTTTTAATTTTATTTTAAAAATGTACATATTGATACATCTCCTCACTAATGGTTGTGACTGTTGGCAAACAGTGTGCATGCGCAGGCCTCTGACTTGCGAGTTTTCTGAGCCGCAGTCTTTACACGAAGGCGCACCTTAATCAAGACCTTAGGGGAGTGGTGATGCGCGAATCTCCATGTGACCTCGACCCCGCAAGCCGGGTGAGCAGGCGCATGCACCAAAAAGGTTTGTCAGCATTGGCAATCCAGAAGGGATATATAAATCTGGATGCCCCCTGCCCTGACATGCCTCCCGAAGAAGCAGAGTGAAGCGCGTGTCGGGGCAGAGGGGATGCCATTGTATGCAGTGCGGTTCACATTGTCAGGTAATAGTGATTCTATACTAAACTTCCGACTTTCATGGATTAAGACTTTTTCTGGTATTAAATGCACTTTAAAGCTTTGCACCTTATTATATATGTCAAATTTTATATGTGTCAAACAAACTAACAGATCTATTGCCTGCAATGCCTAGCATATGAGATTTAGCAGCAAAGTTGTCCAGTTATCCTTCCCAAACTTTGAAATGATAACTTCAGTGAACAGCTATATAGCCTTTAGTTATTAGTTATTAATTCAATTGTCTGCATACCTTATTGTTTCGTCTCGCTCATTCTAGCATCTTTCTAATTTTAATGTATTTTATTATCTTGTTAAAAATGGAATTGTTTGGGGCGTGACCTGTATGCCAGTTGCATGAGCTGAATGCTCCTTCCCTGAGACCCTGCAAAGCGACAATTTCAGCGCCTTTCCTGCATATTAATCAACCCACCCGGCTGCCCGAATCCTCACTGATCACAGGCAAGATGATAAGGGGTAAGAGAAATCTCAAAAACCAAAGCAAATTGGAGATTTTCTTCAAAAGGGATACCAGGCAAGATGGCCCCTCAGTAAGCAGAGTCTCCTGCTCCTCGGGAGAGTCCCCCTCTCCACTGCCCCTGAGCCCAGCAAAGACCACCGCTGTGGTGCAGGATGAGGCAACACCCACCTCACCTTATCTCCGGGGTCCGGGTCCATCACCAGGATCTAGATTTTCCCCACTTGCGGAGGGACATGAGGGAAATGTAGTTCCAGCAGGCCGGCGGATGGATATGCAGCAATGCACACCTCCCCTGCACTCCCAGAATAACAAGAGAGATGTTGCAGAGAAAGGGGATTCTGGAGGGGACAATTGTAAATCTCTTGCAGTATTACAGCAACTTCCTACAACAAATCTCCCTGCTTCAGGAACTTTAATTAAAGATATGCTGATGGCTTTTAGCACCGCAATGCTAAAGGACTTTTCTTTATTGTTAAAACCTGTTACATCTCACATTCAGGAGGTGGAGGAGAGAGTGTCCCGTGTGGAGGACAAAATGGGAGAATTTGCATCTTCCCATAACAACCTTATTGACTCTCACAATGACATGGCAGAAGACATAGAAGCCATATATAATAAACTTGTGGACTTGGAGGATCGTAACCGCAGGAACAACCTGAAATTAAGGGGGGTACGAGAAACCACCACACCCTCTGAGCTGAGGGGTTATGTGCAAGATTTAATCCAAGCGATGGTCCTCTCCTGTTCACCATATGAACTAATTATTGATCGAGCGCACAGAGTATCTCGC
This sequence comes from Dendrobates tinctorius, assembly GCF_039654945.1. NCBI lineage: Eukaryota > Metazoa > Chordata > Amphibia > Anura > Dendrobatidae > Dendrobates > Dendrobates tinctorius. The sequence goes on along the minus strand of NW_027361802.1, from coordinate 24,902,390 downwards.
CCAAGCCACTTGCCAGACACTGTTCCGAGGGATATTGTTGCACGCATTAATTGCTATCATATTAAAGAGGAACTTCTGTCTCATTCCAGAAAGAAAGGATCTCTACTTTCACCTTTCCACCAAATCAAAATTTATGCTGATCTCTCGGCAGAGACACTGCGCTTCCGCAGACTAATGAATCCCATCACTGCAGCCCTCAGAGAATCTCAGGTGGCGTACAGGTGGGGGTACCCCAAGAAATTGCTCATTAACAACAAAGGATCATGGCATACTGTCTCTTCATATGAAAGAGGAAGAGATTTGCTTCGTACCTGGGATATACAAGTGCAGGAACAACCTCAGAAACAAAGAGAGCCGCCTGTAAGGGCAGAGGAGACATGGCAGAAAGTCCTCCCAAAAAGAAACAGGCGCTGAAGATACAATCATTATCTATATTTATCTTTTAACAAGGGTGGCATCCTGACTGGTTGGTGTGGACAGTGATATACACCCCCGCGGATTTCCTACTCCCGCATTTTGTGGACCGGATTCCTTTCGTGACTTTACTTCTGATTTTATTAGTTTGCATTGTGTTTGGTTTTTGTTTTTTTCTATCCTTTTGCATACCTGTGGTTTATTCGGGTCCAGCATTTTCCCGCTTTGCAGGGAATTCTGACAGGTGTAATGGGCAACCCATTAGTCATACTAGCATCTGTATGTTTACAATATGGTTATTACAATACTAGATTAAGGCCCGATGCTATCGCATCGAGAGGATAGTGACACACCTCTTGCCATGTTAACCCTCAATACACACACACCTCCTCAACACACACTCCTCTCACCTTTCACCATCTCCACTCACATCCACTCACTCTTTCACTCCACATACGACCCTTTCTCTCACTCCGTCTCTCATACTCACACTGTCATCGTCGCTGCTCCATGATCCCCGACATCTTCCGCCGGCGCCATCCTGGATCCCGACGTTGTCCACACCGGCGACATGTTCTTGCGGCCATGCCATCTTGAGTATTCTGAAATCCTGCGAGTGGACATTAGTGGAGATAGTGAAAGGTGAGAGGAGTGTGTGTTGAGGAGTGGTGTGTTGAGGGTTAACATGGCAAGAGGTGTGCTGTGACGTCACCAGTTACAACTGGACGGAAGTTGTTACAACCCGGAAGCTGCTTAGCGCATTTATTATAGTAGATTAAGGCCCGATGCTATCGCATCGAGAGGATAGTGACACACCTCTTGCCATGTTAACCCTCAATACACACACACCTCCTCAACACACCACACCGCCTCAACACACACTCCTCTCACCTTTCACCATCTCCACTCACGTCCATTCACTCTTTCACTCCACATACGACAGTTTCTCTCACTCCGTCTCTCATACTCACACCGTCATCATCGCTGCTCCACGATCCCCGACATCTTCTTCCGCCGGCGCTATCCTGGATCCCGATATTGTCCACGCCGGCGACATGTTCTTGCGGCCATGCCATCTTGAGTATTCTGAAATCCTGCGAGTGGACATTAGTGGCTCACCATTGTCATTTTGAAGCACGACTGCTACTTCACTGACAGTGGGATTATTGTAGCGTCGAGGGTCTTGAGTACGATCTTGTTTAATAGCCATAGTGATGTTTGGCATGACAGTTCCGTTTTGTACATTTTTGATTTTCTTTACATCGTAAGCGCTGTTCGTTTGCGGTAGTGGTATCGAGAATGTAAAGTTGGGCAAATGCGCGTTGCTGGTCATCTGAGGGATGTAGTGTTCCAGTTCTATGATAGATCTGGCCATGTATGCGGAAACAGTATGGGCCATATCCAGGAGGTGGTGAAATATTTGCACCCATGGAGGCAAAAGCAAAGGAACTGTTAATACTTCGAATATTATCCATGAAATTTTTGCTAAATTCACTTTGCCCTTTCAGCAAACGTGTAAAGACATCAGGATATTGTAGTATGGGTACATGGACTTTACCCTTCTGACAGCAGAGCGTAAAGTTGTTATCAGAAGGTATCTCTGCTACAAAATGCAAAGCTTCGCAATGCTCACATACATGGGTCATGTCACCACAGCTGTGTTCGGTAATACTATTTTCATCATTAGTGAAAATGTGAGGTTGTAGTAGAAGTGCATGTCCAACCGATGGGGTGCGCCTAGTTTTGAGACCAACGTATATTTGTCTTGGTTGCACTTTCTGCGGGCTAACTGCAGCTTGTATGTGAAGAAACTTTGCGTTGGTATTGACTAATGGTGGTATTGATAGGGCAGAAACAGATTGCTGATTAGTTATGTCAGTGAACGGCATATAGGATGAAGTGTGGTAGTAACTTGTTCCACATGCTGATGTGGAAGCATCCTGTTGTGAGTCTACTAATAATGATGAGGAAGAAGCCGTCTGTTGTTGGCGGTGATGGCGTGTAGAGGCTTCTTCAGCCAATGTAATAGATTTAGAGTTAGGGGATTCGTGTGTGAGACGACGGTGTTTATAAGCCTTAATCTTGTCAAGTCGATGCTGTTTTTCCTCAGGAGTTTCATTAGTACGGCGTTGTTTTTGTCGTAGTGCTAAAGCTGCTTTCCTTTCACTGGCATTGGCATACTGTGCATCGGTATTGAATGGTGGTATTGATAGGGCAGAAACAAATTGCTGATTAGTTATGTCAGTGAACGGCATATGGGATGAAGTGTAACAGTAAATTGTTCCACATGCTGATGTGGAAGCATCCTGTTGTGAGTCTAATAATAATGATGAGGAAGAGGCCGTCTGTTGTCGGCGGTGACGGCGTGCAGAGGCTTCTTCAGCCAATCTTATGGATTTAGAGTTAGGGGATTCGTGTGTGAGGCGACGGCGTTTATAAGCCTTAATCTTCTCAAGGCGATGGTGTTTTTCCTCAGGAGTCTCATTAGCACGGCGTTGTTTTTGTCGTAGTGCTAAAGCTGCTTTCCTTTCACTGGCATTGGCATACTGTGCATCGGTATTGAATGGTGGTATTGATAGGGCAGAAACAGATTGCTGATTAGTTATGTCAGTGAACGGCATATGGGATGAAGTGTAGCAGTAAATTGTTCCACATGCTGATGTGGAAGCATCCTGTTGTGAGTCTAATAATAATGATGAGGAAGAGGCCGTTTGTTGTCGGCGGTGACGGCGTGCAGAGGCTTCTTCAGCCAATCTTATGGATTTAGAGTTAGGGGATTCGTGTGTGAGGCGACGGCGTTTATAAGCCTTAATCTTCTCAAGGCGATGGTGTTTTTCCTCAGGAGTCTCATTAGCACGGCGTTGTTTTTGTCGTAGTGCTAAAGCTGCTTTCCTTTCACTGGCATTGGCATACTTTTTGTTATGACTCATGTTGGCACAGGTAAAGGAGTCTATTTGGCAGTTATCTGGCAGTGAAGAAGGCGTCCTGGAGTATTGTAGAGTAAACAGATACTAATTGACCCTGTAATTGCCCAGCAGTAGTTATGAAGTGGTAGTGGCAAATTGGCCCTGTAGTTAGACACCGGCAGAGAAGCAAGGCAGCAGTAGTTATGGCGGTAGAGGCAAATTGGCCCTGTAATTAGACACCGGCAGAGGAGCAAGGCAGCAGTAGTTATGGCGGTAGAGGCAAATTGGCCCTGTAATTAGACACCGGCAGAGGAGCAATGCAGCAGTAGTTATGGCGGTAGAGGCAAATTGGCCCTGTAATTAGACACAGGCAGTGAACAGTCAGAGGAGCAAGGCAGCAGTACTTATGGCGGTAGAGGCAAATTGGCCCTGTAATTAGACACCGGCAGAGGAGCAAGGCAGCAGTAGTTATGGCGGTATTAGCAAATTGGCCCTGTAATTAGACACCAGCAGAGGAGCAATGCAGCAGTAGTTATGGCGGTAGAGGCAAATTGATCCTGTAATTAGACACCGGCAGAGGAGCAAGGCAGCAGTAGTTATGGCGGTAGAGGCAAATTGGCCCTGTAATTAGACACCGGCAGAGGAGCAAGGCAGCAGTAGTTATGGCGGTAGAGGCAAATTGATCCTGTAATTAGACACCGGCAGAGGAGCAAGGCAGCAGTAGTTATGGCGGTAGAGGCAAATTGATCCTGTAATTAGACACCGGCAGAGGAGCAAGGCAGCAGTAGTTATGGCAGTAGAGGCAAATTGGCCCTGTAAATTAGACACCGGCAGAGGAGCAATGCAGCAGTAGTTATGGCGGTAGAGGCAAATTGATCCTGTAATTAGACACCGGCAGAGGAGCAAGGCAGCAGTAGTTATGGCGGTAGAGGCAAATTGGCCCTGTAGTTAGACACCGGCAGAGGAGCAAGGCAGCAGTAGTTATGGCGGTAGAGGCAAATTAGCCCTGTAATTAGACACCGGCAGAGGAGCAAGGCAGCAGTGGTTATGGCGGTAGAGGCAAATTAGCCCTGTAATTAGACACCGGCAGAGGAGCAAGGCAGCAGTAGTTATGGCGGTAGAGGCAAATTAGCCCTGTAATTAGACACCGGCAGAGGAGCAAGGCAGCAGTAGTTATGGCGGTAGAGGCAAATTGGCCCTGTAATTAGACACCGGCAGAGGAGCAAGGCAGCAGTAGTTATGGCGGTATAGGCAAATTGGCCCTGTAATTAGACACCGGCAGAGGAGCAAGGCAGCAGTAGTTATGGCGGTAGAGGCAAATTAGCCCTGTAATTAGACACCGGCAGAGGAGCAAGGCAGCAGTAGTTATGGCGGTATAGGCAAATTAGCCCTGTAATTAGACACTGGCAGAGGAGCAAGGCAGCAGTAGTTATGGCGGTAGAGGCAAATTAGCCCTGTAATTAGACACCGGCAGAGGAGCAAGGCAGCAGTAGTTATGGCAGTATAGGCAATCTCGCGAGATTTCGCCGACGCCATCTTTTTGGATCCCGATGTCGTCCACGCCAGCGACATGTTGTTGCGGCGACGCCTTCTTGAATATCGCGGGATTTCACGAAATCTAAGATGGCGTCCCGCAAGAACATGTCGGCGGCCTGGAGAACGTCTGGATCCTGGATCGCGGCGGCGGAGGAAGATGTCGGGGCAGCGACGATGACGGTGTGAGTATGAGAAACGGAGTGAGAGAAAGGAACTTATGTGGAGTGAAAGAGTGAGTGGACATGAGTGGAGGTGAAAGGTGAGAGGAGTGTGTGTTGAGGCGGTGTGGTGTGTTGAGGGTTAACATGTGCGTGTGTGTGGTGACGTCACCGGTTACAACTGGACGGAAGTTGTTACAACCGGAAGCTGGTTAGGGCATTTATTATTATAGATGCTCACTTAATGTTAGAGGCCTAAACAGCCCTCAGAACTTGATCCTGCAGGTCGATACCTCATACAAGTGGGCACCATAAATAATGTTTTATAGACTATAGCCGTCATTTATGCTCCAAACCAAGCGCAGACTAGATTTATCAAAAAATTATTAACTAGAATCAATAAGGTTAAACAGGGCCACGTAATCATATGTGGGAATTTTAATTGTGTTTTTGATGATTCTCTGGACTCTTCCACCCCAACCTCCTGGGGGCCGCCTGTTCTCCCCCCCTTAGCCTTTCGGGAGGACCTATATGACATATGGAGGGTTCTTCATGCATGTGAGAAGGACTATACCTACTTTTCACAGGTACATCACTCCTACTCCAGGATTGACCTATTCTTGGTTAGCAGGTCTCTCCTTAATATTGTCAACTCATAAGAAATAGGTATAATAACTTGGTCGGATCACGCCCCCATAAAGATGTCTATTCGGGAAGAATCTGAGAGCCCCCTTTACTCCCCATAGAAGATGAACCCCTTTATTCTAAAAAACCCCCATTTAGTGGCACAAACAAAAGTAGCTCTTAAAGAATACTTTGAGCTCAATGCGGACTCGGTCACTAATTACTTCCATGTATGGAATGCCCATAAAGCGTTTATCAGGGGCCACTTTATTAAAATAGGCCATATTCTTAAAAAGCAAAGAGAAAAACGCTTATCAGACTTTACAACATCGATCAGTTCACTGGAATACATGAATAAAAGAGCCCCATCCTCTGCCCAAATGTGCAAACTACATGACCTCCGACTGGAATTGCGGGAATTACTCTTACACAATTCTGAAAAAAATCTTATGGTCACCAAAGCCCATTACTACTCCCAAAATAATAAAGCGGGTAAACTGCTAGCATCCAGAGTGAAAATTTAAAACTTCTAAAACTAAGATCCCTTTGTGAGGAACTTATCTCCCGATTCTAAGATATACACTCCTCGGGAAATCACCAATAAATTTAAGGATTACTATGCTTCTTTGTATAACTTAGATCCAAGAGCAGACCTCCATGGCCCAACAGCCCCTGATACAAATCTGTTTTTGTCAAGCATTAATCTCCCAACTCTCGCTCCAGACCAGTTAGAAATCTTAAACGCACCTTTGACGGAGACTGAATTGACCAAAGTGATTAACTCTCTCCGAGAGGCGAAGGCCCCAGGCCCGGACGGTCTTAAATAAGGCTTGCCAGGAGACCATAGTCCCACACTTATGCAAAACCCTACAATTAGCAGCAGATGAAGGGAGCTTCCCAAAAGAAATGCTGACAGCTACTGTGATCACACTCCCAAAACAGGGAAAGCCACCGGAGGTGCCCCAAAACATCCGCCCGATTTCATTGTTAAACACTGAGGTCAAAATTTATGCTAAGTGTATTGCTCTGAGATTGGCGCCTATCATTCCTTCCCTTATCAACCCAGACCAGGCTGGTTTTGTGCAAGGGCGGACTGCAGCTGACAACACCAGGAAAGTAATTGATTTGATAGATGTAATAAATATAAGTGGAACACCAGCGGTGGTAGTGGCCTTAGACGTCGAGAAGACATTCGACCGAGTGAGATGGTCGTTTGTCTTCTCGGTTCTGGAGCGTATGGGGTTTGGGGGTCGGGTGATGACTGCTATTAAAGCTCTGTATTCTGCTCCGTTGGCCAGGGTTTTTGTGAATGATACCATGTCAGAGCCATTCCCCATTACAAATGGCACTAGGTAGGGGTGTCCTCTCTCCCCCTAGTGTTCATTTTAGCTTTAGAACCACTTGCCCAAGCAATCAGACAAAGTCCAGATATCTGGGGCATAGAGGTGGGGAAACAATCTCATTGCATCACGTTGTATGCTGATGATGTGATATTGACGTTAGCACACCCCCTGGAGTCTTTGCCGGCAGCTCTAGAGATTATTGAAAAATTTGGCCTCCTATCTTACTACAAAATTAATGAGAATAAATCTCAAATTCTACCCCTTAACATACCATTACTGCAGTTGAAATGATTTAAGGCCATTATGAGGATGGACTGGCAGATGGAGCAAATTTCATACCTGGGAACGTTGGTAACATCATCCTCAACTAATTTGTACAAAGCCAATTACCTCCCCCTACTAGCAGATATTGAGAATGAGATGAACAGACTCCAGAAACTTGAAGTCTCCTGGGTGGGTCGTATTGCACTGTTTAAGATGTTATTACTGCCCAAAATGTTATATTTTTTTCGCACGGTGCCGATATCACCTCCGAAGGTGTTTTTTCAACGTTCTCATAAGCTTCTGAATGCCTTCATCTGGGGAGGAAAGCAGCCTCGGTTGTTGAGACAATTGTTGTAACGCGCAAAGCCAGTGGGGGAGGTGTGACTCCCTAATGTGAATGATTACTATATAGCAACTCAACTCAGCCGGTTGAAGAACTGGTGGAATTGCGACCCCCCCAAGTAGGTGGTCCCAAATAGAGGCACATTTGACACCCTCACACGATCTCAGGGCAGTGCTATGGGCAGCTCTGGCTGACCCACGGAACCTGGGGGCCCTCCTTCCACTGACTAAGCACTCCCTGTCTAATTGGCTTCAGGTTCACTCCTCCACTCAGACCACACATCCCTGCATTGCCTCTCAAGGCACCTTTAGAACTTCTGGAGGTGTTATCAGAGGAACTTGACCTGTACCATTGGAAGATAGGCGGGATCACGTATTAAGCGATATAGTTGAAGAACGCACTCTTTTACCTTTTGCCCAGTTGAAAACAGGTTTGGCTTGACCATTAAAGACCATTTCTCATATCTCCGGGTGCAATATATTTTAAAGAAATATCTAAACTTCCCATATAGGGTTAATAGTGATATTATTAGGACCCTCTCATCTTCCTCATCCCTAGATATGGGCTTGAGACCCCTTTATGATTCCTTGAGACAAAAGAGAAGATTTGTAAAATCTATACCCTTCATATCTTGGGAAAAAGACCTCGGTAAAGCCATACCTGACAAGGACTGGTTAAGAGCAATTAAATTGGCAGGACGGACGTTTAGATGTGCGTCCTACTTTGAATCACACTTGAAGCTGATACTCTGCTGGTATTTACACCCATGAAGCTCCATTCCATGTTTCCCAACACCTCACACCTATGTTAGCGAAACTGTAATCAGGTGGGGTCCACGCCTTTAGACTTATTTCACTTGTAGTGGGGCAGATCGTCCAGCCGTCTCCCGAGGTGGCGCTCCTCCTCTTAAACAAACATACATTCACCCCGTGCTCTAGAGTGGTAACGGCTCATATTGTGTTAACGACAAGACTCCTATTAGCTAAACAGTGGAAAAAAGATGTTATTCCTAAGAAAGAGGCCATAGCTCAAGCAGTTAATACCACGTTTATTTTTGAAAAAATGCTAGCCCACAAAAATAACGCATTGCAGAAGTTCACCAGGGATTGGCAGGCTTGGGAAGCCACACAGTTAGCGAGTCACAGTTGAACCAGTCAAATAAAGGTTGGGGGAGGGCCCTGGGTGGGAGAGGGTTAAGACTGGAGCTCTTTGTTTATACTGCAATGGTTGCATAATTACACACTTATGTTACTTTGACCTGTGTTGTACATTTTTGATAATGTTGCATTATAGTATTTTCAATAAAAACGAATTAAAAAAAAAAAAAAGGAATTGTTTGTTAAATAGTAACAAATGTACTTCTTTTTTTTACATAGGTGATACACTGGTAATAAATTTGATTAAGTATAAATATATATTTATATATATACAGTATATAAATATACAGCTCTGGCAAAAATTAAGAGACCAGTGCAAAATGTTCAATTTGTATGATTTTTCTCTTTTTAGGTATATTTTGAGTAAAATGTAAATTGCTCTTTTATTCTATAAACTACTGACAACATGTCTTCCAATTTCCAAGCACTAAATATTGTATTTATTTTCAGAAATGGTCAAAATAACAAAAAAATGCAGTGCTTGCAGACCTCAAATAATGTTAAGAAAACAAGTTCACAATCATTTAGAAACAACAATTCTAATGTTTTAACTCAGGAAGAGTTCAGAAATCAATATTTTGTGGAATAACCATGATTTTGAATCACAGCTTTCATGCGTCTTGGCATGCTTTCCACCAGTCTTTCACACTGTTTTTGGGTGACCGTATGCCACTCGGTACAAAAATTTAAGCAGTTCTTCTTTGATGGCTTGTGACTATCCATCTTCCTCTTGACTACATTCCAAAGGTTTTTAATGGGGTTCAGGTCTGGAGATTGGGCTGGCCATGACAAGGATTTGATGTGGTGGTCCTTCATCCACATATTGATTGACCTAGCTGTGTGGCATGGCGGATTGTCCTGCTGGAAAAAAAGTCCTCAGGCTTGGGGAACATTGCCTGAACAGAAGGAATCAACTGTTTTTCCAGGATAACTTGTATGCGGCTTGATTCATACGTCCTTCGCAAAGATTAACCTACGCAATTCCAGCCTTGCTGAAGCATCCCCAGATCATCACCGATCCTCTACCAAATTTCACAGTGGGTGCAAGACACTGTGGCTTGTACGCCTCTCCAGGTCTCTGTGTAACCATTAGATGACCAGGTGTTTGGAAAAGCTGAAAATTGGACTCATCAGAGAAGATTACTTTACTCCAGTCCTCTATGGTCCAATCCTTATGGTCTTTGGCAAACTTCAACCTGGCTCTCCTTTGCTTTTCATTGATGAAAGGCTTTTTTCTAGCTTTACATGACTTGAACCCTGCCTCAAGAAGCCTGTTACGAACTGTTCTTGCTGTGCATTTCACCCCAGCTGAAAAGTGCTATTCCTTTTGTAGGTCACTTGATGTCATCCTGCGGTTGCTGAGTGACATTCAAATAAGATGACGGTCATTCCGGTAAGTGGAGAGTCGTTTTCGCAATCTGCCGGTCTGTAGTTTTGCCGTCTTAGAAATTTTAAGGATAGAGGCAACATGACGCGCACTGTATCCCAATGCTATTAAAGCCAGAATTGAGCCCTTCTTTTCCTCACTCAAGACTTTTCTTTTCAACTCCTTTGGCATGGTTAAAAGTAATTTTTTCATTCCTATTACATTTGGGATATTACTTACACTTGTTTTGCCATCCAGCTTATCTTATTGCAAGAGGATTGTGAACACCACAGCAGGGTTTTTTATACTTTTCTTCGTTAAATAAGTTTTGGTTCAGGTGATCACCAAATCAGAAGCACATTAAGTAGAATGAGATGTACTCTGGCTGCAATTCAACTGACACTGGAATGGAATGGCGGTCAGACATGTAGAGAAGCTGATTTTTATAAAACTGTGCAGTGGTCTCTTAATTTTTGCCAGCGCTGTATATATATATGCACACACGTGGTCAAAATTGTTGGCTCCCCTTGTTTAATGACAGAAAAACCCACAATGGTGACAGAAATAACTGGAATCTGACAAAAGTAATAATAAATAAAAAAATCTCTGAAAATGAACAAATGAAAGTCAGACATTGCTTTTCAACCATGATTCTACAGATTTTTAGAAAAATAAAACTCATGAAATAGGCCGTAGTGAGACATATCTCCCCTCCAGCACTTTACCCGTGACTTTGTCACATTATATATACAGTTGTGCTCAAAAGTTTACATATCCTGGCAGAATTTTTGCTTTTTTGGCTTTTTTCAGAGAATATGAATGATAACACCAAAACTTTTTCTCCACTCATGGTTAGTGGTTGAGTGAAGCCATTTCTTGTCAAACTAGTGTGTTTTAAATCATGACAACCCAAAGCATCCAAATGACCCTGATTAAAAGTTCACATACTGTGGTGATTTTGGCCTGATAACATGCACAGAAGATGACACAAATGGGTTTGACTGGCTACTAAAGGTAACATCCTCACCTGTGACCTGTTTGCTTGTAATCAGTATGTGTGCATAAAAGCTGAGTGAGTATCTGGAATCCAGACAGACTTTTGCATGTTTCATCCAGCCACTGACGTTTCTGGATTGTGAGTCATGGGGAAAGCAAAAGAATTGTCAACGGATCTACGGGAAAAGGTAGTTGAACTATATAAAATAGGAAGGAGATACAAAAAGATATCCAAGGAATTGATAATGCCAGACAGCAGCGTTCAAACTGCAATTAACAAATGAAAAATCAGGGGCTCTGTATAAACAAAACCACGATCAGGTACACCAACAAAAATTTTGTCTACAACTGCCAGGAAAATTCTTTGGGATGCAAAGAAAACCCCACAAAATAACATCAGCTGAAATACTGGACTCTCTGAAAACTAGCGGTGTGGCTGTGTCAAGATGCACAATAAGAAGGCACTTGAAGAAAAATGGGCTGCATGGTCGAGTCGCCAGAAGAAAGCCATTACTACGCAAATGCCACAAAGTATCTCACCTACAGTACGCAAAACAGCACAAAGACAAGCCTCAAAACTTCTGGAACAAGGTAATTTGGAGTGATGAGACCAAAATTGAATATTTTACCACAACCATAAATGTTACATTTGGAGAGAGGTCAACAAGGCCTAGGATGAAAGGAACACCATTCCTACTGTAAAGCATGGAGGTGGATCACTGATGTTATTGGGATGTGTGAGTTACAAAGGCACAGGAAACTTTGTCAAAGTTGAAGGAAAGATGAATGCAGCACGTTGTCAGCAAATACTGCTAGGCATGGGCCTATTTCGACGTTCCAACATGACAACGATCCAAAACACAAAGCCAAGTTGACCTGTCATTGGCTACAGTAGAACAAAGTGAAGGTTCTGGAGTGGCCATGTGAGTCTCCTGACCTCAATATCATTGAGCCACTGTGAGGAGATCTCAAGCGCTTAGTTCATGTTAGACAGCCCAGGAAGTTACAGGAACTGGAGGCTTTTTGCTTTGATTAAATTTGCTGATGACACAAAGCTAGGAGGGATAGCTAATACTAGAGAAGAGAGAGAGAGGATTCAAAAAGATTTAAATAAACTGGAGAAGTGGGCAGCAACTAACAGAATGGTTTTTAACAGGGAGAAATGCAAAGTACTACATCTGGGCAATAAAAATGAAAAAAGCATATACAGAATGGGAGGAATAGGGCTAAGTGACAGCACATGTGAAAAAGACTTGGGTATACTAATAGATCACAGACTGAATATGAGTCAACAGTGTAATGCAGCAGCAAAAATGGCAAATGCAATTCTAGGATGTATTAACAGAAGCATACAGTCTAGATCACGTGAAGTCATTATTTCCCTCTATTCCTCTTTGGTCAGACCTCATCTGGAATATTGTGTCCAGTTTTGGGCACCAAATTTAAAAAAAGACATCAACAAACTGGAGCAAGTTCAGAAAAGAGCGACCAGAATGGTGACCGGTCTGCAAACCCTGTCTTATGAGGAAAGGTTGCAGGATTTGGGAATTTTTAGTTTGCAAAAGAGAAGACTGAGAAGAGACTTAATAGCTGTCTACAAATATCTAAAGGGCTGTCACATTGTAGAAGGATCAACTTTATTCTTATTTGCACAAGGAAAGACTAGAAGCAATGGGATGAAACTGAATGGGAGGAGACACAGATTAGATATTAGAAAAAACTTTTTGACAGTTAGAGTGATCAATGAGTGGAACAGGCTGCCACGAGAAGTGGTGAGTTCTCCTTCAATGGAAGTCTTCAAACAGAGGCTGGACAGACATCTGACTGGGATGATTTAGCGAATCCTGCTTTGAGCAGGGGGTTGGACCAGATGGCCCAGGAGGTCCCTTCCAACTCTACGATTCTATGATTCTTAGAAGAGTGGGTAGCTTTACTACCTGAGAAAATTAAGAACCTCATACACAACAACCACAAAAGACTTCAAGCTGTCATTGATGCAAGAGGGGGCAATACACAGTATTAAAAAACGGGGTATGTAAACTTTTGATCAGGGTCATTTGGATGTTTTGGGTTGTCATTATGATTTAAAAAGAGAAAACACAGTAGTTTGACAATGATATATATACAGTATTTAAACTAGTCTTATTCAAATTGTGATCCACCCCTGCAAACTGTTGCCTAGGCACATGACATCAGTTGCCTACTAGCAAATATGGGCCTGATTGTCCTCCTGGCACCACTTTTCTCTCCTTGGTTGCCTGCCGTGCCCTCTACTACATTAGGCATTTGGCCAGTCAATCAAGGAGGTGAGGGGCGCATAGTAGAGTTGAGCGAAACGGGTCAAAAAAATTCAAAAGTCGCCGACTTTCGCCAAAGTCGGGTTTCATGAAACGAAACCCAACCTTAGCGTGAGGTCGGCCACGAGGTCAGCGACTTTAGCGCCAAAGTCACGTTTCAAAAGATGCTTTAGTGCCCTTTTTCAGCCAATCAGGAAGAACGGATACTGTGGGCAATGTGATGACATAGGCAGCGGTCACCACCATCTTGGAGAAGGGCATGCAAGTGATTGGCTTGCTTTGTGGGGCGTCACAGGGGGTATAAAAGGGCGTGCACGCCGACCGCCATGTTACTCATGCTGATCTCAGAATAGGGAGAGCTGCTGCTGCTGATTCTGTAGGGAGAGCATTAGGAAGGCAAAAAGAAAAAAAAACTGCTTCTGCTGATAGCGCTTTTTACTGTAGTTACTGTGCAGTGAAAGGTGAAGATTTTTGCTTTTGTGCAGCAGCGCTGGTGGTGATTAGCCTGCCTTTTAAGGCTAGCTGCATTGCTGTGTGCACACTGGTGTTCAAACTGCTTTTTTAAAAGCAATCCAAATTTTACTGTTTTGTCCTGGTGAAGTACTGATCATTCATTTTTTCACACACTGTACAGCGGTGTACGCTCCTCGCACAGTACCGTGTAGCGGCTGTTATCACGGCCAAATTGAAGCTATCTAAGTGTGTGACTCTGTAAGGAAAAGCCGAGGAGTTTGTCCATTCTTACAGACCTACACCTTATAGTTTTGTCCGTTTTTCAAACAGTTTAGTATATCTGCTGTTTGATTACATTCAAAACTAGAGAGAGACAGCGTGTGTCAGTCCGTATACAAAAACACGGAGCTTGACAATTTTACATACACCATACAGCGGTGTACGTGTACGCTCCTCTCACAGTTCCATGTAACGGCTGTTATCACAGCCAGATTGAAGCTATCTAAGTGTGTGACTCTGTAAGGAAAAGCTGAGGAGTTTGTCCGTTCTTACAGACCTACACTCTAGGGAGATTCCAATTCTGCCCAATTCTATATACACCTTGTATTTTGTCATACCCTAGGCAATTTCTGCCTGTCACATTGCGGTGTAATATACACAGGGCCTGACAGAATCCAACTGTGTCCTGAAGTCTACAGAGATTCCAATTCTCCCCAGTCCTCTATACACATTTCTTACACCATCCAGAATCTGCCTGTCACATTGCGGTGTAATATAAACAGGGCCTGACAGAATCCAACTGTGTCCTGAAGTCTACAGAGATTCCTATTCTCCCCAGTCCTCTATACACCATTCTTACACCATCCAGAATCTGCCTGTCACATTGCGGTGTAATATAAACAGGGCCTGACAGAATCCAACTGTATCCTGAAGTCTAGAGAGATACAAATTCTCCCCAGTCCTCTATACACCTTTCTTACACCATCCAGAATCTGCCTGTCACATTGCGGTGTAATATAAACAGGGCCTGACAGAATCCAACTGTGTCCTGAAGTTTAGAGAGATTCAAGTTCTCCCCACTACTATATACACCTTGTACCTTGTTTTACAGTACCATATAGTTGGTGGTTTTTTGGGTACATTTTCCCCAAAAATGAGGAAGTGTGGTGGAAGAGTCCGTGGAAGTGGGCGGGGGTTGGCAGTTGGTAATGATGGTGTTGGTGTTGGTGGTGGATCTGCTGGTAGTGGCAAAAGCAAAATAGCACCTAATGCAGGAGGTGTTGAGCCTGCGTCATCGTCTGGCGCCACAAGGCCTCGAAGGCTCCCTTTTCTGGGAGTAGGTAAACCGCTTTTAAAGCCGGAGCTTCAAGAACAAGTTTTGGCTTACATTGCTGACTCAGCCTCCAGCTCTATTGCCTCCTCTTCTGATGTTTTAAAAAATAAAAGCACTGAGTCATCATTGGAGGCTCATGGTCATGAACCACACCTTTCCTTGTGTCCTTCACCCCAACCAAAATTGAAGGATGCGGCAGGCCACACTACAGATTACTCCATGGAGCTGTTTTCACATACCATGCCTGGGTTATCAAGTCAAATCGTGAATTACCCAGGCCAAGATGAATCTGACATGGAGTGCACTGATGCACAGCCACTGATAGATGATTCTGCTGGTACATTCACTCAGAGCACTACATTGTCCTCGCAGTGTACTGAGGCAGAATCTGACCCTGATGAAACTCAGGTGCCCCTTCCCGCATACTATACCACCATACACGGTGACACAGAGGAAGGTGCACATGACATTGCCAAACTAATCTCGTTAGAGATGATGCCCTATCGGTTGGTTGAAAGCGCAGCTTTCCGCGAACTCATGGCATACGCAGTACCACGCTATGAACTACCCAGTCGCCACTTCTTTTCTCGCAAAGCCATCCCAGCCCTCCACCTTCATGTGAAAGACCGCATTGTACATGCACTCAATGCGCTCAAGCAATCAGTGAGTGGAAAGGTGCACCTCACAACTGATGCATGGTTCAGTAGGCATGGCAAGAGCCGTTACGTGTCCATCACTGCGCACTGGGTTAGTGTGGTGGATGCAGGGTCCACAGGGGACAGCGGTGGTGGGACAGTGCTGCCTAGTCCACGGTATAGGAAACAGTTGGCTGTAGGCGTTCGACCCTCCTCCTCCAGAAGCGAAAGCTCATCCACAGAATGCAGTCACACGAGCACTCCATCCGCAGCTGCCAGTGTTGCACACGAGGTGTCCCCCTATTGATCAGCTAGTGGAAAGCGTCAGCAGGCTGTGTTGAAGATGATGTGTTTGAGCGACAGACACACCGCGGAGGTACTGGCCGACTACTTTCAGCGACAAACTGAGTCATGGCTGGACAGTCTATATCTTGAGGCAGGCAAGGTAGTTAGTGACAACGGCTGGAATTTTGTGGCAGCCATAGCCCTTTCAAAACTCAGACACATACCTTGCTTGGCTCACACTTTGAACCTGGTGGTGCAGTGCTTCCTCAATAATTATCCGGAGTTAACAGGCCTGCTCCAGAAGGTCCGAAGACTGTGCTCGCACATCCGCCGGTCGCCGGTACACTCCAGTCGTATGCAGAAGCTGCAGCGATTGCTCCACCTTCCCAAGCACCACCTAATTATCGACGTTGCAACAAGGTGGAACTCCACCCTGCACATGGTTAAGCGGCTGTGCGAACAGAGGCAGGCCGTAATGCATTTGTTGGAGGATACACGGGCAGGCACTTTGAGGGCAGACATGGAGTTGACAGGTGTGCAATGGTCGAAGCTGAAAGACCTCTGTAAAGTCCTTCAGTGTTTTGAGGAATGCACATGGCTGGTAAGCGCAGACGACGCCATCATAAGCATGAGCATCCCACTTATGCGTCTGCTCATGCAAACTTTGATGCACATTAAGGAGCAGGCATCTGCAGCCGAGGATGATGAGGAAGAGGAGGAGGGAAGTCTTGATGACAGTCAGCCATTGTCTGCTCCGGGAACTCTCCTGGACGAGGTGGAGGAAGAAGAGGAAGAGAAGGAGGAGGATGATGATGGGGATGATTATTTAGGGGAGGAGGATGCTTCTCGTGGGGCAAGAGAAAATGTTGGCATGGCAAGGTCTGGTGCAGGGTTTGTGCATGACTGGAGGGATGTGGATTTGCCAGAAAGTGCTCCTCCACCCAGCCCTCGCAGTGCATCATTGACACCGGGAACATTGGCCCACATGTCAGATTATGCCTTGCAGATCCTAAAAAGGGACCCCTGCATTGCCAAAATGATGAACGATGACAACTACTGGTTGACCAGCATCCTGGATCCACACTATAAAGGCAAATTCCAAAACATCATGCCACAGGAGAACCTTGACCTAATATTGGCTAACAAACAAGCAACTCTGGTAAACCGGTTGGTTGAGGCATTCCCAGCACACAGCAGCGGTGATGGTTCTCACACGAGCCGTAGGGTCCGGGGGGCAACTTGGAAGAGGTGTTGGTGGTGCACACATCAGAAGTGGCGTTGGAGACAGGGGTTTCATGACCATGTTGTGGACTGATTTTTCAAGTCCCACTCACACGACTGGTAATACTGCATCGATTGAAAGTGACAGGAGACAGCACTTGTCAACTATGGTTACAAACTACTTCTCGTCCCATATCGATGTTCTCCCTCACAGGTCATTCCCATTTGACTATTGGGCCGCTAAACTGGACACCTGGCCTGAATTGGAACAATATGCCTTACAGGAGCTCGCTTGCCCGGCTGCAAGTGTGCTATCGGAAAGAGTCTTCAGTGCTGCTGGATCAATACTGACAGAAAAAAGGACCCGTCTCTCGACCCAAAATGTGGATGATCTAACCTTCATTAAAATGAACCATGCATGGGTTTCCAAAGATTTTGTCACACCATACCCTGATGACACATAGGTTGCCAGAAAAATGGCTTTCTTTGGTCCTCCTCTTCCTGGGACTTGACCAATTTCGCCTTTAGCAGCAGGTGAATGTCCCACATCAACATATGCCATTTTGTAAACCTCCCTAACTGGGCTGCCTCCTCCCCCCATGGCCGGGGTCACCACCTAGCGCACGCAACCGTGTGAGTGCCATTGCCCTGGACAGGTGGGTGGGCTGACTCTTGGGCACGGGCACTGGCACAGGGTCCCTCATAGTGCAATCAAGTGTCTCTGATGGTGAGGGTGCACACCCGCCGTCAGACACACCGCCATACTATGAGGGGCCCAGTGCCAGTACCAACGCCCACGAGTAGGGCCCCCTTGCTTGGGCAGGGCCCCAGCATTTGCAATGTTTACCTCTCCCTGCTCCTCCGCTGTGTAGTCTGGGCTGTCAAATCCTTCACTGGGACTGCCACTACAAATTTGGTGAACTGATAGATGATGGTTAAGACGTAGCTATGCCCTGTCCCGCTGGCTGGGCTCTAGCTTCAGATGATCAATGGCTTCCATTTCTTATGGACGTCGACTCACAATGAGATGCAGTGGTGGTTTCTCATCAGCTTTCACAGTTGTCCTACCCACAGACGTGTGACATTCCAGCGCACATTTTTAAATGTGCCCTCTCATGCCAATCCAATTGAATCGCCTATGGCCTGTGGCTTCTGTGTTTTGCACTCCAAAGTTACGTGACAGATTATGATAAGCAGTGAGCACCATGTTTACATCTCTCCCTGTGATCAAAATTGGATGGATATGAGTAACGGCGATGGGATCAACGGTACTGCGATACAGCAACACTTTCTTCACATAGAAATGTTTTTGCTGTCTCCACACACTAATTAATTGAGGGTCAGCATCGCCTCTGAGAATTGTGACGGAAGTTTTTCCCGTGAATAGTAATTCCTAGATTTCTGCAATCACTAGACTTTATGTCAGTAATTGTATGCATCTCATTTCCTATTGTGGAGAGTCTGGACTGTCTTACTGAGACAGAAATATATATGAAGATTAAAAAATACCACCAAAAGTGTATACTGGTGTACACTTCAAATATATTTCCTTTTTTCGACTTTTTAGATTGTTGTCTAATCTATACTGAGAACACGGAGATTTTAAATGTTTAAACTATGCTATATATACCTGCTATCCAGTGATAATGTACCCTTTCTCAACTTTGTACAATCTGGTCAAATCCATACTGGACCTGAGAACGTCTGAGTCTGCCTCCTGATCTATAGACATATATTTTTAATGTGTAAACTATGCTATACATACCTGTTATCCAGTGATACGGTAACCTTTGTCACCTTTGTCCAATCACGTCTAATCCATACTGGGCCTGAGACCGTCTGAGCCTGCCTCCTGATCTATAGACATAGGTTTTTAATGTGTAAACTATGCTACATATATACGTGTTATCCGGTGAAACTGTACACTTTATCAACTTTCTAGAATCTTGTCGAAATCCATACTGGGCCTGAGAACGGCTTCCGAGCTGTTAAGCAAGCTACAGCACCTGTGGTTTGGACACGTAATTTTTTGCATTTTTTCAGGAATGCCGGTTAGGCCTAATTCAGGAATTGCGGTTGACCTGCACTTACTGGGAAATCATCGTTCGCGGGGAATAATTGGAATTACAGATCCCCATCACTAACGGTGTTCAGCGGGTTATCTGCACCTGTAAGCAACAAAAGCTGGTCCTTTCAGTGTAGCACGCATGCAGCCCCGGACATGTAAGGCCATGATAGACCTGTTATTGCTCAATCTTGCGTGCCAGAGCCTCGCGTATCCCTCTAGTAAGCTTGACGCTTACCGCGGGGGCATGCCAGAGTCTCGTTCGTTAACGGAATAAAGCTGACAAATCGCTAGCACAACTACAAACGGACATACCACACCACACACAGAATTGACAAAACTTTCAATGTGTGCAGCTTTTCTTGAGGTGGCATGGTTGTAGTTTCCCGGGTGGAGTCCAATTAAGCCGCAGGCTCCACTCCTGGTGGTGCCGTTTTGGACATTCCTTTAAGGTTCAGCTTTGCAATCATACTGCCCCTGGAAAGTAAACACTTTGCCTTCATAGACGCTGTTTGGAGGTTCATGGGAATAACGCTGCCCGATCGCCAGTTGGCATAATTTATTGGTGGGAAGTCCGACGGTATATGATCATGTTCGATTTCAGAATTTTTTTTTTTGGTTTGTATCTTACATTTTTATTCCAGCCTTTCTTGACTTCATAAGGGCATGACAAGCCTATATCTGTGTCTCCTCCACCTCCTCCTTTTACTCCTCCAGCTCTTTTCAAAATAAATGTAGTTGCCCTTTTCCATATGTTAATTTTTGTCTTCTGAGCATTTTTTCGGCTTTGGGACACCTTTTAAGGTGTTTTGTAATTGTTTTCTATGTGTTTGTATGTGTTTGCCTGCCATTGTTTTCAATGTGGTTCGACGAACATTCGACGAACTTGCCTCCTGTGCGACGAACCAAAACCCTAGTGGGGTGGATCAACACTACTCCTGATATATAGACGTACATTGTTAATGTTTAAACTATACTATATATACCTGCTATCTGACGATACTGTACACTTTGTCTCCTTTTTATATTCTTGTCTAATCCATACTGAGCCTGTGAGCGTCTCTTTGTGACTGATGGAATATATAAGGAGATTGACAATTATCCTTTGACTGAATAGAGCTGTACGCTTCTGATACAGTGCCATATATCTGATGTTATTTTGTGTCTATTTTGTGCTAAATTTTGAAGTTTGGTGGAAGAGGCCGCGGACGTGGGCGTGGGGGGGCCAGCTGGTGCTGATGGTGGTGGTGCATCTGCTGGTAGTGGCAAAAGCACAATAGCAGCTAAGGCAGGAGGTGTTGAGCCTGTGTCATGGTCTGTCTCCGGAACGCCTGGAAGGCTACCTTTTCTGGGAGTAGGTTAACCGCTTTTAAAGCCGGAGCATGAGGAACTGGTTTTGGCTTACATTGCCGAAACAGACTCCAGCAAATATGCCCTCCTCTTCTGAAGTTTCAAAGAATGCAAGCATTGAGTCATCAAGTACTGGCTCCTGGTCAGGAAGAACCCCTTTCCTTGTGTCCTGCACCCCCATCCAAAGTGAATGATGCAGCAGGCCACAGTTCACATTAGTCCATATAGCTCTTTCTATCATACCATGCCTGGGTTATCAAGTCAAATCGTGAATTCCCCAGTCCAAGATGAATCTGACATGGAGTGTGGGTGGCCAGGCAGGGCAGTGGGGTTAATCGTACCGGGCCAGTGTCTCACAGGGATGTGTCACGGTGGTGGTGACCCATTCCATGGCCCTCGGCGTCCATGCAAAGGGGTGAATTACGTTTATAGGTGAATGATACGTGACGCCACCTGTGGTTTATGATTAGATTGACCAGTGCTGCAGTGTCGCTTCTCTGGGACAGATGTTGTGGTGCAGCTAAGATGTAGAAGCCCTGCACAGGTAGGGCCGTAGTCGCAGGGCAGATGAAAGAGTTGGTAGATGGTGTGCAGTGCAGGATGTAGCAGAGTCGTGTGCCAGGCGCAGGAGAAAGATGACAGACACAGTCTGCAGTTCCTTTACCTGTACTTGGTAAGTGCCGTCCAGGACCCAGAGTACAGATGGAGAAGGAGTTGGTCAGCCTGGAAGCCAATTTGGAATTCTCTCTCTGCAGATAGGTAGTGTGGCCTCCGTTCTAGCGCTTATCTGAGGTACTCGCAGTGCTGAGTTCAATGAAGTTCCCCCTGTTGACTCTCTTTTGGAACTTTCTCCTATGGCAGGCAGCTGTAGCCTTTTCCTTCTGGCTCCCACACGTCGCTGCTGGGGCCTCCAAGCCTTAGTTGGGTACAGAGCATTTACAACTGCTACTTCCTCCGGTTTCGGCTGCAGGAACGTCAGTGTCCCTGCAAACTCGGAGACTGGAATCCGGACCATGCGCTCCAGCTAGGAGTGAGCCTTAACTCTGCTCATCCTCCAGCTCCCCTTCTCATGTCCACACACTTCCCCTTCCCTTCACAGACTGCCCTAACTTACCTCATCCCGACCACAGAGAGCAGCTCCTCAGCAGTCAGGTTCAGAGGTCTCCATGCTGGCCTGGAGTGGGAAATGTGTTGTGTGTTGGTTTAACTGCTAGAGAGATCCTTCGTTGCTCCCAAGCATGACATCACACTCCCTAGGAGGAAGGGAATGCCGCTGTGGTGACCATACTCCTAGGGGTGCCACAAGTGCACTGATGCCCAGCCACTGCTAGATGATTCTGCTGGTACATTGACCCAGACCACTACATTCCCCTCGCACTCTACACAGCCAGAATCTGACCCTGATGAAACTCAGGTTACCCTTCCCATTTACTGTACCACCTTACACGGTGACAAAGAGGAAGGTGCAGATGAAAGTGCAGGTTCGGCCCACCCGCCGTCAGACACACCGCCGTACTATGAGGGGCCCTGTGCCAGTGCCGTCGCCAACGAATGGGCCCCCCCTGCTTGCTCAGGATCACAGCACTTGCAAAGTTGAAATACTTACCTCTCCCTGCTCAACCGCCATGACGTCTTCCGCGTTTCCTGACAGTGATATTCTGATCAGAGAGCACAATGACATCACGTTTGTACGCCCAGACTAGTACAGGGATTCCCTAGCAAGGAGACTTATTTGAGGAGACTTATTTGTTTTCAATGTTGGGACAGCAATTTTTGGGGAGCACTATACTCTGGACAATGATATATGGGGCCCACCATACACTGGAGCTTTCCAAAGGTGGACATCAGACACTGGAGCAGCATTTACAGGGCCCATTATACACTAGAGCATTAGAAATGGGGCCCATTATATATGGAGCATTATTTGGGCCCATAAGACAGTGCAGCTTCATCCATGGGGACCAACATATACTGTAGCATTATGTGGAGCTCATCATATACTGTTTCAAACATTTTATGGATCCAATGATTCTGTATGGAGAAATATATGGGCCTCATTACTCTGTATAGCGCACTATGCGGTGGCCATAATACTGTATGGAGTAATATACTGTCCGTTTTTGGAGCTATTGGAGAATTTAAAATGGATATGAGTCATGAGATGTAAAAAGTGAAGTATTTTTCATTGTACTATACCGCTATTTCTCTGCCGTATCGGCGCATCATGAGTTGTGCTATGTGTTAAAGGGGCGCTCTTTGGCCCAGGGCACATGAAAACCTGGAGCCAGCCCTACCCCCCCCACAAATTTAGCCAAATAACCCCCATTTTTCAGTGCGTAACTAGTATTATGAAGTAAATTAAGGTTGAAATGCTTCAGTAATAAGAATTGATGTTTTTGGCATTCAAAAGGGCACTGTATGTGTGTTTCCTGTCCTCCACTCCCTGCCGACTTTGCTTCCCCATTGACTTGCATTGGGTTTCGTGTTTCAGTCGGCCTTTGACTTTTCACAAAAATCGGCCGATTTCGTTCTACCCGACTTTTGCGAAAGTCGGGTTTCATGAAACCCGACTCGACCCGAAAAAAGGCAAAGTCGCTCATCTCTAGCGCATAGTAATGAAATGAGATAGCAACTATGTTTATCAACTGATATATTCAAACCACTTATACAAACGAAAATGAAGAGTTCAATCTTGCTAGAAATTGTCCTCACGTAGATATACACACATGTAGCAAACAAAAATCTTGTAAAATCTACAAAAAACAATATTTGCTTCTTATAACAGTGTACACAGAAGTGAATTTGGATTTCTTTAAGGACATTTGTATGCGAGGGCTGTATGCGTCATTTGGCTTGGCATCACTTTCAATGAGAAAATAAAAAACATATTCAGTATGTATGTTTGCAGAGTGCAGTTTCCTGGATTTTTATGGAACAAGGATCACAAGACAAGAGAAGCTGCTTTATTCCTTCTATCCTTCTAATTTCACTCTAAGCAAAACAGTCATTTGGCAGCTTTAAGACTCTTTACAACATCATTGAAGATAGTATTACAGAAAAGGATATCCAGAAAGGGTCTTCTGGATATAGTTTTCCATTCAACTGGAGGGTCCAGACATGCCTGGACCCCACATAATACCTTCATTCACTAGACTGAGAAAATTATGGGCCCTTTTCAAACTGAAAACAGTTATTGCTACAATAATAATGATATAATTGTAAAGGATTTTTTCACCATGAAATTATAAAAATAAGCATCCATATAAAGGATTTTCCAGCAAATCTTGTATATAATGTGACATACAAGGGTCCTGGGGTAACAACCCAAAACAAGTATTGTCCTCAGGGACCAGTAGACAACATGTTGTAAAACGAAATTTTCTAAATTTTGCAACATTATGAAGAATAAGAAATACATTTCATATTAACAGACCACAGCAGATTTGTCATGTACTGTAAGGCTACATTTGTTCCCTCCGTGAGTATTTGTTGAGTTTTTGATGTTACAGATTTTCTGTTGCATTTATTATGTAAATTAGGTTACTTATGTTTTTTTATTGCATTTCTGAGTTAATTTTTTACATGTGTTTTTATTGAGTTTTTAACGCTAAATCTCTTTTTGGAATGTCATGCTCTAAATTAACCAATTTGAAAGATAGCATGATATTAGGCTGTGCAGCTGTAATTAAGAATCCTAAGGACCAAGATGCATTGAATGTTCTTTTATTTCCACAACACGTTTCAACACTGGACTATTGTCTTTTTCAAGTCAAACAAATTTCATAGCAGGTGTTCAAGGACAGGGAATTTAAAAAGGATTGAAGGCACCAAATGTAACTGAGAGTGAAGAAAATGCCCACAGGAAAATTTGAAAAAGAGTGAGTGGTGGAGGGAGGGTCAGAGGAGGTGAAAGGGAGAACAATGAGGAGTAGACTGTTAGGAGATTGCACAGTAGATAAAAAAGAGATAATCAGGAAAAAATAAAAGAAAGTGAAGAGGGGGATAGGAAAGAAACAAAAAGGATAAGCGGAGAAATAAGATGAAAAAGGAAGAACTAAAAGGGAACTAAAAGGGAGGTGTTAGGGAAGTGATAGCCTGGGATCGAACCCGTGCGGTGGTGGAAAAAGAGAGAAGGAAGATGGTAAATAAATTGAGTGAGCCATTGGGAGGAGGAGATAGAAGGGACAAATGAAAAGTGAGGATGAGAGGTGAAAAGGCATACCACAGAAGCAGGGATGAGGGAATAGGGAACCAGAGATAGTTATAGAGAGTGATGGAGTGTAAAGGGCCTGTCACACTAAGCGATATCGCTAGCAATATCGCTATAATGTCTCTGGTTTTTGTGATGTAGCAGCGATATCGCTATGTCTGATGCTTACCTCCGACCGCTCCCCCGCTGGTTATCGCTGATCGCGCGAGAACGTCCTGGACCGTTTCTCGTCGTCAGCTTCCTGCTGGGCTTCCTGCTGTGACGACGAGCGACGCATGGACGTGGGCGGGAGGACGTCAGGATCGCCTCGTCTGACAGGTAAGCAACAACCCCAGACCCCTGTCGCTGGTGAGATCTGCCTGTGTGGCAGCTGACTAGCGACCACTAAGCGATGTACCAGCGATCCTGACTGCGTCATATCGCTGGTCAGGATCGCTGGTGCATCGCTAAGTGTGACAGTACCTTAAGTGGTTAGTGGAGGGATAAACAACTCCAGTCGTCAAGGTTCACCTACAGTGCATGTTTTTTAGGACTTTTATTTTAGGATTTCTTTTTAGTCACCTGCACAGGTGATGATTCTATCACCTTGTGCAATTCTTAGAAAATCCTGAAAACATGCACTGTTGGTAGCCCTTGAGGACTGAAATTGTGCATCCCTGGGTTTGTGCAAGCGACAAGGTAAGTGATAAAACAGACAATAGGAGATGTCTGGAGACAACCAGACTATGACTGCAGGTGAATGTTTTGATAATGTAGTCTGGAATAAATAAATAGAAATGAATAGAAATAATAAATAAGATTAAAAAATGCAGGTGTTAGATGTTCCAAATTAAGCAGCTTTGGTTTAATACTTCCTGGCATTTCGCTTTGACAAATCTTTATTAATGCAGCCACATGCGTATTACATGCGTTTTACTGCGTTTCCACTCCATATGTCTTACCAGTGGATTTTCTGCATCTAATTCAATTCTCTGGAATTTGGGCATAAAACTGAGCATACTTGCAAGAAAAATCGACATATTGCAGATTTGAAACACGCACCGCAGGCCATTTTACACTGAGTGAAAAAAAGCACAGTGGGCATGAGACTTCTATAAATCCCATCCACTTTGCTGGAACTGTAAGGCTATGTTAGATGGTTACATAGTTACATAGGTTGAAAAAAAGACCTAGGTCCATCAACTTCAACCTTTCTCCACCAATGTAATTTAACTATAACTCACAATGTTATGTGTATTGAGGAAATCATCCAACCCTTTTTTAAAAGCTGTTATAGTGTCTGCCATTACTACGGATTGAAACCGTACAAATGCTATTCTATGATGGTGTCTTCATCTGCGTTTGTAATCACAAATTGGATTGCATCGGATCGCATCCTGCAATAGAAGTCAATGGGTGCGATAAAAAATTGCACAGCACTCGCACCATTAGGCCTCCCAGCCTGACCTGCAATGAACTCGGCAGGGTGAGAAAATGAACTGTCACTTTCCCACACTGCAGAGTTCACCTCGGGTCAGGCTGGGAGGCTGCGCTGACGTCACTGATGCTGCTGCCGGCAGCTTCTCATTCATTCCTCCGTGGTTTACAGCCGGGGCAGTCGCATTAGCACCGCTCCCGGTTGTAAACTATTTAACCCCTTGGGATGGATTGCGGCGTGGGATTTGACTGTATGGCGGATAGTTATGGGATATTGTTGTCTTTTTATTTTTTACAGGAGAATGAGGGCTTCGCTTGGATTGGGAGTTTAATAAAGATTGGAAACCAGTGTGTTTAATTATTTCATTAAAATGCTTTATTCTTAATGTCTGTGTGTTTTTTATTAACCCTTTCATACTACTGGATTAATAATGGATAGGTGTCTTATTGACACCTCTCCATTACTAACCGGGCTTAATGTCACCTTACAATAGCAAGGTGACATTAACCTTGTATTAACCCATATGCCACCGCTACAGGGCTATGGGAAGAGAGAGGCTAAGTGCCAGAATTGGCGCATCTTACAGATGCTCCTTTTCTGGGTTGGCTGGGGGCAGATGTTTTTAGCCATGGAGGCCAATAACTATGGTCCCTCTCTAGGCTATTGATATCTGCCCTCAGTCACTGGCTTTCCCTCCCTGGTGCAGAAAATTGCGCTGGAGCCCACGCAATTTTTTCCCGTGAAGACATTCTTTTATTAAATACATATAGGTCCCAAATTTTACACACATACACTACTAACAGTATTAGTCCCTGACAAATATAAAACTAACTGTTCTGCAATGGTTTACTGTATGTAAACCATGTCTCCTATCCTGTCGGCTTCTGTAATGATTTTACAGAAGCCGACAAATGAATTAATGGCTAATCTTCTATCTATATCTCTATGCAATATAAAGATATATAATATATATATTATATATCTAAATATATATATATGTCAATGACATATATTTAATATATAAAGCTCAATGTGGGTGTGTATGTATGTGTGCGTGTATGTCCGGGATTGGCATCTGCACCGTAGTACCTACAGCCACAAAATTTTGCACAGTCACACGTCTGGACCCCGAGAGCGTCATAGGCTATGCTGTGGGGTGAAATTTTAATCCCGCGCATTCCAATTCACCAAACAATTTTGCCCCTATCTACATAATGGGGAAAAAGTGTATGTATTGGCATCTGCACCATCGTAGCTACAGCCACAAAATTTTGCACAGTCACACATCTGGACCCTCAGAGCGTCATAGGCTATGTTGTGAGGCGAAATTTTAACCCCATGCGTTCCAATTCACCAAACAATTTTGCCCCTATTTACATAATGGGAAAAAAGTGAAAGGAAAAGTGTTGGAGGCAAATTGACAGCTGCCAGATGTGAACAAGGGGGACTTAAAGAATGAGAGCGATGGCGCCAAAGAGTATATACCGTACAGTTGCTAAGGTTGGGCCCTGACATGGGATACTCACCACACACGGGGATATGAACACACACACAAAATGCTCCACACTACCACATGCTTCAAAACATATACCACCCTCAGCACACATTTCACCACACATGCACCAACCTCGCCACTCAAAAGTCGAAACACAAAAGTCGCCATTCAAAACTCGCCACGCTGTCCCAGAGCTGTTTAAAAGATGAAAAATGAGCTGTGGTTGGTTGCTATCAGCAGCAGTTTTCTTTGTAGACAGTTGTGGTAACGGAGGCCTATTATTCTTATCATTTCTATGGCGTTATCATCCTTCTGTGAAGCTGGAAATACAGTTGTGGCCAAAAGTGTTGACACTCCTGCAATTCTGTCAGATAATACTCAGTTTCTTCCTGAAAATGATTGCAAACACAAATTCTTTGGTATTATTATCTTCATTTAATTTGTCTTAAATGAAAAAACAAAACGAATTGTCCTAAAGCCAAATTGGATATAATTCCACACCAAACATTTGGCACTGTTCGAAAAATCTTGTGATGCTTCTCTTATTTGTGTAATTAACAGCACCTGTAACTTACCTGTGGCACCTAACAGGTGTTGGCAATAACTAAATCACACTTGCAGCCAGTTGACATGGATTAAAGTTGACTCAATCTCTATCCTGTGTCCTTGTGTGTACCACATTGAGCATGGAGAAAAGAAAGAAGACCAAAGAACTGTCTGAGGACTTGAGAAACCAAATTGTGAGGAAGCATGAGCAATCTCAAGGCTACAAGTCCATCTCCAAAGACCTGAATGTTCCTGTGTCTACTGTGCGCAGTGTCATCAAGAAGTTTAAAGCCCATGGCACTGTGGCTAACCTCCCTAGATGTGGACGGAAAAGAAAAATTGACAAGAGATTTCAATGCAAGACTGTGTGGATGTTGGATAAAGAACCTCGACTAACATCCAAAAAAGTTCAAGCTGCCCTGCAGTCCGAGGGTACAACAGTGTCAACCCGTACTATCCGTCGGCATCTGAATGAAAAGGGACTGTATGGTAGGAGACCTAGGAAGACCCCACTTCTTACCCCGAGACATAAAAAAGCCAGGCTGGAGTCTACCAAAACTTACCTGAAAAAGCCAAAAACGTTTTGGAAGAATGTTCTCTGGTCAGATGAGACAAAAGTAGAGCTTTTTGGGCAAAGGCATCAACATAGAGTTTACAGGAGAAAAAAGAGGCATTCAAAGAAAAGAACACGGTCCCTACAGTCAAACATGGTGGAGGTTGATGTTTTGGGGTTGCTTTGCTGCCTCTGGCACTGGACTGTTTGACCTTGTGCATGGCATTGTGAAATCAGAAGACTACCAACAAATTTTGCAGCATAATGTAGGACCCAGTGTGAGAAAGCTGGGTCTCCCTCAGAGGTCATGGGTCTTCCAGCAGGACAATGACCCAAAACACACTTCAAAAAGCACTAGAAAATGGTTTGAGAGAAAGCACTGGAGACTTCTAAGGTGGCCAGCAATGAGTCCAGACCTGAATCCCATAGAACACCTGTGGAGAGATCTAAAAATGGCAGTTTGGAGAAGGCACCCTTCAAATATCAGGGACCTGGAGCAGTTTGCCAAAGAAGAATGGTCTAAAATTCCAGCAGAGCATTGTAAGAAACTCATTGATGGTTACCGGATGCGGTTGGTCGCAGTTATTTTAGCTAAAGGTTGTGCAATCAAGTATTAGGCGGAGGGTGCTAATACTTTTGTCTGGCCCATTTTTGGAGTTTTGTGTGAAATGATCAATGTTTGCTTTTTGCTTCATTCTCTTTTGTGTTTTTTCATTTAAGACAAATTAAATGAAGATAATACCAAAGAATTTGTGTTTGCAATCATTTTCAGGAAGAAACTGAGTATTATCTGACAGAATTGCAGGGGTGTCAATACTTTTGGCCACAACTGTAACACAATTTATTACCGTGCCAACACAGACCACCCTCTGACACAGACTGCAGGGGGAGCCCAGTATCACACAGGATAGGGTTAGATACACGGCTCAGCAGTCAATATCATACAGGATAGGATTAGATACACAGCTCAGCAGTCAGTATCACACAGGACAGGATTGCATACACAGCTCAGCAGTCAGTATCACACAGGATAGGAATAGATACACGGCTCAGCAGACAGTATCACACAGGATAGGATTAGATACGCAGCTCAGCACACGGTATCACACAGAATAGTATTAGATACACGGCTCAGCAGACAGTATCACACAGAATAGGATTAGATGCATGGTTTTTATGTGCAATATAATCATTATAATTTGTTATAACTAACCACAGTTGGTTACTATGCCTACTAGTATATAATATATATATAAATATATATTACCGTATATACTCGGGTATAAGCCAATTTTTCAGCCCATTTTTTTGGGCTGAAAGTCCCATTCTCGGCTTATACGCGAGTCATATACCGGGGGGTGCCAGATCTTACTTACCCCCCTGGCATGTCTCTGCAGCCCCTCCACTTCTCCTGGTCTCAGGCTCCTTCATTCAGCGGTCACGTGGTACAGCTTATTAAAGTCATGAATATGAGCATATTCATGTCTTTAATGAGCGGTACCACGTGACTTCTGAAGGAAGGCGTCTGAGACCGGGAGAAGTGGGGCTGCAGAGACCGTGCCAGGAGGGGGTAAGTATATGCAATATTTACCTGTCCCCGGTCCATCGCTGCATACTACTCTGTCGTCCACGTCCTCTGGCTGTGATGTTCAGGTCAGAGGGCACAGTGATGTGGTTAGTGCATGCCCTCTGCCTGAATGTTACTGACAGAAGACCTGGAAGAGACAGAGTGGCAGCGATGGAGTGGGGACAGGTGAATATCGCCAGTGCCGGGGTCCTGAGCCAGCGGTGACACCGGCACCTGTCCCCGCCAGCTCAGGGTCCCGGCACCTGGCCCCCAGTGATGGAGAGGTGAGTATGTAATTTCTTTTTAATTACAAGCAGCAGCGGCGGCAGCATATCGGGGCATAATCTATGGAGCATCTTATGGGGCAGCATATGGGGCATAATCTATGGAACAGCATATGGAGCATAATCTATGAAGCATCTTATGGGGGCAGCATATGGGGGCATAATCTATGGAGCAGCATATGGGGCATAATCTATGGAGCATCTTATGGGGGCATATTCTATGGAGCAGCATATGGGGCATTTTATTGGGGCATAATCTATGGAGCATCTTATGGGGGCAGCATATGGGGGCATAATCTAAGGAGCATCTTATGGAACAGCATATGGGGGCATAATCTATGGAGCATCTTATGGGGCAGAATATGGGGCATAATCTATGGAGCATCTTATGGGGGCAGCATATGGGGGCATATTCTATGGAGCATCTTGTGGGGGCAGCATATGGGGGCACAATCTATGGAGCAGCATATGGGGCATAATCTATGGAGCATTTTATGGGGGCATAATCTATGGAGCATTTTATGGAGCATAATCTATGGAGCATCTTATGGGGCAGCATATGGGGGCATAATCTATGGAGCAGCATATGGGGCATTTTATGGGGGCATAATCTATGGAGCAGCATATGGGGCATAATCTATTGAGCATTTTATGGGGGCATAATCTATGGAGAATTTTATGGGGCATAATCCATGGAGCTTCTTTTGGGGCATAATCTATGGAGCATCTTATGGAGCATCTTATGAGGGATAATCTATGGAGCATTTTATGAGCATCTTATGGGGGCATAATCAATGGAGCATTTTATGGGGCAGCATATGGGGCATAATCTATGGAACATCTTATGGGGCCATAACCTTTAAGGAGCAGCATATGGAGCATATTCTATGGAGCAACTTATGGGGGCCATTATTAACCTTTGAGCAGCATTATATGGGGTGTATTTTGTATGGCGCATCTTATAGGGCCCATCATGAACTGTATGGAGCAATATATGGGCTCCTGATTCAATGTGGATATTCAAAAACATTTTACCTACTAATGTCTCAATTAATTTGACTTTTATTGGTATCTATTCTTATTTTTGAAATTTACCAGCAGCTGCTGCATTTTCCACCCTAGGTTTACACGCGATTCAATAAGTTTTCCCAGTTTTTTATGGCAAAATTAGGAGAGTCGGCTTATACACAGGTCGGCTAAGGCCTCTTTCACACTTCCGTTATCTTGGTCAGTTGCAATCCGTGAAAAAATGCAAAAGACAGATCGGTTTCCGTTGTGACACAATGTATGCCACCGGACCGTCGATTTGACGGATCCGCTGAAGTTGGAAATTTAAAGGAACCGCAGCCTGGAAAAAGAGAGAGAGATTTTTCCTGCCGCCAGAATGGGATTTGGGGTAAAATTTCTGGAAAGGAAATTCTTCCGGGTAAAAAAGCGGATCTGTGCGGACAAAAAACGTTTCATTGTCCATCCACTCAAGTAAGCAGACACCAAAATTCTGGCGGATCTGTCAAAAAACGGATCCAACGGATGATCATCCGTCAAAATCAGTCACTAATGCAAGTCAATGGGAAAAAAACGGATCCACCAAAAAAAATGGCGGATCCGTTTTTTTTGCAAAACGGCGGATTTTGACAGATGGAAACAAACGGAAGTGTGAAACAGGCCTTATACACGAGTATATACGGTATATATATATATATATATTATAAGAAGAAAATCCACCGATACATATCAATTCATGAAGTCAGAAAAATGTATATGTCTATTTTCTGGACAAGCAGTAATCGTGGACACTTCAATAGATATAGATCCCTCAGGCAAAAACCGGAGTAAAAAAGTCCAACTACTGTACATACAGTATGTACTGTATGAAAAATGTCAAACAAATTTTATTAGTCACACAAATAACATACATTATACAAACTCATAAAATCAAAGTGTATCCAAAAGTTCATGTGTGAGGACACACAAAACACTGTAATAACAGTATGGGCAAAACTCACAATCCTCCATAGAAAATTGCACAAAAAATAATAATAGTATATATCTACACCAAAAGAGGCTAAAAGAAAGTGCCACGACTGTTAAATAGTTAACACCAAAAAATTTTAGTGTATGCCAAACATAGAGAGTCAGGTGCATGTCTTACCCATTAGTAGCTGTCAGTGTATGTGCCCAGCAGCAGCCCCGATGCGCGTTTCACATGGGCTTCCTCGGGGGGCTGCTGGGCAAATGCCAAGCATCCTGCACGGTGTTAGGCTGTGAGCACAACCCCCATCTGTGGATGTCGGGCACTCAGACCATCCTCATGGAGTCGGTTTCTAACTGTTTTTACAGACACATGCACATTTGTGGCCTGCTGGAGGTCATTTTGCAGGGTTCTGGCAGTGCTCCTCCTGTTCATCCTTGCACAAAGGCTGAGGTAGCGGTCCTGCTGCTGGTTTGTTACCCTCCTACGGTCCCCTCCATGTCTCCTGGTGTACTGGCCTGTTTCCTGGTAGCGCCTCCAGCCTCTGGACACTGTGCTGACAGACACAGCAAACCATCTTGCCAAAGCTCGCATTGATGTGCCATCCTGGATGAGCTGCACTACCTAAGCCACTTCTGTGGGTTGTAGAGTACGTCTCATTTGTCTGCCAGTGCTCCTCTGTATATCAACCAGTCCAGACCGCACCTGCCAGTGCATTATTGTGTACTATACGGGCTATGGGGTTCATTGTACTGTATGGGCTATGGGGTGCATTATACTGGATGGACCATGAGGTGCATTATACTTTATGGGGTGTAATATGCTCTACCGGGTATGAAGTGCAATATGCTGTACGGACTAAGGGGCGCATTATGTTGTATGGACTATGGGGTGCATTATGTTGAATGGACTATGGGGTGCATTATGCGGTATGAAGAACTATGCAGGGGCTACTATAATAATTGGAGGGCTATGTGGGAGGCTTTAACCTCTTCACGCTGCAGCCCTTTTTCGTTTTTGCGTTCTGGTTTTTCTCTCCCCTTCTTCCCAGAGCCATAAATTTTATATTTTTCTGTCAATATGGCCATGTGAGGGCTTGTTTTTTGCGAGACGAGTTGTACTTTTGAACGACACCATTGTTTTTCCCATATCGTGTACTAGAAAACAAGAAAAAAAATTCCAAGTGTGGTGAAATTGCAAAAAATGTGCAATTTCACAACTATTTTTTGGATTTATTTTTTATCATGTTCAACAAATGCTAAAACTGACCTGCCATTATCTTTATCCAGGTCATTATTTATTTATTTACTCATTTATATAGCACCATTAATTCCACAGCACTTTACTGACATTATCATGAGTTCACAGACACCAAATATGTATAGGTTATTTTTTATTTAAGTGGTGAAAAAATATCCAAAGTTTGTAAAAAAAAAAAAAAAAATTGCATAATTTCCGAGACCCATAGCATCTCCATTTTTTATCATCTGGGGCTGTGTGAGGGCTTATTTTTTGTGTACCAAGCTAATGCTTTTATTGATACCATTTTGGTGTGGATACGATCTTTTGATCGCCCGTTATTGCATTTTAATGCAGTTGGAGTGCCCGCCAGAGCAGTGGGGATACTTGGTACTGGGCTGCTTCTTAAAGGGGCAGTGTCACGGCAACTGTGACCCGGTCCGTGGTTCTGGGCATCCAATAAAAGAGGAATATTTACAGGGGAAAGAATAAAGAGTTTGTAAGAGCAGGTCAGATATGACATTGGTCAGATGTGACATCATTTGAAGTGACATCTTTAACCCCTTCACCCCCAAGGGTGGTTTGCACGTTCATGACCAGGCCGATTTTTACAATTCTGACCACTGTACATTTATGAGGTCATAACTCTGGAACGCTTCCATGGATCCCGGTGATTCTGACATTGTATTCTCGTGACATATTGTACTTCATGCTAGTGGTAAAATTTAATTCAAATAACTTGCGTTTATTTGTGAAAAAAACGGAAATTTGGCAAAAATTTTGAAAATTTCGCAATTTTCCAACTTTGAATTTTTATGCCCTTAAATCACAGAGATACAGCACACAAAAAACTTGATAACTAACATTTCCCACATGTTTACTTTACATCAGCACAATTTTGGAACCAAAATTTTTTTTTGTTAGGAAGTTATAAGGGTTAAAAGTTGACCAGCGATTTCTCATTTTTACAACACCATTTTATTTTTAGGACCACATCACATTTGAAGCCACGTTGAGGGGTCTATATGACAGAAAATACCCAAAAGTGACACCATTCTAAAAACTGCACCCCTAAAGGTGCTCAAAACCACATTCAAGAAGTTTATTAACCCATTAGGTGCGTCACAGGAATTTTTTTGAATATTTAAAAAGAAATGAACATCTAACTTTTTTTCACAAAAAAAATACTTCAGGTTCAATTTTTTTTATTTTACCAAGGGTAACAGGAGAAATTGGACTGCAAAAGTTATTGTGCAATTTGTCCTGAGTACGTTGATACCTGATTTGTGGGGGGGAACGAGTGTTTCGGCGCATGGCAGAGCTCAGAATGGAAGGAGCGCCGTTTGACTTTTTCAATGCAAAATTGGCTGGAATTCAGATCGGACACTATGTCACGTTTGGAGAGTCCCTGATGTACCTAAACAGTGGAAACCCCCTACAAGTGACCCCATTTTGGAAACTAGACCCCCCAAGGAACTTATCTAGATATGTGGTGAGAACTTTGAACCCACAAGGGCTTTACAGAAGTTTATAACGTACAGCGGTACAATTAAAAAATCATATTTTTTCCACAAAAATGATCTTTTCACCCCAATTTTTATTTTCCCAGGGGTAACAGGACCCTAAAAGTTATTGTGCAATTTGTCCTGAGTATGCTGATACCCCACATGTGGGGGTAAACCACTATTTGGGCGCATGGCAGAGCTCGGAAGGGAAGCAGCGCCATTTGACGTTTTTGGCTGGAATTGAGAATCGGACACCATGTCGCGATTGGAAAACCCCTGATGTACCAAAACAGTAGAAACCCCCCACAAATGACACCATTTTGTAAACTAGACCCCCCAAGGAACTTATCTAGATGTGTGGTGAGCACTTTGAATCCCCCAGTGCTTCACAGAAGTTTATAACGCCCGGGCATGAAAATAAAAAATTCATATTTTTTCCACAAACATGATCTTTTAGTCACCATTTTTTTTATTTTCTCAAGGGTAACAGGAGAAATTGGACCCCAAAAGTTGTTGTCCAATTTGTCCTGAGTATGCTGGTACCCCATATGTGGGAGAAAACTACTGTATGGGCACACGTCGGGGCTCGGAAGGGAAGTAGTGACGTTTTGGAATGCAGACATTGATGGAATGGTCTGCGGGTGTCATGTTGCCTTTGGAGAGCCCCTAATGTACCTAAACAGTGGAAACCCCCCACAAATGACCCCATTTTGAAAACTAGACCCCCTAAGGAACTTATCTAGATGTGAGGTGAGCACTTTGAACCCCCAAGGGCTTCACAGAAGTTTATAATGCCAGGGCATGAAAATAAAAAAATCGTATTTTTTCCACAAACATGATCAATTAGTCCCCAATTTTTTTATTTTCCCAAGGGTAACAGGAGAAATTGAACCCCAAAAGTTGTTGTCTAATTTGTCCTGAGTACGCTGACACCCCATATGTGGGAGAAAACTACTGTATGGACACACGTCAGGGCTCGGAAGGGAAGTAGTGACGTTTTGGAATGCAGACTTTGATGGAATGGTCTGCGGGTGTCATGTTGCCTTTGGAGAGCCCCTAATGTACCTAAACAGTGGAAACACCCACAAATGACCCCATTTTGGAAACGAGAACCCCTAAGGAACTTATCTAGATGTGTGGTGAGCACTTTGAACCCCCAAGGGCTTCACAGAAGTTTATAATGCCCGGGCATGAAAATAAAAAAATCGTATTTTTTCCACAAACATGACAATTAGTCCCCAATTTTTTCATTTTCCCAAGGGTAACAGGAGAAATTGGACCCCAAAAGTTGTTGTCCAATTTGTCATGAGTACGCTGACACCCCATATGTGGGAGAAAACTACTGTATGGACACACGTCGGGGCTCGGAAGGGAAGCAGTGACGTTTTGGAATGCAGACTTTGATGGAATGGTCTGCGGGTGTCATGTGCGTTTGGAGAGCCCCTGAAGTACCTAAACTATTGAAACTCCCCACAAGTGACCCCATTTTGGACACTAGACCCCCCCACGGAACTTATCTAGATGTGTGGTGAGCACTTTGAACCCCCAAGTGCTTCACAGAAGTTTATAACGCTCGGACGTGAAAATAAAAAAATCATTTTTTTCCACAAAAATGATATTTTTGCCCCCAATTTTTTATTTTCCTAAGGGTAACAGGAGAAATTGGACCCCAAAAATTGTTTTGCAATTTGTCCTGAGTAGGTTGATACCCTACACGTGGGGGTAAAACACTGTTTGGGCGCATGGCAGAGCTTGGAAGGGAAGGAGCACCATATGACTTTTTCAACTCAGAATTGGCTGGAATTGAGATCAGGCGCAATGTTGCATTTGGAGAGCCCCTGATGTGCCCAAACAGTGGAAACCCCCAATTCTAACTCCAACCCGAACCCCAACACACCCCTAACCCTAATCTCAGCCCTAACCCTAGCCCTAACCCAAGCCCTAACCCTAGCCCTAACCCTAACCCTAGCCCTAACCCTAACCCTAGCCCTAACCCTAGCCCTAACCCTAATGGAAAAATAGAAATAAATACATTTTTTTTTATTTTATTATTTTTCCCTAACTAAGGGGGTGATAACGGGGGGGTTTGATTTACTATTTATGGCGGTTTTTATATTTGGCAGCTGTCGCACGCTAAAAGACGCTTTTTATTGTAAAAATAGTTTTTGCATCACCACATATTGAGAGCTATAATTTTTCCGTATTTTGACCCACCGAGTCATGTGAGGTCTTATTTTTTGCGGGATGAGTTGACGTTTTTATCGGTACCATTTTCGGGCACGTGACATTTTTTGATCGCTTTTTATTCCGATTTTTGGGACGCAGAATGAACAAAAACCAGCGTTTCATGAATTTCTTTTGGGGGAGTGCGTTTACACCGTTCCGCGTGCGGTAAAATTGATAAAGCGGTTTTATTCTTCGGGTCAGTATGGTTACAGCGATACCTCATTTAGGTCTTTTTTTATGTTTTGTCGGTTTTATGCAATGAAAACTATTTTATATAAAAAATAATTATTTTTGCATCGCTTTATTCTGCGAGCTATAACTTTTTTATTTTTTTGCTGATGATGCTGTTTGGTGGCTCGTTTTTTGCGGGACAAGATGACGTTTTCAGCGGTACCATGGATATTTATATGCATCTTTTTGATCGCGCGTTATTACACTTTTGTTTGGCGGTATGATAATAAATCATTATTTTTTGCTTCGTTTTTTATTTTTATTTTTTAAGGGGTTCGCTAAAGGGGTTAACTAATGGGACAGTTTTATAGGGCGGGTCGTTACGGACGCGGCGATACCTAATATGTGTACTTTTATTGTTTTTTTTTTTTATTTTGAAAAAATGAATTTATTGGGGAATATTTTTTTTTTTTTTACTAATTTATTTGGCGATTTTTTTAAAATTATTTTTACACTTTTTTTTATTTTTTTTTTACTTTATTACATAGTCCCAGGTGGGACATCGCTGATCTGTCACATCACAGATCACTGTGACAGATCAGCAATCTGTCACAGGCAGTGCCGAAGGCTTCCTCATGCCTGCGCTTTGCAGGCACTGAGGAAGCCAGCTTCCTGCAGGCCCCCGAAGGCCCCCGTCGCCATCTTGGATTCGGGGGCCTGCAGGAAAGGAGCCCCCCGCAGCAGCGCTGCACATTGCGCTGCCGTGGGGGGCTCAGGGAAGCACGGAGGGAGCCCCCTCCCTGCCGATGCTTCCCTTTAACTCCCGGTACACCGGGAGTGCAAGGGGTTAACGTGTCAGGGGCGGTCCGTGACCGCCCCCGGGTGTCAGCTGTGATAATCAGCTGACACCCGGCCGCGATCAGCGGCGCTCACCACGTGGGCGCCGCTGATCGCTGAGACGTACTATCCCGTCCATGGGCATAGGGGCCCAGGTCCCATGGACGGGATAGTACGTCGGATGGCAGGAAGGGGTTAAAGTGATACATGACAAATATACCAGAAATAGTCCAGAAATCGGTCAGACGGTAAGACTAACCACTGCTTTCTTACTTTACTTGTGTTTTTTTTTGTTTTTGTTTTTTTTACCCTACTCTTTAACTATGCTCACATATGCCATCACTGTTTTTGCTTCACTAATCTTCAGTCTCCTTCACTATCCCCAAACCCCTGCACACTTGAACCAAATAACTATCTCCCCTTTCTCTTACCCCCCCACCTTGCTTTATCTGCAGACATACTCCTTAACCTCAGACCTCTTCTACTAAAATACAATACAAGACGATCACTCTCCTTCACCCACCTGCTTTCCCTTTCTCTGCTTCTTCTCACTGCTGGTGACATATCCCCCAATCCTGGCCCCCCTGC
This sequence comes from Dendrobates tinctorius, assembly GCF_039654945.1. Lineage (NCBI taxonomy): Eukaryota > Metazoa > Chordata > Amphibia > Anura > Dendrobatidae > Dendrobates > Dendrobates tinctorius. The sequence continues at coordinate 24,863,034 of NW_027361802.1, read as the reverse complement.
CTCCTACATCCCACTAATCCTCACCCCTATCTTTTTCACACCAAGAGAAACTACCACAATCCCTCACACTCAAAACCTGTGCCACTGACCCCCTCTCTCCCGCACCCTCTTTCTGGAACACTTTGGAATGCTCGCTCCATCTGCAACAAGTTCCACGTGATCCACAACCTCTTTACCTTCCGCAACCTTTCCTTCATGGCCCTCACTGAGACCTGACTGACACCCCTGACACGGCCTCTCCGGCCGCACTGAGTTATGGCCGCCTCCACTTTACCCACACTCCTCGCCCTGGCAACAGACATGGTGGAATAGTGGGTTTCCTCCTTTCTAAAAACTGCTCCTTCAACCCTATCCAACCCCCACCCTCCCTTATCCTCCCTTCTTTCGAGGTTCACTCTGTCCGTATTTACTCTCCCTCTAATCTCCAAATGGCTGTCATATACAGTACCAACCACCGGGCTCAGTCACTGCCTTCATCGACCAATTCTCCACCTGGCTCCTCCACTTTCTCTCTGCTGACATCCCCACCATCATCATGGGGGACTTCAACATCCCCATTGACACCCACCAACCAGCAGCCTCCAAACTCCAGTCACTTACCTCATCCTTTGGACTTACTCAGTGGTCCTCCACAGCCACCCACACAGATGTACATACATTAAACCTCATCTTCACCCACCTCTGTTCCCTATCTAATCTCACAACCTCTCCCTTCCCCCTATCTGACCACCATCTACTCACATTCTCATCCTTGTCCTTCTCACCTGCCCCCCATGTCCAGCCACTAGCACATCCTCGCAGAAACCTCGCACACCTAGACATCCACAGACTCTCTTCTACCTCTGTCCTCCATATCTTCACTCCACAACACGGACAGTGCCACCGCTTTCTACAATGCCACCCTCACATCAGCCATAGACTCAGTCGCTCCTCTCATGCATGGCAAAGTGCGACAAACCAATAGGCAACCCTGGCACAACAAGCTCACCAAAAAACTTCGACAAGCATCCAGGGTCGCGGAGCAGCGTTGGAAGAAAACACGCCTGCCGGACGATTTCACTGCTTTCAAACAAGCTACACTTGCCTTTAAATAAGCCCTCACCTCTGCTTAACAGACCTATTTCACAAACCTTGTATCTTCATTATCCCACAACCCAAAACAACTGTTCAGCACATTCAACTTTCTCCTCCGCTCACCACTGCCACCTCCAACTCCCCTCATCTCTGCTGAGGACATTGCCACCTACTTCAAAAACAAGATTGACCAAACAAGGCAAACCTTTACAGTTCCACCACCCCAACCACTCCACATACCAGACCTCTGCCCTTCCCTAATAACCCCCCATCCAACATCACTGAAGGAGAGCTTACTCATCTCCTTTCCAAATCACGCCTCACCACCTGTGCACTTGACCCCATCCCTTCCCACCTGCTCCCCAACCTCACTAACATGATTATTCCAGCCGTAACCCATCTCTTCAATCTATCCCTAACTTATGGTACCTTCCCCTCTGCCTTCAAAGATGCCACCATAACACCCATCCTCAAAAAATCAAACCTTGACCCAACTGCTATGCCCAGCTATCGCCCCATATCACTGCTCCCGCTTGCTTCCAAACTCCTTGAACAGCATGCCCATGCTCAACTTTCCTCCCACCTCTTATCTAACTCCCTCCTTGACATCCTGCAATCTGGCTTCCACACCCACCACTCCACTGAAACTGCCCTGACCAAAATTACTAATGACTTACTCACAGCCAAAGCTAACAGATAGTTCTCCATCCTCCTCCTTCTTGACCTGTCCTCTGCCTTTGATACAGTTGACCACTGCCTACTGCTACAGATTCTTTCTTCCCTTGGCATCAAAGACCTTGCCCTGTCCTGGATTTCCTCATACCTTTCTGACTGCACATTCAGTGTTTCCCATTCCCACACTACCTCCTCATCCCTCCCCCTCTCTGTTGGAGTCCCCCAAGGCTCTGTTCTGGGGCCCCTACTTTTTTCCCATCTATACTCTTGGCCTAGGATAACTCATAAAGTCCCATGGCTTCCAGTACCACCTGTATGCAGATAAGACTCAGATCTACCTCTCTGGCCCAGATGTCACCTCTCTACTGTCCAGAATCCCGGAGTGTCTATCAGCCATATCCTCCTTTTTCACCTCTCACTTTCTAAAACTCAACGTAGACAAAACTGAACTCATTATCTTTCCTCTATCTCATGTATGTTCCCTACCTGATCTATCTATTATGGTAAACCGCATCACGCTCTCTCCTGCACCTGAAATCCGCTGCCTCGGAGCAACTCTCGACTCTGCCCTGTCATTCAAACCACACGTCCAATCTCTTGCCACCTCCTGTCGCCTCCAACTCAAAAATATTTCCAGAATCCGTCCCTTCCTCAGTCCTCAATCTACTAAAACTCTTGTACATGCCCTCATCATCTCCCGCCTTGACTACTGCACCACTCCAGTCTGTCCTCAATTCTGCTGCCCGACTAATCCACCTCTCTCCTCGCTACTCCCCTGTCTCCCCCCTCTGCAAATCCCTCCAGTGGCTCCAGTTCAAACTACTAACACTGACCTTCAAAGCCATCCACAACCTTTCCCCTCCCTATATTCTGAACTAATCTCCCAATATCTTCCCTCACATAATCTTCGATCCTCCCAAGACCTCCTTCTCTCCTCCACACTTATTCGTTCCTCACACAACCGCCTCCAAGATTTCTCCCGAATATCCCCTATCCTCTGGAATGCCATGCCTCAACACGTCCGATTATCCACCACCCTTGGTTCCTTCAAACGGAACCTGAAAACCCATCTTTTCAGGAAAGCTTACAGCCTGCAATGACCATTTTGCCGCCTCACCACCGCCTGAGCTGCCGCCTCATCACCACCAGAGCTGCTGCGCCCCCGATCTTCTGTCTCTTCCCCACTATCCCGTAGAATGTAAGTCCGCAAGGACAGGGTCCTCTCCCCTCTGTACCAGTCTGTCATCGTAAATTTGTTTACTGTTAACGATATCTATAACTTTGTATGTAACCCCCCTTCTCATGTACAGCACCATGGAATTAACGGCGCTATATAAATAAATAATAATAATAATAATAAAGTAATAAAGTTTATAATGAGTGTTCGTGATGCCACCTGTGGTTTCTGGTCAGAGGCAACCAGCACTGCAGGGCAGATCCTCTGGGACTGATGGTGATGCAGCAGAGTTGGTATAGCTCTCCACAGGCAGAGCTTAGTCCCATTGCAGATGTAAGAAGTAGAACAGAGGTCTCAAACTGCATTCCTCAAGGGCCGCAAACAGGTCATGTTTTCAGGATTTCCTTGTATTGCACAGGTGATAATTTAATCACCTGCACAGATAATTATTCCAGCACCTTGTGCAATACAAGGAAGTCCTGAAAACATGACCTGTTTGCTGCCCTTGAGGAATGCAGTTTGAGACCTCTGATGTAGAAGGCGATGGTGATGTAGTGTGGTAACTAGCAGGTATGCAGGATGCAGTGACGGGCAGGAGGCAGAATAAGGGTTAAACTCAAGTTTTATATATGAATATAGGGTAAAGCTGACAACGAGTTTTCCACGCAGGGAATTAAAACACAAATACACAATCTCACACAGAATAAACAATACGGGCGGAGATGTGACTGTTATGTAGCCACGGACTGGACAACTAAGGTCCCTTAGGGGGCTAGAACGGGGGAACGAATAACGGAGAGTCACTTATCGTTCTCTGACGTCCTGCAGGGTTGGTGTATGAGGAATGTCCTGGCGGCGCCTCAGTCGACGTGTCCAACTGAGGAAGCATTGCCGGAGAGTCTGGAAGTCCTTGCGCCCCGCATAGCTCTCCTGATGCCGGGCCTTCCGCAGTGGAGAGCAGAGGAGACCACAGGTACCAGTTAGGAGGCCGCAGCCACGGCAGGGAGCAGAGCGAAGGTGGCCATGGGTCCCGATGTGGAGGCCGCAGCCAAGGTGCGAAGCAGAGCGGAGGCAGCCGTGGTTCCCGGTGACGGGGTCGATGGCGGCGGGTGGACCGCCTGTGGAAACCAGCCGTCCAGTGCACGGGGGTGCCGCGCCCGAGGGTGCACCGTGGCCCGCCCTCTGCAGCGACTCGGGGAGAGGTCTCTGCTCCGGGCACGCAGTCGGGGCACTCCGCTTGGTCAGGTCGGGTCCTGTCCCTTCTCTCTCGGATGTGCTGACTCACGCCTAAGGAGAGAGGTACGCTCGGCTCCTCCCTCCTATGTCTCATCTCTCTTGTCCCTTGTTTACCTGCACCGCTCCTTTTATAGTCGACCTGCCCCCTTTTTGCCTGGTCAAAGGTCGGTCCTGGCCTGCAATCATACCCCCCGGGAACACGGGTGACAGTCCTCTTAGTTCCGGCCCAGAAACACGGTCGGTCCTCTTTCCTGGACCCACTCCCCTACGGCAGTACTCAGCAAGAGATGTAGCAGTGCTGAGTAGGTGTTGTAGAAAGAATTCAGAGGCACAGCTGGGTACAGTTCCAAAGCTTTAGTCACAGTTCTGGTGCGCACAGATGCCCACTTGGTGCTGCGTCCTCCAGGTGAGGGGTCCAGTCAACTCCCAGGCAGATGGAGAACACCTTTCCAGCACTCCCTTCAGTATGTGCCTTTCCTGGCCATCTCACTGTGCTGGCTTTCCTACTCCTCTTCCTTCCCAACACCTCACAGTCAGTGTCCCAGGCCAGCAGCCGCAAACTTTGCCGGGTTCCATCCTCGCTGTGTTCCCTTGTTCCCTCATGGCTGCCTTTCCGGAGAAGATAATTGTGGCTTGGGGCTAAGGTACCTAAAAGCGCCTCAGCCTCTGGCTTGCTAGCTGAGTCAGATGATATCTCCACTAGGCTAGGGGGCCAGTACCCCTCTGTGACCTGATCCCTCCACCCAGCGTGGAACCAGACCCACGGGCAGTATGGTCGCTGCTCCGTGCCTCTAGGATCCCTTCCCTGTTCAGGGAGCATCCTTCAGTCACTTTCCTTCCAGCAGCTCCTCCTGACAGGGAGCTCCTTCACACACGTCCCTTCACCTCTTCCCCTACGGGAAGACTGTCCTAACTCTAACTCTACTCTCCAGCTCTGAACCTTCAAGCTCCACCCACCTCCCAACACCCTTTACTACCCGGCAGGGTTGAGATCCTCCTCCCGTAGGGTCCATCCAGGGTGCCCTGCTGCTATAGGGTTTGTGTTGGGTGTAGGTGTACACCCAGCTTACCTGGGAAGTGGGATACCTCTGTGACAACTGAACCCTCTGGGGCGCCACACAATGTTGCTGCGATCAAAAAAACATAATTCGGGCGTTTTGCCCTTTTTTTTGCTATGACATTTACCAATCGGATTAATTATTTTTATAGCTTGATAGATCGGGCAGGGGTGGCATTTATGTACATGTAATCTAAGTACATGTATCAAAGTACGCTGGCAGTTATAACATGGCTTAATCTAACACGCATCTCTATTCTCTTCATACAGGTATTTAACTATTTCCAGCAACTTCACTGAATCGTGCATGTGTCCAACCTCTATCATTCATCTTTGCAGCATATATGAGTATATAGTTATTTCAACTCACCCTGCTTGTCCCCTTATGCTATTGAGGTCAAATAACTTTTCAAAGCGGTTTATGATCCATGTAGGCCTGGACACCTCTTTATCTGCTAAATAAATTTGTTGTGTCCTGCTGTCCTAACTTAGTTTGATTGATTGCTAACGAGTAAGGAGAGAAAAAAAAAAAAAGGAAGATCTTAGAAGTGGCCTTCTATAAATTCAGAGCTAGCCTGGGGAAGGCATTTATGCAGGGGTGGCATTTATGTACATGTAATCGAAGTACATGTATCAAAGTACGTTGGCAGTTATAACATGGCAGTGAGACAGGGCAGGAGACAGGTAAGACAAATAAATAAATCTCTTCCCTGTACATTTGGGCAACCCGAAATATTTACCATATGCATTTGTCTAATTTATATCCTGGCCGCTGCATTTACACACATCCACCGCCCTGGTATTAACTCTCTATACTACGTCCATATTGGCCCCTCACTCCTTTACTCTCCTATGTATAGCACTCATGCTCTTTTCACATTGCTACACAGCACAGATCCAGTCAGTCCAACCATCCAACATAAGAGACGCTCCCACAAATCACTTAAGCATCTGCTCACTCCTTCTATGCTCCTTCTCCTAGTCGCAGGAGACATTGCTCCCAACCCTGGTCCCCCATGTTATAGAAAGTCAAACCCCCCAACTGCTACACTCAGAAACCCCTCTAATCTTATTAATATTCCCTGCATGCCATCTGTCTCTCTTAATTGTGCCCATTGTAATTCTCGCTCAGTGTGTAACAAACTCTCCTTCACTCATGACTTTTTCCTTTCTAATTCTCTTAACCTCCTGGCTCTTACTGAAACCTGGATCCAGCAGTCAGACACTACCGCTGCTGCTGCTCTTTCATGTGGTGGACTACACTTCTCTCATACCCCAATATCAGACAATAGAGCAGGTGGAGGTGTTAGTCTGCTCCTATCATCAAAATGTACCTTTCAGGTTATCCCTCAAGTACCCTCACTTGCCTTTCCTTCTTTTGAGGTCCATGCCGTCAGACTCTACACCCCCTTCTCCATGCGAGTGGCGGTGGTATATCGTCCTCCTGGCCCCTCCCATCAGTTCCTGGATCATTTTGCCACTTGGCTTCCACATTTTCTCTCCTGTGACATCCCTACCCTCATCATGGGCGATTTCAACATCCCCATTGCTCTTCCCCTCTCCCCATCTGCTACTACTCACTTTTTATCTCTAACCTCCTCATTTGGCCTTTTGCAGCTTACTAATTCTCCAACGCATGAAGATGGAAACTCCCCCAACTTGGTCTTCTCTCGGCTTTGTGCAGTGGATGATTTTGCAAACTCCCCTCTCCCGCTCTCTGACCACAATCCTCTTTCATTCTCTATCAAGAACTGCCAGGCTGCTCAGGTCACCCCCACTGTTCATATTTATAGAAACATACAGGCTATTAACACCCAGAAACTTATGAAGAACTTGCAGTCTTCATTGGCCCCTATCTCCTCCCTTTCATGTCCTGATTCTGCATTGAAGCACTACAATGAAACACTTCAAAGTGCCCTAGATGAATTTGCTCCTCCTATACATAGATCACCACAACACAGATGGCGACAACCCTGGCACACCCTGCAAACACGTTTCCTGCAGCGGTGTTCCAGGTGCGCCGAATGTCTGTGGAGAAAATCCAACCTACCTGAAGATTTAATCCATTATAAGTTTATGCTTCGAACATACAACACTGCCCTTCACCTCTCAAAACAAACCTATTTCAACACCCTCATCACCTCACTGTCCAATAACCCGAAATGTCTCTTTGACACTTTTCATTCTCTACTCAACCCAAGAGTACAGGCCCCAACCACGGAGCTTTAAGCTGACGACGTGGCCAATTACTTCAAAGAAAAAATTGACCAGATCCGACAGGAAATTATCTCCCAATCACCTCATACCATGCACTGTCCTCCCTCCCCCACTGCATCTATCTCACTCTCTGATTTTGAACCAGTCACAGAAGAAGAAGTAAGCAGGCTCCTTGCATCTTCTCGCCCAACCACTTGCACCAGTGACCCATTTCTGTCACATCTACTCGAGCCCCTTTCCCCTGCTGTCACCCCTCACCTAACTAAAATATTTAACCTCTCTCTCTCTTCTGGTATCTTTCCCTCCTCATTTAAGCATGCCAACATACATCCACTACTTAAAAAACCATCCCTTGACCAAAACTGTGCCGCTAACTATAGACCTGTTTCTAATCTTCCCTTCATCTCTAATCTCCTGGAACGCCTGGTCACTCCCGTCTTATCCGCTATCTCTCAGAAAACTCTCTTCTCAACCCTCTCCAATCCGGTTTCCGCTCTTTACACTCTGCTGAAACTGCCCTCACTAAAATCTCTAATGATCTACTAACAGCTAAATCTAATGGTCATTACTCCATGCTAATTCTCTTGGATCTCTCTGCAGCATTCGACACTGTGGATCATCAGCTCCTCTTCACTATGCTCCGTTCCATTGGCCTCAAGGACACCGTTCTCTCCTGGTTCTCCTCCTATCTCTCTGACCGCTCCTTCACTGTATCTTTTGCTGGCTCCTCCTCCTCTCATCTTCCCCTTACTGTTGGGGTTCCTCAAGGATCAGTCCTAGGCCCCCTCCTCTTCTCTTTGTATACTGCCCCTATTGGTCAAACAATCAGTAGATTTGATTTCCAGTACCATCTCTATGCTGACGACACCCAATTATACGCTTCTTCTCCTGACATCACGCCAGCCTTTCTAGAAAACACCGGCAATTGTCTAAACGCTGTGTCTAACATCATGTCCTCACTATATCTGAAACTGAACCTGTCAAAGACTGAACTCCTTGTGTTTCCTCCCGCTACTAATGTACCTATACCCGACATTGCCATTTCCGTGTGTGGTTCTACTATTACTCCCCAGCAACATGCCCGCTGTCTTGGGGTCATACTTGACTCCGAGCTTTCCTTTGCTCCCCACATCCGATCACTGGCTCGTTCTTGTTATCTGCACCTCAAAAACATTTCTAGAATTCGACCTTTTCTTACTTTTGACTCTGCAAAAACTCTGACTGTTTCTCTTATTCATTCTCGTCTCGACTATTGTAACTCCCTTCTAATTGGTCTCCCTCTTACCAAACTCTCCCCTCTCCAATCTGTCTTGAATGCTGCTGCCAGGATCATATTCCTCGCCAATCGTTACACCGATGCCTCTACCTTGTGCCAGTCATTACACTGGCTACCCATCCACTCCAGAATCCAGTACAAACTTATTACCCTCACCCACAAAGCTCTTCAAGGCTCAGCACCACCCTACATCTCCTCCCAGTATACCATCCTACCCGCGCCCTCCGTTCTGCTGATGACCTGAGGTTAGCATCCTCAATAATCAGAACCACCCACTCCCATCTCCAAGACTTTGCACGTGCTGCGCCAATTCTTTGAAATGCACTTCCCAGGTCAATACGATTAGTCCCCAATCCCCACAATTTTAAGCGTGCCCTGAAAACTCATTTATTCAGACTGGCCTACCGCCTCAACACATTAACCTAATCTATCCCTATGTGGCACAGCCAAAAGTTTTTCACCATAACCAGGTTCCCCGCATCATGTTCCCACATGCTTTATGCATCCATTAGCCCTCTGCATCTGTACTGTTATACACTTAACATTATGGCTGGTCCATACAATCAGGGCAACTGTTACCACCCACCTTTCGTGTCTCCCCTTTTTCCTCATAGACTGTAAGCTTGCGAGCAGGGCCCTCATTCCTCTTGGTATCTGTTATGATCTGTGTGATTATTGTTATGCTGTAATGTATATTGTCTGTACAAGTCCTCTCTGAATTGTAAAGTGCTGCGGAATATGTCGGCGCTATAGAAATTTATTATTATTATTATTATCGGGCGATTCTGAATTCTGCGATACCAAATGTGCGTATTTTTAATTTTTTTATTTGTTTTATTTTGAATGGGGCAAATGGGGGGTGATTTTAACTTTTATTTTTTTAATATTAAAAACATTTATTTTACATGCTTCAATATTCTCCATGGAAGACTAGAAGCTGCAGTTGTTTGATCTCCTCAATACACACAGGCGATGATCAAATCGCCGGTGTGCTGCAGAAATTCTCACTTGCTATGAGCGCTGACCGCTGGGCGTCACTCATAGCAATCCGGCAATGACAACCACAGGAGTCTCCTGCAGAACCCGGGTTGTCATCATTTAACGGGTTCACAGCCGCGGGTGTTAGGGGCACATGTCACATGTTCAAAACAGCTGACATTTTCCGGGAAAGATGTGGGCTCAGCACCAGAACCCACATCAAAGGGAGGGACACGACATGCGCAGTACATGTACGGCACATGTCGTGAAGGGGTTAAACTGTATGCAAGCAATTATACAGTGTGAAGGTTTGTGTGGAGTCCATCATACAGTGTGGAGGGCTGTGTGGGGAGCCATTATACAGTGTGAGGCCATTATATTGTATGTAGGCCCATTACGCTGCATGGAGGGCTGTGTGGGGATCATACTGCGTTGGGGTCTCCATACTTTTCTGGGGCAGTTGAGGGGTGGGGCACAGTAGGGTCATCATACTGGGCGTGTGGGGATTACAGTGGAGGAATTCACTGTACGGGTATCTTAGTGTTTGTGGGGCATTTTTGTTGACATCATACTTTACCAGTGCAATGAAAGGGGGATCTAGCGCTCCAGCAGGAGGAAAATTAGAAGGCACTCAGTACCACACAGTAGGTGCAGTAATAAGGACACATATGGCAACAGCGGCTCAGTATTGGGTTATATGCAGGATAAGGAGTTTGTGCAGGTTGGGGATATATGGGGATGGTGATTAAAATGTGAGAATTCAGATGTGTCTTGTAATCTCTGCAGCCGAGGCTTGGCTGGAAGAAGTTGCCATGTCGGTCTAGGCCAGATGGAAAAGACTGGAAAAGAAAGTCAGCTGTAAGTCACCATCAATAACTGTACTGGGATCTCTTATATGTTCTGAAGGACTGGTATCTACCACTATATGTCACCATATGGCTGTAATATCAGTGTTGGCCGTTGTATAGAGATTTTTTTAGTAACAGCTCTGTCATTTGCTGAGGCTCTCCCACACCCACTATTAGGGTGCGCCACCATATTTGTAAGCGCTGGGATCCTGGGTTCAAATCCCACCAAGGACAACAACTGCAAGGAGTTTGTATGTTCTCTTCATGTTTGCATGGGTTTCCTCCAGGTTCTGCAGTTTCCTCCTACATTCCAAAGACATACTGATAGGGAATTTAGATTGTGAGCCTCATTGGAGACAGTGCCAATAATGTCTGCAAAGCGCTATGGAATTAATGGCGCTATATAAATGAGTAAAATAAATAAAATAAAATGGTTAGGAGCCCACTCAGTAGTTTCGCCCCGCTGAACCAAACCCATAGCTAAACCTCTGCAGGTAGGTTATTTTCAAGGCCATGACAAGGCATTTTGATGCCCTATACAGATAAGGTCAATGGTGCCCCACACCTTTCCCCTGCAAAGGAATGGGTCAGATAGTAAAGCCCCTGTCACACACAGCGATCTCGCTAGTGAGATCACTGCTGAGTCACAAGTTTTGTGACGCAACAGTGATCTCACCAGCGAGATTGCTGTGTGTGACACTTATCAGCGACCGGCCCCCCCTGCCGGGTATCGCTGATCGTGCTCTAATGGCCTGGACATTTTTTTGATCATTGGTCTCCTGCTGGCCAGCACGCATCGCTGCGTGTGGCAGGCGGGAGACCAACGATCAGCGAGCTGGAGCTGGTAACCAAGGTAATCATCGGGTTTCTAAGCGCCGCGTGGTGCTTAGAAACCCGATGTGTACGTTAGATACCAGCGCACTGGTGCAAGGAGCTGGTAACCAAGGTAAACATCGGGTTTCTAAGCGCCGTGCGGCGCTTAGAAACCCGATGTTTACCTTGGTTACCAGCTCCCTGCACCAGTGCGCTGGTATCTTAACGTACACTGTGGGTAACTAAGCGATGTGCGTCGCTTGTTACCTGCGTGTTGTTGTCCTGATCGCTGCTGAGATCTGTCTGTTTGGCAGGTCACCAGCGATCATGTAGTGACACACCAGCGATCCTGACAAGTTCATATCGTTGTCGGGATCGCTGGTGAGTCGCTATGTGTGACGGGTCAAGTAATAAGCTCTAGCAACCAGTTTCACTAGAATTGTTCTCTTTTCACAAAAAATAGCAGCAAAAAATAAAAAAGTGATCTACTTTAGGGGTGTGGCTTAACATGGCTTGCAATTTCACATATAGATACAGGAATTACTCATTGTTTGCAGACCATTTACAGTACACAATACCTCAGACAAATAGAGATAGTAATCTATGACATCCTATAAATTAAAAGGCAAACACAAGGATAGTCATTGAAATTAATACTCCTTAACCTGGGGACCATTTGATTTCAATTAAGGTATACAACATTTGAGGGATACTCTATGGCAGTGTTCCCCAACTCCAGTTCTCAGGAGCCGCCAACAGGTCAGGTTTTCAGGATTTCCTTAGTATTGCACAGGTGATAATTGCATCCCCTTGACAGGCAAAAATTCTATCACCTGTGCAATACTAAGGAAATCCGTGAAAGTGATTTCAATCAATTTCCCCTGAGGAAACCACGCTCTGTGACGATACGCTTGGGTCCTTTTGTCCTTGTACCATGCTATAGCTGGGTCTTTTTAACATGTCAAGTAACAGGTTATCTAGTTCAGCCTTGACTTTTCTGGGATTTTTTGCTTTTCTAAAGCTGTCATCTATTTTTTCTCCATGTTTTAGGCTATTTTGTTCTTTGGCTTTCCCTACAGATTTTCCTTTTCATTTATTTGCGGTTTTGTATATATATATATATAGGTTCATTTTGTTCCTTGCCACAATATATGTGCTGCTTTCATCATTCTGATCAAACCTGATAGATGCATGCCTATGTGGAAATATTTTCTGAAGTTCAGTACCTACAGTGGGTACCGGAAGTATTCAGACCCCTTTAAATTTTTCATTCTTTGTTTCAGTGCATGCATTTGGTAAATTTAAAAAAAAGTTCATTTTTTTTCTCATTAACCCCTTCATGACCAATGACGCCACATAGGCGTCATGAAACCTGGTTCAAATCTGACCAGTGACGCCTATGTGGCGTCATGACTTCAAAGCCCCCCTGCGGGTCGGGTGACCGAAAGGTCACCTGACCCGCAGATACAGGGGGCTTTGTAATTCACCACAGGGGGCGTGGCTTCGCCCCCACGTGGCTACGATCGCTCTGATTGGCTGTTAAAAGTGAAACAGCCAATCAGAGCGATAGTAATATTTCATCAATGAAAATTGATGAAATATTACAATCCAGCCATGTCCGACGCTGCTGTAGCATCGGACATGGCTGGAGACACCGATTCCACCCCCCCCACCGGCGATCGCCCCCCCGCAACTGAATGACAGCGGCGATCTGCCGCCGCTGTCATCATCTGCCCCCCTCCCATTCCCTCTGCTCCCCGCCAGCCTCCGATCCCCCCCTCACCCCCCCGGTACCTCCTGAATCCCCCCGTCCCTCCCGGTGTCCCTCGGGTCCGGATGATGGGCGCCGCCATCTTTGAAAATGGGGGGCGCATGCGCAGTGCGCCCGCCCGAATCTGCCGGCTGCAGATTCCATTCTTTCATTTTGATCACTCTCACAGTGATCAAAATGAAAGAAAAAGTAAATAAACCCCCCGATTATCACCCCCATAGGTAGGCAGTACTAATAAAATAAAGAAAATATTTTTATTTTTATTTTTCCATGAGGGTTAGGGTTAGGGTTGAAAAGAGGGTTAGGGTTAGGGTTAGGGTTGAAGAGAGGGTTAGGGTTAGGGTTAAAAAGAGGGTTAGGGTTAGGGTTGAAAAGAGGGTTAGGGTTGAAAAGAGGGTTAGGGTTGGAAAGAGGGTTAGGGTTGGAAAGAGGGTTAGGGTTGGAAAGAGGGTTAGGGTTGGAAAGAGGATTAGGGTTGGAAAGAGGGTTAGGGTTGGAAAGAGGGTTAGGGTTGGAATTAGGGTTAGGGTTGGAATTGGGGTTAGGCTTGTGGTTAGGGTTATGGTTAGGGTTGGGATTAGGGTTCAGGGTCTGTTGGGGTTAGGGTTATGGTTAGGGTTGGAATTAGGGATGTGTTGGGGTTAGGGCTGTGGTTAGGGGTGTGTTGGGGTTAGGGCTGGAGTTAGAATTGAGGGGTTTCCACTGTTTAGGCACATCAGGGGGTCACCAAACGCGACATGGTGCAACCACTGATTCCAGCCAATTTTGCGTTCAAAAAATTAAACGGTGCTTCCTCCCTTCCAAGCCCCGACGTGTGCCCAAACAGTGGTTTACCCCAACATATGGGGTATCAGCGTACTCAGGAAAAATTGCACAACAACTTTGGGGGTCTAATTTCTCCTGGTACCCTTGGGAAAATAAAAAATTGGGGGCTAAAAAAATATTTTTGTGGAAAATTTTTTTTTTTAAACTTTCACGTCTCTGCGTTATAAACTTCTGTGAAGCACTTGGGGGTTCAAAGTGCTCACCAGGCATCTAGATAAGTTACTTGGGAGGTCTAATTTCCAAAATGGGGTCACTTGTGGGGGGTTTCTATTGTTTAGGCACATCAGGGGCTCTGCATTTCAAAACGCCACTACTTCCATTCCGAGCCCTTACGTGTGCCCAAACAATAGTTCCCCCCCATATATGGGGCACCAGCGTACTCAGGACAAACTGTACAACAACTTTTGGGGTCCAATTTATCCTGCTACCCTTGTGAAAAAAAAAATTGCTGGATAAAAATCATTTTTTTTGAGGAAAAGAAAATATTTTTTATTTTCACGTCTCTGCGTTATAAACTTCTGTGAAGCACTTGGGGGTTCAAGGTGCTCACCACACATCTAGATAAGTTCCTTGGGGGGTCTAGTTTCCAAAATGGGGTCACTTGTGGGGGGGTTCCACAGTTTAGGTACATCAGGGGTTCTGCAAATGTAACATGATGCCCGCAGACCATTCCATCAAAGTCAGCATTTCATAATGTCACTACTTCCCTTCCGAGCCCCGACGTGTACCCAAACAGTGGTCATCCCCCACATATGGGGTATCAGCGTACTCAGGACAAACTGGACAACAACTTTTGGGGTCCAATTTATCCTGCTACCCTTGTGAAAAAAAAAATTGCTAGCTAAAAATCATTTTTATTGAGGAAAAAAAAATATTTTTTATTTTCACGGCTCTGCGTTATAAACTTCTGTGAAGCACTTGGGGGTTCAAGGTGCTCACCACACATCTAGATAAGTTCCTTGGGGGGTCTAGTTTCCAAAATGGGGTCACTTGTGGGGGGGTTCCACAGTTTAGGTACATCAGGGGTTCTGCAAATGTAACATGATGCCCGCAGACCATTCCATCAAAGTCAGCATTTCATAATGTCACTACTTCCCTTCCGAGCCCCGACGTGTACCCAAACAGTGGTCCCCACCCACATATGAGGTATCAGCGTACTCAGGACAAACTGGACAACAACTTTTGGGGCCAATTTATCCTGCTACCCCTGTGAAAAAAAAATTGCTGGCTAAAAATCATTTTTTTTTTGTGGAAAAAAAAAATATTTTTTATTTTCACGGCTCTGCGTTATAAGCTTCTGTGAAGCGCTTGGGGGTTCAAGGTGCTCACCACACATCTAGATAAGTTCCTTGGGGGGTCTAGTCTCCAAAATGGGGTCACGTGTGGGGGGGTTCCACAGTTTAGGTACATCAGGGGCTCTGCAAATGTAACATGACACAGACCATTCCATCAAAGTCAGCATTTCAAAATGTCACTACTTCCCTTCCGAGCCCCGACGTGTGCCCAAACAGTGGTTCCCCCCCACATGTGGGGTACCAGCGTACTCAGGACAAACTGGACAACAAATTTTGGGGTCTAATTTATCCTGGTACCCTTGTGAAAATAAAAAATTGCGCACTAAAAAATAATTTTTTGAGGGAAAAATTTTTTTTTATTTTCACGGTTCTGCGTCATAAACTTTTGTGAAGCACTTGAGGGTTCAAGGTGCTCACTACACATCTAGATAAGTTCCTTAGGGGGTCTAGTTTCCAAAATGGGGTCATTTGTGGGGGAGCTCCAATGTTTAGGCACACAGGGGCTCTCCAAACACAACATGGTGTCCGCTAACGATTGGAAGTAATTTGCATTTCAAAAAGTCAAATGGCGCTCCTTCCCTTCTGAGCCTTGCCGTGTGCCCAAACAGTGGTTCCCCCCCACATATGGGGTACCAGCGTACTCAGGACAAACTGGACAACAAGATTTGTGGTCCAATTTCTCCTGTTAGCCTTGTGAAAATTAAAAATAGTGTGCTAAAAATCATTTTTGAGGAAAAAAAAATATTTTTTATTTTCACTGCTCTGTGTTATAAACTTTTGTGAAGCACTTGGGGGTTCAAAGTGCTCCCTACACATCTAGATAAGTTCCTTAGGGGGTCTAGTTTCCAAAATGGGGTCACTTGTGGGGGAGCTCCAATGTTTAGGTGCACAGGGGCTCTCCAAATGCGACATGGTGTCCGATAACGATTGGAGCTAATTTTCCATTCAAAAAGTCAAATGGTGCTCCTTGCCTTCCGGGCCATGCCGTGCACCCAAACAGTGGTTTATGACCACATATGAGGTATCTGTGCACTCAGGAGAAATTGCTCAACAAATTTTAGGATCCATTTTATCCTGTTGCCCATGTGAAAATGAAAAAACTGAGGCTAAAAGAAAATTTTTGTGAAAAAAAATGATTATTTTTTTTTTACAGATCAATTTGTGAAGTACCTGGGGGTTCAAAGTGATCACTATGCATCTAGATAAGTTCCTTGTGGGGCCTAGTTTCCAAAATGGGGTCACTTGTGGAGGAGCTCCAATGTTTATGCACACAGGGGCTCTCCAAACACGACATGGCAACCGCTAAATATTCCAGCATATTTTCCATTCAAAAAGTCAAATGGCGCTTCTTCCCTTCTGAGCTGTGCCGTGCGCCCAAACAGTGGTTTATGACCACATATGAGGTATCGTACTCAGGAGAAATTGCCCAACAAATTTTAGGATCCATTTTATCCTGTTTCCCATGTGAAAATGAAAAAATTGATGCTAAAAGAAAATTTCTGTTGGAAAAATTAAAATGTCCATTTTTTCTTTCCACATTGCTTTAGTTCCTGTGAAACACCTGAAGGGTTAATAATCTTCTTGAATGCAGTTTTGAGTAGCTTGAGGGGTGCAGTTTTTAGAATGGTGTAACTTTTGGGTATATTCTGCCATATAGACCCCTCAAAGTGACTTCAAATGTGAGGTGGTCCCTAAAAAAAATGGTTTTGTAAATTTTATTGTAAAAATGAGAAATCGCTGGTCAACTTTTAACCCTTATAACTTCCTAACAAAAAAATATTTTGTTTCCAAAACTGTGCTGATGTAAAGTAGACATATGGGAAATGTTATTTATTAACTATTTTGTGTCACATAACTCTCTGGTTTAACAGAATAAAAATTCAAAATTTGAAAATTGCAAAATTTTCTAAATTTTCACCAAATTTCTGATTTTTTGACAAATAAACGCAAAAATTATCAACCTAAATTTACCACTAACATGAAGCCCAATATGTCACGAAAAAACAATCTCAGAATCGCTAGGATCCGTTGAAGCGTTCCTGAGTTATTACCTCATAAAGGGACAGTGGTCAGAATTGCAAAAAATGGCCTGGTCATTAAGGTCAAAATAGGCTTGGTCATGAAGGGGTTAATGTACACTCTGCACCCCATCTTGACTGAAAAAAAACAAATGTAGAAATTTTTGAAAATTTATTAAAAAAGAAAAACTGAATATATCATATGGTCAAAAGTATTCAGACCCTTTGCTCAGACACTCATATTTAAGTCACATGCTGTCCATTTCCTTGTGATCCTCCTTGAGATGTTTCTACTCCTTCATTGGAGTCCAGCTGTGTTTAATTGAACTGATAAGACTTGATTTGTAAAGGCACACATCTGTCTGTATAAGACCTCACAGCTCACAGTGCATGTCAGACCAAATGAGAATCATGAGGATAGTCAGTCCTTAAAGGGGCTTTTTGCTGATGTATTCCAGGTGCTTGGCTTTTCAATTGTTTTTATATATTATTGGTTTGTTTTTTGGTGCTCCTTACTTTTAATACACACTTTTTCTTCTCTCAGATGGCCTTTACTAACCAAATCCTGAAAACATGATCTGTTAGCCGGTCTTGATGGTCGGAGTTTGGGAGCACTGCTCTATTGGGAACCATAAGGCTATGTACCCACGTATGCAGAAAATTCCTGACTAAAAACCGGACTCCTTCCCAGGAAAAACACGTTTTTTGCAAGTTTTTTTTGCGCTTTTTTTATGCATTTTTTTCTGGAGCATCCACATTCTCATAGAATATAGTTGGAAATGCATTTTTTACCGCAAAAGTAATGATCATGCTGCGTTTTTTACCGAAATGCGTTTTTTTTTGCAGGAAAAAACGCATCATGTGCACAAAAATTGCAGAATGCATTATAGGAATGGGATGCTTAATGTATGCGCTTTTTAAGCGTTATTGCATTGAAAAAACGCTTAAAAAAAGCAAAAAAAAACGCTTATGTGGGCACACAGCCTTATAGTTAAAAGGATACACCTGATGGTGTTTATGTCCATCATGGGACAAATTCAGCTTGCAACAAAACTAATGATGGTTCTTGTACAGTACTCAGGCACTGATGAAGGTCCTAGTCATATTTTTATGTACTGATGATGGTTCTGGTGCTGTATTTATGAACAGATGGTGATTCTTGTGCAGTAATCATGTACTGATGACGGTTCTGGTGAAGCATGCATACTAGAACCATCATGAACACATGAATATTATTGCAACCAGTGGCGGATTATAATGAGGTCAATTTGGGCAGTTGCCCCGGGCCCAGTGGGGTTAAGGGGCCCACAGCCCAGGCCAGTAAATTGCCCCATTATAATCCGCCACCGCGCAGGGCCGGATTATAGGCAGGGCAGGCGGGGCTTCAGCCCCGGGGCCCCCACCACAAGAGCTTCTAAGGGGGCCCCCACCACATTCCTGCTGGCTGCTGCAATGGCACTCCATCTTCTCCCCACCTAAAAGTGAGTGACCGTGGGGGCGGCATTATGTGCTCTGCTACCAGCAGCATCTACAAGTAGCCTGAACGCTGATGCTGCTGGTAGCGTGCAAAGGCTTGTGATGAGATCACAGGAGGAAAGGTGTCAGGGCCCCCGATCATGTGACCCCTGTCTCCTCCCCTCCTGTGACCTCATCACAGGTCCTGTGCGCACAGCACAGAGCACTGAGAGCAGCCATGTATGTGGAGTGCGGCTCTGCGGGTGGAGGTCGGTGCCGGAGGCTCCATTATTCTCTATGTGGAGTGCGGCTCTGCGGGTGGAGGTCAGTGCTGGAGGCCCCATTATTCTCTATGTGGAGTGCGGCTCTGCGGGTGGAGGTCGGTGCTGGAGGCTCCATTATTCTCTATGTGGAGTGCGGCTCTGCGGGTGGAGGTAGGTGCTGGAGGCTCCATTATTCTCTATGTGGAGTGCGGCTCTGCGGGTGGAGGTAGGTGCTGGAGGCCCCATTATTCTCTATGTGGCTCTGCGGGTGGAGGTCGGTGCTGGAGGCTCCATTATTCTCTATGTGGAGTGCGGGTGGAGGTCGGTGCTGGAGGCTCCATTATTCTCTATGTGGAGTGCGGGTGGAGGTCGGTGCTGGAGGCTCCATTATTCTCTATGTGGCTCTGCGGGTGGAGGTCGGTGCTGGAGGCTCCATTATTCTCTATGTGGAGTGCGGCTCTGCGGGTGGAGGTCGGTGCTGGAGGCCCCATTATTCTCTATGTGGAGTGCGGCTCTGCGGGTGGAGGTCGGTGCTGGAGGCTCCATTATTCTCTATGTGGAGTGGGGCTCTGCGGGTGGAGGTCGGATCTGGAGGCTCCATTATTCTCTATGTGGAGTGCGGCTCTGCGGGTGGAGGTCGGTGCTGGAGGCCCCATTATTCTCTATGTGGAGTGCGGCTCTGCGGGTGGAGGTCGGTGCTGGAGGCTCCATTATTCTCTATGTGGAGTGCGGCTCTGCGGGTGGAGGTCGGTGCCGGAGGCCCCATTATTCTCTATGTGGAGTGCGGCTCTGCGGGTGGAGGTCGGTGCTGGAGGCCCCATTATTCTCTATGTGGAGTGTGGCTCTGCGGGTGGAGGTCGGTACCGAAGGCTCCATTATTCTCTATGTGGAGTGCGGCTCTGCGGGTGGAGGTCGGTACCGAAGGCTCCATTATTCTCTATGTGGAGTGCGGCTCTGCGGGTGGAGGTCGGTGCCGGAGGCTCCATTATTCTCTATGTGGAGTGGGGCTCTGCGGGGGGAGGTCGGTGCTGGAGGCTCCATTATTCTCTATGTGGAGTGCGGCTCTGCGGGTGGAGGTCGGGGCTGGAGGCTCCATTATTCTCTGTGGAGTGCGTCTCTGCGGGTGGAGGTCGGGGCTGGAGGCTCCATTATTCTCTATGTGGAGTGCGGTTGGAGGTCGGGGCTGGAGGCTCCATTATTATCTATGTGGAGTGCGGCTCTGCGGGTGGAGGTCGGTACCGAAGGCTCCATTATTCTCTATGTGGAGTGCGGCTCTGCGGGTGGAGGTCGGTGCTGGAGGCTCCATTATTCTCTATGTGGAGTGTGGCTCTGCGGGTGGAGGTCGATGCCGGAGGCTCCATTATTCTCTATGTGGAGTGGGGCTCTGCGGGGGGAGGTCGGTGCTGGAGGCTCCATTATTCTCTATGTGGAGTGCGGCTCTGCGGGTGGAGGTCGGGGCTGGAGGCTCCATTATTCTCTGTGGAGTGCGTCTCTGCGGGTGGAGGTCGGGGCTGGAGGCTCCATTATTCTCTATGTGGAGTGCGGTTGGAGGTCGGGGCTGGAGGCTCCATTATTCTCTGTGGAGTGCGTCTCTGCGGGTGGAGGTCGGTACCGAAGGCTCCATTATTCTCTATGTGGAGTGCGGCTCTGCGGGTGGAGGTCGGTGCTGGAGGCTCCATTATTCTCTATGTGGAGTGTGGCTCTGCGGGTGGAGGTCGATGCCGGAGGCTCCATTATTCTCTATGTGGAGTGCGGCTCTGCGGGTGGAGGTCGGGGCTGGAGGCTCCATTATTCTCTGTGGAGTGCGTCTCTGCGGGTGGAGGTCGGGGCTGGAGGCTCCATTATTCTCTATGTGGAGTGCGGTTGGAGGTCGGGGCTGGAGGCTCCATTATTATCTATGTGGAGTGCGGCTCTGCGGGTGGAGGTCGGTGCTGGAGGCTCCATTATTCTCTATGTGGAGTGTGGCTCTACGATTCGTGACCCCCGTCACGTGACGAGGGGGGCCCACAGAGTCTGAACTGCCCCGGGCCCTGGCTACCCTTAATCCACCCCTGATTGCAACAAACAATTGCATTGTCAAGTCAGCCCCATATACATCTTTATCACATGAACCTACAACTCCCAGTATGTCTCTTAACAGTGGAGATGATGTGAGTTATTGATACCAGACATCATCAGACTGGATCATAACGGAACCACAGTACCAAATAGATCCAGTCGGAAATACAAATTTACATTCAGGTACCTTGCAGGTGACGTGTTCTCTGATTGAAGTCATTCCTATCCCTTTAATCTACATAACTGGAAGGCAATGTAAATTATTTGCCTCTCTCTGTGTATTATTGTTAGTCATTTACTCATCCATGAGTACGCAATCACGCTAGTATGAACTGAGGTAGGTGGCTTTCAGTAAGGGTCCCGTCACACCAAACAATGCACCAGCGATCCCGACAATGATACGACCTGGTGCATCACTACATGATCGCTGTTGAGCTGCCAAACAGGCAGACACACCAGCGATCAGGACCAGCGAGGACGCTGGTATCCAAGGTAAATTTTGGGTAACTAAGCGCGTGTGTTACTTAGTTATCCGCTGTGTACCTTGGATACCAGCGTGCTTGCGCTGAGAGCTGGTATCCAAAGTAAACATCGGGGAACTAAGCGCACGTGGCACTTAGTTACCCGCGCCTGCTTAGTTACTCGATATTTACTTTGGATACTAGCTCCCAGCGTCTGCTTACAGTGCTGGGAGCTTGCTGATCGTTGGTCTCCCGCTGCCACACGCGATGCGTGCTGGCCAGCAGGAGACCAACGATCAAAAAAATGGCCCAGGACATTCTTGCATGATCAGCGATACCCGACGGGGGGGCGGTCGCTGATGCGTGTCACACACAGCGAGATCGCTAGCGAGATCGCTGATGTGTCACAAAATCAGCGATCTCGCTTTGTGTGATGGGCCCCTAAGGGACTAAATTACTTTGCACTAAGCTCTTTACAAGAGATATTAACTAGTGAATGGCAAACATGCTCAGATAAGGTGTTATCTGAGCATGCTTGTGTGCTAACAGTGTTTTCGGCGTGCTTCGAAAAAAAATGTGAGTCCCCGCAGCTGCATGTCTCGCAATTTTTTTTGACAGTTGCAACACATGCAGAGATTACCTAACAAACAGGCAGTCCCTGCATGTGTTGAAGCTGTCGAAGGCACTCAGCACATGAGCATGCTCATATAACACCTTATCTGAGTAAATTTGCTCATTACTACTATTAACCCCTCAATATCTACCTCATTTCACACTATATAAACCTATCTTAACACCATTCAGTACTCTGTTTCAGTGGTTCAGTAGGCATTAAGTGTTCCCTTGATAGTAGTTTGCTTCACATGTATTCCACTGACTTGCTACAATCCTAGGCACACTCTCGTTAGTTTTCTATTTTATGTCTTTTGTAATTACATCATCACCATTTTTAAAGTAATCGCCGGACGAGACCCGGAGCGTGGGAGGGAGGCGGACATGACACTGGCAGGGAGCGAGTGACAAAAGGACATATGGGATTGAATTGGGAAAAGGCAGGGGGTGGGAGTGGGGAAGTGATGTAGGCAGAGGTGGAGTCAGGATAACAAAAAGGATGTGAGAGTGGCTATACCCCCCTCTTGGACCACGAAAGCTCGGGCATCAAGACCCACCTGCACTACAGATCACACAGGCCCCCTAACAGCATGGATGTGGGCGCCAGGCTCCAGGCGGCTGCCAGCGCTCACCCACCAGGATGGCTGGAGGACAAAGTGGAAGGTATCCTAGGGGGTGGTGGTGGTGATCTCGTCCAGGGAATGCCAGTGGCCGGGAGGAGAGCAGGAGTCAGCAGCAGCCAGTGGGAGGAGAGCGAGGGGGTCCCCTTCAGGGAGCGGCGGGTCGCGTGACCGGGGGTCTTCAGGGAGGCGCCGGCCTGCGAATGCTGCAGGCTCCGCAGCGCTGCCGCACGAGGAGGGGATATCACTGAGCTGAGGGTCGGCGGGCGGGCGCAGGCACGAGGGTTCTCCAGGGCCCACAGAGGAGCTGCAGGGACCGTGGTCTCCGGGGAAGGGGGCCGACAGCAACCGCGGCATGTCCCGCTCCTCAGACGGCCGGGGAGCAGAAAGGACCCCGGAAAGCGGGCTGTCTAACAAGACACCTGCTAAAAAATTTAAAAACTCAGAGCTGTCCAGGGATATGCCTGGGGGGAAGAAAGGGCCAGGAGACCTACCCACAGCATTAGGCCCCCTGATAGGCTGTCCCTGGACATGTCTATTAGGGCACAGCAGAGGAGGGGCAGGAGCCCCTCAAGGGACCCTGGACCGGGAAATAGTAGGAGGCACCGCCCCCGGGCAGATAGCACCTCTATACAGCAAGAACCCCCCTGGAGTCTGGCAGGGCGACGGCTACCCCCGGGGGGGTGGAGCAGCAGGAGTGCAATCCGGGAGAGCAACTGGCACTGAAGCAGCAGCAAGGTGCTGCCATGAGAACCGTGAACCAACATTCGGCGGGAGTGCCAAAACCATGCGCCCGTGGCAGGAAACACCAACGCCTCTGTCCCTGGACGAGGACGACACGGAGGATTCCAGGACCACAGCGGCCGAGGGGAGGATGACTCCCAGGCGGCCTGGTAACTATGAATCCATGTTTTGTTCATCCTCTTATCCAGGCCCACTACAGGGGGTGAAGTGAGTCAGGGATTACCCAGGGATAGCTTACTTCCCACCACAGGGCGTTTAGAATCCACCGCCAGTGAAATCAAGGCGCTGCGTACAAGTTTAAAAAACAGAATGGACCTGTCATGATCTCAGTGCGGGTTTGACTCGCACACGTGGGGTTAATGTCTGGAACCAGTGCTGATGACTGGCATTTCTGGGGTTAAAGGTTTGTGATCCCATTGCAGGCTTACCTGCACACCTGGGGCTGTGATTGTGGCCTCTTCCTGGTTCTGGGAGAGGCTTCTTATAGCCTCAGGACGCTCCCATCCCCGTCAGTTATACTTTCGCTCTTGGCATTGTGTGGTGACCCCTGAGTGTGTTTGTGCTGTGTTCTGGTTACTTGATTCTCTGTGTACGACTCGGTCTGTTCTCTGGATATTGCTTTGGATTCTGCTTGGTACCTTCTATGTCTGTTTGGTTTTGACTTCTGCTTGGCCCTGACTATCCGTTCTGTCTCATCCCTGGTACTTTACTGATATCTCTGTGTATGACCTCCGTTTTGCCTGACTCTGGCTATTTCTGTATAGTGTCCTGCCATCTCTGAAAGCAGGATGCTAAGCCCCGCCCCCTTGCAGTCACATGACCGTAGGTCCTGTGACTGCTTGCTAAACTTCAGCGTCCACAGGTCCTGTGTATCTGTACTTTCTGGCTGTACCTGACCCCAGACCCCCTACATTGCGGGTGAGTCCCTGTTCAGCGGAGGTTGCACGCCAGCGCTGACAGGATCCTGACAGGACCGTTTTGAGGCGCACGGACCACAGCACATTGCAGCCTGGACTAGTACTTATGCTCCCCCAAGTGCCATGGGTGACAGGGAAGTGATAGTAAGCAGGTCTGATACAGCGTCAACTGGGGAAGTGGATAATGTGCAGTTGGATGATAGGGCACGGGAGAGGTGTATATTTGCTTTTCGGGTACGCTAGGCACTCACCTTAAAAAAGAAGTTAAAGAAAAAATTTGGAAGGACGAATATGTGGACACATTTTCACTACTGCCATTGGATAGGTTGAACTCTGAGAAGTTAGGAAAGGAAGGGGGTAGGAAGGAGGAAGAGTGTCGGAGCCAAGCGGTACCACAAACGTTTTCAAACTGGTTCCAAGCCTTTGCGATCCTGGCAAGTGTCATAGGGGAGAGGGCGCCAGGAAGCTGCTCACAACTATTTTGCTACATGTACTCCATTGGGGAGGCCTACAGGGTGTATGGGGGGCAGGCGTGGTTACGATATGACGAGCAGTTTCGTCAATGGAAAGCCGCTCGCCCATCCATTAGATGGGACCAGAAAGATATTGGCCTCTGGCTGAAGTTTATGGCCTCAAACAACAGAATTGGGAATTCCTTTCATGTGTGGGCCGGGAATGCCGGCCAAGCAGGGTACAGCTCAGGAGGTCAGGAGTCAGGAAATTTTTCTTAGTAGGAGAGAGACGCAGAAACACGGCCTGTGCTGGCAGTTTAATGAAGGACAATGCAAATTCGGCACAGGTTGTAAATTCAGACACGTGTGTTCCACTTGTAATGGAACATCGCATAGGGCCAGCAGATGTCCCAGAAAGCACGGTGGTAGGGCAGGGGGAGCCGGGTATGGTCAGGGGTCAAACATCGGTCCAGCTACACGCGATGCTCCCCTACCTAAATAGGTACCCAGATCGGAAAAAAGCGCCTTATTATACAGGGGCTTTAGAGATGGGTTTATTATCCCCTTCCCGGCATTCCAAACACCGCAGAAGTTAAGGAATCTATGTTCGGCCCATCAGCACCGTGGAGTGGTAAAAGAGAAGCTAGAGAAAGAAGTGCTGATGGGTTGAATGGCAGGTCCATTTAAGTTCCCACCAGTCCGGGACTTGGTGGTTTCTCCTTTGGGCATCGTGCCAAAGAAGGAACCAAACATGTACCGGATGATCCACCACCTGTCCTACCCTCATGGTAAGTCCATCAACGACGGCATTGATCCTGAATTATGTACGGTCCTATACGCATCATTCGATGAGGAAATAAAATGGGTAAGAAAATGTGGGAGGGGGCGCTGATGGCAAAAACCGATGTGGAGTCTGCCTTTTGGTTATTACCGGTACATCCTGATAGTCAGCGGTTGCTTGGGTACTATTGAGAAGGGGAGTATTTTGTGGACAGGTGCCTACCGATGGAATGCTCTTTGTCGTACTCAGTGTTTGAGGCTTTTAGCACATTCCTGGAGAGGGTGGTAAAAGACATAACGGAGATGAGCTCGTTGATCCATTACTTGGACAATTTTTTTGTGGGTAGGCCCCCTGCAGTCGAAGGTGTGCGATACTATCCTAAAGAACCTGGAGTGGGTCGCAGGGGAGTTTGGGGTCCCATTAGCGCCCGAAAAAACGGTCAGGCCAACGGAGTGCATTTTCTTTCTGGGGGATTGTGATCGATACAATTTGCTGGGAGTGTCGTCTCCCGGAGGAAAAGGTGGTGGCCCTAAAAGCAGAAATAGGCAGAGCATTAAAAACTAAGAAACTGAGACTGCAAGAAGTTGAGTCTTTGCTGGGAGCTTAAATTTTGCATGCTGGGTTATGCCCATGGGCAGAGTGTTCTCGAGGAGGGCCACAGCATTGCTGGTTGGTGGGGTCTCGAGCACTTGATTGGGGTCAAGATGTTCTCGGTGTGGCATTGGTGGGTCCTTGAAGCTGGGATAAAGTTAGGGAATGGGGGGATTCCGGCATTGCGGGGATCCCCTTGATTGGATGGTGATGTGTTGGTTGTGGTCTGATGAAATTTGGGTGATACCCGCTGAAGAAGTCGGGATCACATTATGGGGCACCCGATGATGGGAGTCAGGTGCACAGTAAAGATGTGGGGTACCCGACGACGGAAGTCGGGTACAAGTTTAAGTTGTGGAGGCAACCTCTTCCCTCGATTCATGGTGCTTCCGAACAGGAAAAAGACGCGGCTGGAAGTAAGGCTGGGAGGGAAGAGTCAATGCCAAAGAAACAATCACCAGATCAGGTCAATGGTAGCTTCGAGGGCCCACCAAGTGTCTTTAATTATTAATAAATTGGCTGCTGTGCCATTCATATCCAAAGAATAATGCTGTCGTGTCCTTTACTCGGAGACAAGGGGAGGGTATGCTGGGAGGGGGGGTAGGTGCACTGGGGTGAGAGTCACGGGAGGTCGACCTCTCCAGGGTCATGTTTTTATGTTAATTACAGCATGTGTTGTTGGCAGCGGATTATTCAGGATACTCTTCAAGTGTGTGACAACAGAGCTTCTTTATTCAGGAACAAACAGGAACAATATATAAGCTTAATAGATCAGGAATAAATCATTTGTGTGTCTCTATCTGTGCAGCATCTACACCAGGTTGCTTCATCTTCCATACACAGACACAGGAAAACAGGAAATACAGTCACATGCATGCTCTCCCTGTGTGAGTCTCTGGGAGATTTTTTTTTTTTGTTCTAACTTTATAAACAGCATACAAAGCTAGCAACTAAACACTCCTAGACAGGAATGGAGTTGTTGCACCAAACATATTCCAACACCTCGACTCAACAACTACTTATCCTGTTAGTTCCATTGCAGTTCTGAAGTCCACAAACTTGTCAGACTCGCAATAAACAAACTCGAGTACACCACGTCCACTAAGTCACATAAGTGGTGATGTTTTACATATATGTGAATAGTCCTTGCACTAATCTTCTCACTGCTGGCAAGTTTAATGCATCCTTGGTTGTCCTCATAGATAACTGTTGGTTGAGCTAATGGCTTGCCGAAATCTCCCAAAAGTTTCAACCGAATTGCTTCTTGACTTGCATAAGCAGCAGACATATTCTGCTTCTGTAGAAGTGTTAATGTGACTGACACTTGTTTTCTGCTGGACCAAGAAATTGAATTTTCTCCTAACTTGAACAAGTAACTACTTGTTGATTTACGATCACTTGAAACTCCAGTCCAATCTGCATCCACATAACCTCTGAGAGTGAGATCTCCTGATGCAGATATCTTAAGATTTATCCTTTGAGTTTCTTTAAGGTATTGAAGAATTCTCTTAATTGCATTCCAGTCTCTTTGGCATGGCTTGCTTACATGTGGGCAGAGAATCTCAACTGTGGCTGTGAAAAATCCAGACGAATTGTGGTTGCTATGTACCGAAGCGCCCCCACTGCTTGTTTGTAACTCTCATTGCTGGATAGAAGATCTTCTTCTCCTTCCAATGTTAAGTAGGATGGATCCATTAGTGTTGATGCACCTTTGGTTTCTGACATTCCAAACTGGTTTACTGGTTTACGATTGTGGACATTTTAGAACTTTGGTTGAGAAGAAAACTCCCATCTTCCTCTCTCTGGATTTGGATTCACAAATAATATGTCACATTTCCAAGGTCCTTAGTCTCAAAGTGCTGGTTGAGAATTTCAATGTGAAGCGAAAAAAGGAGAAATATGCAGCACTCACCAATATAGCTGAAAAACTGTGCGTCTTTATTTCACATGAATTTCATCAATGGACCTGGACCCGTAGAAGCGAGTAATCGCGAAACGGCCGTTGTCCGGCACCTCCATCCCCTAGCATTCCTCTAACGTCCTGCATGTCCACATATCTATTGATGGAATTCATGTGAAATAAAGACGCACAGTTTTTCAGCTATATTGGTGAGTGCTGCATATTTCTCCTTTTTTCGCTTCACGTTGAAATATTCATGTTTTTTCATGCAAGCACCTCTATTTTTTTTTATTGAAATATATACCGCAATACTTCAGAATAATAGCTCTGTCTGTTAATGTGGTGATTAGTGTGCCCTAGTATGCCGTTCATCTGTTTGCTCTTTGCTGGTTGAGAATTTCACCTAGCTTTGCAATTTCTTTTTCATCTTGATGAGACATGATTACATTGTCTAAATATAGGAGACTATACATCCACTCCTTTGCTACATTTTTCGTATACAAACATGGATCAGCGTGAGATATTGTAAATCCTTCATCCATCAAAACTTTAATTTTCAAGTTCCAAGTTCTTGCTGACTGCTTAAGTCCATAGAAAGATTTTTGCATTTTGCAAACAAGGTGCTCTTCACACTTTTTAATATATTCCTCGGGTTGGCTCATGTACAACTCTTCTTCAATATCACCATGTAGGAATCTGTTTTGATGACAAAATTTCTCACTCATCTGTTCAACTGCAGCTACAGACATTAAAGTTCTGAATGTGTTTTGCTTCGCAACAGGAGAAAATGTAGCATCATAATCTCCACTATACTTTTGCGAGTACCCTTTTGTGACCAATCTTGCCTTAAACCGGTGAACTTTACCTTCCGAGTCATATTTGTTTTTGAAGACACACTTACATCCGATTGCTCTTTTTCCTTGTGGTAGCTCAGTAAGCTCCCATATCTGGAGTTAGTGAAGGGACTCCATCTCTTCATTTGCAGCATTTGTCCACTTCTGCTTCTCGTGGACAGGCAGTTTTTGCATTTCTTGCAAAGACTGTTGCTCTGGTTCAGGAAATGTTCTAACCATATAAGAAAGGCATCTAGCTGGGATTCCTATGTTTGGCCTTTCTAATCTCCTGACTGGAGGTTGACTTGGTTCTTCTGTGTCTTCCTTGGTGGCTTCAGAGCTTATCCACACTTCAGTGTTTTCCTTTTCGGTGTCCGGGTTTGCTGATTGAGATTCTTGTTCTTGCTTCTTAGGTTGAATAATTGGTATAACTTCATGGAAATTGAGCGATACAGAGTTTTCATCAATCAATACATCTCTGCTGATTGTTACTCTGTGTTGGTCTCTGAGTGCAGGATTCTGTAACCTTTTTGAGTTTCGCTATAGCCCACCAGGACTCCTTGCTTTACATGTGATTCCCACTTGGAACGTTTTTCTTTGGGAACATACATAAATGTTTTGTTTCCAAATATCCTGAGGTGCTTCAGGTTAGGCTTCTCGCAGTTCCATAGCTCATATGGAGTTTTCTTTGTGGCTTTACCTGGCACTCTGTTTTGAATATTGCAAGCTGTCATGATTAGTGTTGAGAATTCCGATACTGCAAATATCGGGTATCGGCCAATATTCCCTGTATCGGAGTTTCGATACCGAGTTTCGATATTTTTACAATATTGAATACCGGAATCGGAAGTTCCCATAATGCAATGAGCCAGGTGTTAGCCATGTTAACTAATGGCATGGCTGTGATTGGCTGCTGAAATGATGTCATCATGATGCGCGGTCTGTGCGGGCCTGCCGGGGGTCTGTGCAGTCCTGCCAGGGGTTGTGTGTGTGTGTGTGTGTGTGTGTGTGTGTGTGTGCAGGCATCGTCCGATGGGACTACAAGTCCCATCGGGCTATGCCTGCTACAATGACAGTGATTAACACATTAGCCAATGATGGGACAGTGGTAGTCCCATCATCCGGCTAATGTATTGAATGCAAAAAAAAATATATATATATATATATACTTACTACATACTTACTACATATATACAACATACATACATACATACATACATACATACATACTTCATACATACTACATTCATACAACATACATACATACTACATTCATACATCATACATACAATACATTCATACAATATAGACACATAGTACATATAACATAGAGTACATACTCACCATCACTTTGATCCCCGAAGCCAGTGTCATCTCACTGTAAAAAATATTAAAATAACAAACAAGCAATATACTCCCTGATCCGCAGAAATCCACGAGTGTCCCACGACGATCTCCTGCAGTGCATCACTGAGGTTACTATAGTTCACTGGTCTCACTTTATGGCAAAAGCTGCGTGGGAACTTTCTCACACAGCAATGCCAAAAGTGAGACTAGGGACTATTTTTTTTACAGTGGCGGAGGAATACAGTACGGAAGGATACCTACCTCCCGTCATTGTATTCCTGGAGCCCCTAGAGAGCGGTCGCATCAGCTGATGCTGCTGTTCTCCACGGGAGATCGTCGTGGGACACTCGTGGATTTCTGCGGATTAGGGAGTATATTGGTTGTTTGTTATTTTAATATTTTTTACAGATGACACTGGCTTCGGGGATCAAAGTGACAAGTGATGGTGAGTATGTACTCTGTTATATGTACTGTATGTCTATATGTATGTGTTGTATGTATGTATGTATGTATGTTTTTTTTTTTTTTTACATTCAACACATTAGCCGGATGATGGGACTACTACTGTCCCATCATTGGCTAATGTGTCAATCACTGTCATTGTAGCAGGCATAGCCCGATGGGACTTGTAGTCCCATCGGACGATGCCTGCACACACACAACCCCCGGCAGACCCGCACAGCCCCCCGAGAGACCCGTACAGACCCCACCTGCACACACAGTCACCGCCCACACTCTTTCCCCCTCCCGAACTGGATGTGCACAGAAAGAAAGGGTTTATTTTTATTCTGATATTTGTGCCCCATTGACTTGCATGGGTTTCCGGTATCGGAATCGGCGATACCCGATATTTTTGGGGTATCGGTCCGATCCAACCCGATATTTCCCGATATCGGAAGGTATCATTCAACACTAGTCATGATGGCTTCTCCCCAATACGTTGTAGGTAGATTCACATCAAACAACATACTACTTCCACTTTCACAGAGAGTACGGTTCTTTCTCTCTGCAATGCCATTTTGTTCTGGGTTGTATAGAATGGTAGTCTGGAACACGATTTCATCCTTTTTCAAAATGGTTTGCACCTTACCACTTGTATATTTGAGAGACTGTTCCCAGAGACTACTCCCCGCCCCCGTTCTGAGGGAATCATTCCCGCTGCCCCCCGCCTTGGTGAGAGAGGAACTTTACCTCATGTTGTGGCCGGGAGTACCCGTTACCAGGTCACAGAGGCCTGGACACTTCTGCCTAGCCTTCCCCCATCACGCCGACCTGGCCGTCACCGGCCTGAAGATACGCCACCTTGTCATAGGCGAGATAAAAGGCCCGCTACCCCGGCATTGGAAGAGACTCCTTGATAAAGAACGGCTACAGGTCATCTGGGGAACTGCGTCATCACCGCGCGCCACCTTCATCGTTTTTCTTCAGGGCCTGTTGCGCCCCAACGGCATCGCTTTCTTCAGGGCCTGTTGCGCCCCAGCGGCATCGCTTTCTTCAAGGCCTGTTGCACCCCACCGGCATCGCTTTCTTCAGGGCCTGTTGCGCCCCACCGGTATCGCTTTTTCAGGGCCTGTTGCGCCCCAACGGCATCTGTTATGAATGAGTCACCGTAGGAGGCAAAAGCAGAAATACAAGCTAAGTCCAGAAAACCAGAGAAGTTGGCAACTATCAGATTGCAGACCCCTGAACCTATCAACACAACTAGCAGTAGCCATGGGGGGTTCCTACGATGCCCTAGACCCCTCGATCACAGCCGGAGAAATACATAGGCCTAAAGAAAGAAAGGGGAAATCTAAACTGCCCCAGAGCAGACCCCAAAGCAATAGGCAGCCCCCAACATATAATGACGGTGAAGCAAGATGAAAATACTAACACAGACAGAAAGATAGACTGAGCAAAGACGGGGGCCCCAAAACTACCTAGATAGGAAAGGACAGGAAGGCTGCTGTCTGCAATCTGCCAAAACCCTATCAAAGACATTAGCCAACCAGCTGATATGAAAAAGGCCCTGGAGCAGCTAGGCTTCAAAAACTGAATCAGCACTCAGGTATTTTCAGAAGACAGAGCTAAATGAATTCAGCACACCCCAGCAGGGAATGGCAGAAATCCAGAAAAACAAAGCAAACACAAAGTCAAAGCACAAAAGCAAAAGGCCGAGCAGCAAACTTAGCTTTGGAGGAGCAGGAATTCAGACTAGTCTCCAAGGATCCCACAGAGAAATCACCCGCAGGGCAGAAGGGCGTCGGCAGCATTATATCTAGTCCGTAACTCCACTCAGCCAGTCACAATCATCAGCCTCAGGTGTTTGACAATCAGGCTCACTACCTTTCTTTACCAGAAGAGGGAGTTCCTCGGGCCTCAGTAATGAAGGGGAAAATGAACTCACAACAGGCATCGCTTTCTTCAGGGCCTGTTGCGCCCCAACAGCATCGCTTTCTTCAGGGCCTGTTGCGCCCCAACAGCATCGCTTTCTTCAGGGCCTGTTGCGCCCCAACAGCATCGCTTTCTTCAGGGCCTGTTGCGCCCCAACGGTATCGCTTTCTTCAGGGCCTGTTGCGCCCTAGCGGCATCGCTTTCTACAGGGCCTGTTGCGCCCCACCGTCATCACTTTCTTCAGGGCCTGTTGAGCCCCA
Source organism: Dendrobates tinctorius (assembly GCF_039654945.1). NCBI lineage: Eukaryota > Metazoa > Chordata > Amphibia > Anura > Dendrobatidae > Dendrobates > Dendrobates tinctorius. Next base: position 24,830,107 of record NW_027361802.1, on the reverse strand, counting down.
TTCTTTCCCGGGGTAGCGAGACTTCAGGACAGCCGCCTCAGCGACCTCTACGCGGCCACGCTCACGAAACCAGCAGTCCCTGGAAGGCTAAGTGGCATTATAATTTTGATAAGATTGTTGAGTCCCTGCGTGGACTGTTTGTTTTGTCCTTAATTTTATGTTTGTTCAGTCAAGCCCAGTGGCTACAGTTAGATAAAAGTTATTTCGCAAACCATCATTCGTCTAGTGTCTCGTCACTGCATCCTGCGAACCTGCTCAACCCTACACTTGGCGTAGTCGGCAGGATGCAGTCTCCGAGCGTGGATGGTGGTGGCCCAGGTCAGGGGGAAGCTGTAGACTCTGTAAATAATGAGGGCCCCCGTACTAGCATTTCATTGGGGGCCATGCTGAACAACCTGCCTAGATTCTCCGGGTCCAATACTATGCTATGGAGCTGGACAGAGCGAATGCGGGGGCTCTTTCGGATGCACCCAATGACCCCTGACCTGGAAGCTGAAGTGGCACTCATGGCCCTAGACGGGGAGGTGCGGAGGTCAGTGATGTTGAAACCTCCGGGGCACCGCAACACTTTTGAAAAGGTGTTGCAGATAGTGGAACAGACCCACGGGGATCCCACTAATGTGGGAGAGTTAAGGACCCGTCTGTTTAGCCGGATGCAGGCAGAGGGGGAGACGATTACTCAGTATATGAATGTACTCCAAGAATTGCATACGGCTATTGAAAGAAAAGACGGGGTAGGGGTAGGACCTGTTGACATTACCCTATGTGACCTACTGGTGACTGGACTGCGAGATCCACTGATAAAGCAGGCATTACGGGAACAGATCAGAATGAATCCCCAAATAGACTTTTCAGAAGTGGGAAGTCAGGCACGGGTTCGGGAGCAAGAGCAGGGGATGGCGGTCCCCGTGGGGAAGGTCCGAGGTGTGGAGGCCGCCTCGAACACAGTTGAGGAACCTCAGTGGGTGGAGGAAATGAAGCGAGAATTGAAAAATATTAAGAGCGAGTTGGCTGAAGTAAAGAGAAGAACCCAACCGGAGACTGGACGACCCAGTGTTAATCCTGGTCCCTGGGGGTCACGCTCTCCGCGGGGTGGTCAATCTATACCGGCCCGGTGTTATGAGTGTGGAGAGCCAGGCCACTTCGCCCGAGAGTGTCCGCGGCGTGGGCGATACCCACCCCGGCGGCCATTAAACTAAAGGGCTCCGGGCTGGGGGGACGCCGCTCGGAGCTGAAAACGACAACTAGGGGTGGTGGAAGTCCCGAAGATTTGGTAGCAAAGTGTCCGGTAGTTTGGGCAGAAATAGAAGGCTGGGCCGTCCGGTGTCTGGTGGACACGGGGTCACAAGTAACCACTATGCCCGCAGCGTACTTTCAACGAAACTTTCCGGAGGCAGCAAGGCCTCAGTGGGGGCCCATGATTAGACTAGTAGCCGCCAACCAACTGCCGGTTCCGGTTGCCAGGGTAGTGTGGGTGTAGGTGACGTTGTGCGGTAAACCCCTTGGCCGCAGAGGGGTGGTGCTGACTCAAGGAGAAGCTGATCAACGACACCCCGTCACCCTAGGCATGAATATTTTAAAAGAGTTTGGTAACCTGTTGCTTAATGATCCCACACAGAGGACACTGAAGCAGTGGGGTTCTCGCACGGCTCAGGGACAGGTATTCCAGCAGCTGGTGCGAGGTGCGCGGGTGCATCGGGACTGCCAGGAGGGTGAGGCTCTGGGCAAGGTCATCGCGTCAGCAGCACCCCTGCTTGTGCTGCCTCCTGGACAGACAGTGGTGGCCCTGCCAATTCGGGCCCCGATACCTGTGGAGGTGCTGGTGGGGCCGTGTCACTCAGAGCACTTACCTCCTGGCATACTGGTGGCCCGTTCCCTCGCTACGGTGCAAAAAGGAACCGTCCTGGTCCGCTGCGTTACCCTTGAAGACCGAGATACCATTCGGAAAGCACGGACTGTACTGGACAAACTAGTAAAGCCTTTAGAAGAAGTGCTGCCCGCTCCTGCGGTTCAATTACGAGTGCACCCGAGGATCCTTGGGAGGTAACAATACGAACCTTACAGGCCCATGAAGTCTCGACACAAGAGAAGGGCCAAAATATTTTGGAGCAGATGCGGGCTGAGCTTTCTGGACTAACTGCGGCCCAACTTTCACAAGTAAAAGCATTGCTGGGACAGTACCATGAAGTATTTGCTAGCCATGCGGACGACTTTGGGTGTACCACTGCCATCACTCATGAGATCCCCACAGCAGGAGCGGCCCCTATCCGAGAGCGATATCGACAGATTCCGCCACAACTCTATCAAGAGGTGAAAACTTTGCTGGCTCAAATGCTGCAAAAAGGGGTGATACGGGAAAGTCAAAGCCCCTGGGCGGCCCCCATCGTGTTGGTCCTGAAGAAAGATGGTACACTACGATTCTGTGTGGATTATCGTAAATTGAATGCTTGCACTATTAAAGACTCATACCCACTGCCCCGCATAGAAGAATCTCTGTCTGCATTGGGCAAGGCAACATATTTTTCGACCCTGGACTTGGCCAGTGGGTACTGGCAGGTGCCCATGTCAGAAGAGGACAGAGCTAAGATGGCGTTCATAATGCCCATGGGACTGTTTGAGTTTAATCGGATGCCATTCGGGCTGGCCAATGCCCCCGGGACCTTTCAGCGATTGATGGAGCGATGTCTAGGGGATCTCAATTTTGAGGCCACGTTGATCTACCTGGACGACATCATTGTCTATGCCGCCTCCTTCGAGGACCACCTGAAGCGGTTGGGACAGGTACTCAGCCGGCTGCAAAAGTACGGGTTGAAGGTGAAGCCTCAGAAATGCCACCTATTTCGCTCTCAGATTGAGTATCTGGGTCATGTCGTTTCGGCAGAGGGTGTGAGGCCATCCCGGGAGAAGATTGCTGCTATCCAGGAATGGCCTACCCCCGAGACGGTGAAAGACGTGTGGGCTTTTCTGGGGTTAGCTGGATATTACCGTCGTTTCGTAAAGAATATTGCATGTCGAGCACGAGCACTGCATGACCTGCTGAATGGGGCTCCCGCTGGGGCCAATGGGCGAAAAATCCAGAGGCGACACCCTCAGGAAGAGGCCTTCCGAGATCTCAAGGCTGCACTCTCGGATGCCCCAGTGTTGGCTTATGCGGATTTCTCTCAGCCGTTCATCCTGCACACTGACGGGAGTCTTCACTGGCTAGGGGCTGTGTTGTCACAGGTTCAGGATGGCCGGGAGAGGGTGATCGCATATGGAAGCCGTTCACTCCATGACTCCGTGCGTAACCCTGACAATTACAGCTCTTTTAAGCTCGAGCTCCTTGCAGTGGTGTGGGCTATGACGGAGAGATTCGCAGAGTACCTAGCGGGCTCCGAGGTGGTAGTGCGAACTGACAACAACCCACTGGCTCATTTGGAAAACGCCAAGTTGGGGGCTTTGGAGCAGCGATGGGTGGCCCGAATGGCGAAGTACAATTAAAAGATTATTTACAAAAGAGGGGCCGAGAATGTTCATGCAGATTCTCTCTCCAGGATTCGACATACAACTCCCAGACAGAATCGAGATGCCGTGCTCACCAATGTTGATGTAAAAGTATCTTCCCCAGAGGCCCACAGGGGCATCCTGGAACAATCTCGGGATAAGTGGATACAACAGCAACAAGAAGATGAAGAAGTTGGACTTCTCCGGACATGGGTCGCTGCTGGTCAATTACCCACTGATACTCAACGACAAACTTTGACCCAAGACCTGTCGCTGATGCTGCGACAATGGTAGAGACTGATTATCTGAAAGGGACTACTGTACCGTAAAATCACTTCGCAAACAACCTCAATGACTGTTTGGCAGGTGGTTACGCCCGGAGCTCAACTACACGAACTTGCTCGAGAGGCTCACGAAAAAGGGGCCCACTTTGGAGTCAAAAAGACTTTGCAATGGTTACAACAGAAAGTTTATCTCCCACGCTTGTCAGCTGTTGTGGACGAAGTTTGCCGTACCTACCGCTTATGTGAATTGGCCAAACCGCCTGCTCAGAGGGCCGCAACACAGACGATTGTGACTTCAGCACCCTTTGAGCTCCTGACGGTGGATTATCTGAACATTGGTCCCGCGTTCCAGAGATACGAACACTGCCTCGTCATGGTGGATCATTTCACGAAGTTCGCTGTGGTCACCCCTACTCGAGACCAGACTGCGGAGTCAGCTGCCTCCGCAATTTGCAGAAACTTTATACAAGTGTACGGCTATCCTCAGCGTATACATTCCGACCAGGGAGCATGTTTTTTGGGGAAAGTTATGGAGGAACTACATCATCTTTATGGGATTGATAAATCCCGGACCACACCATATCACCCGCAAGGGAATGGGGCTTGTGAGCGATTTAATCGGACATTGATTCAAATGCTACGCACTCTGGAGAGTGACAAGAAAGTTCGTTGGCCTGAATGTTTCTGAATTAGTATGGGTTTATAATAATCGGGTACATCGAGTTACGGGCTATACTCCTATTTCCTGCTGTTCGGACGAGAGGGTAAAGGGATCACGGAGGTAGAGTTGGACCCCGAAGAGCCTCGGCCCTGGACCGGAGTGTCGTCTTGGGTCCGAAATCATCGCCACAGGCTGAAACTCTTCACCAAATTGTACATACCAAACTTCAAGACTGGGAACACCCAGGGAAGAATACAACCTCCCCTCCCCATCTCCAAAGCGGGGACCGTGTGCTTGTACTAGATCAACGTCCCCAGAATAAACTGGAGTCACGTTGGGAAGAGAGTCCTTATCGGGTACTACGCCGTATCCATCCAGAAGGACCTGTGAACGAAATACAGCCCGAGCAGGATGAAACACTGCCCACCCGCATTGTGCATCGTAATATGTTATGCCCGTGTCTTTCCACTGACCCGAAACAACTGGAACCCGTCCCGTTGACATCCGAACCGGAGTCCATATGCTGGGACTCGGACGACGAGGATTTCCCTCCAGTCCCCAAGGGCCCTCCACCCAATAATGAGCCAGTTGACACAATTAACCGACCTGCATCATGCAGCCCGCCGACATCCACCACCCCAGAAGATTCCACCCCAGTCGAACTTAGACGCTCTGAGCGATCAACAGCTGGCAAACCCCCCGAACGGTATGAACAAGACCAGTTCGTATGGCAACGAATATTGACACCTTTACAGGTCAATCTCAATAGACTAACTCCCTCGCCCGAGGACTGGCGAGCTTACAGGGTGGGGGAATGTGGGGAGGAGGACCCCCATATAGTGATTGGGCCGGAACCAAGGGGACCGCCATCAGGGTTAGTGAAGGAATCACATCAGGAGGATTACAAAGGGAGACATGCGACTGAAGATGTCAGGGCAACAGGGGGCGGGGCTAGGGTAAAAGGAGCAGGGGACGCGCTGCAGTGGCAGTTGGGAGAGAGTGAGAGTGAAGGCAGAACACAGGGTGACCGAGAGGAGCCTGTGAGGAGAAAGCTGCTCATTTACCGACAAGAGAAGTGAGAGACTGTTCCCAGAGACTGCTCCCCGCCCCCATTCTGAGGGAATCATCCCCGCTGCCCCCCGCCTTGGTGAGAGAGGAACTTTACCTCAGGTTGTGGCCGGGAGTACCCGTTACCAGGCCACAGAGGCCTGGACACTTCCCCCCAGCCTTCCCCCATCACGCCAACCCGGCCGTCACCGGCCTGAAGATACGCCACCTCGTCACAGGCGAGATAAAAGGCCCGTTACCTCGGCTTTGGGAGAGACTCCTTGATAAAGGACGGCTACAGGTCATCTGGGGAACTGCGTCATCACCGCGCGCCACCTTCATCGTTTTTCTTCAGGGCCTGTTGCGCCCCAGCGGCATCGCTTTCTTCAGGGCCTGTTGCGCCCCAGCGGCATCGCTTTCTTCAGGGCCTGTTGCGCCCCAGCGGCATCGCTTTCTTCAGGGCCTGTTGCGCCCCAGCGGCATCGCTTTCTTCAGGGCCTGTTGCGCCCCAGCGGCATCGCTTTCTTCAGGGCCTGTTGCGCCCCAGCGGCATCGCTTTCTTCAGGGCCTGTTGCGCCCCAGCGGCATCGCTTTCTTCAGGGCCTGTTGCGCCCCAGCGGCATCGCTTTCTTCAGGGCCTGTTGCGCCCCAGCGGCATCGCTTTCTTCAGGGCCTGTTGCCCCCCACCGGCATCGCTTTCTTCAGGGCCTGTTGCGCCCCACCGGCATCGCTTTCTTCAGGGCCTGTTGCTCCCCAACGGCATCGCTTTCTTCAGGGCCTGTTGCGCCCCAGCGGCATCGCTTTCTACAGGGCCTGTTGAGCCCCATTCCTTCCCGGGGTAGCGTGACTTCAGGACAGCCGCCTCAGCGACCTCTACGCAGCCACGCTCACGAAACCAGCAGTCCCTGGAAGGCTAAGTGGCATTATAATTTTGATAAGATTGTTGAGTCCCTGCGTGGACTGTTTGTTTTGTCCTTAATTTTATGTTTGTTCAGCCAAGCCCAGTGGCTACAGTTAGATAAAAGTTATTTCGCAAACCATCATTCGTCTAGTGTCTCGTCACTGCATCCTGCGAACCTGCTCAACCCTACACTACCACCCTCAGTGCACTGCCTGTGGCTGAGGAACCTGCAGACATGATAAGTTTAATAACTGGACTGTTTTTACATTGCAATTTCTGCTTTAAATTTAACTGTTATCTCCTTGCGAGGAGTTCTCATTGTTATAATTAAATTGTTCCACTGTTAACCCTTGCTGTGCCTCTCCTGCGTCATTGCATCCCGCTACCTGCTTACATAGGGACAAGGTCATGCTGAAAAAGGAGATGTCTGTTAGAAGTACTGCATTTTGGGTGAACTACTAAGAACAGGAGACTAAGGGACAAGGGAGCAGCTTGATCTGGAACTTACTGAAGAGACATAGTGGCCTTGCACGGTAAAGGGGTCCTTGGATAGGTTGATGTGTCACAAGCAACTCTGAGCTTGGTAAACGTCAAAGAAAACGAATCTAAACAAGACTGAGTTTGTGGAACTAGTGGGTGGTCCCGAGTAGTAGATCCAAGGCGTTAGTAGTGGAAGAGATAGGACGCGGAGCTGCTGATCAGGACTATGACGACAAGCTAGGCTGTGACAAAAAAGGGCAAAATAGCGCACATCATCTGCAGCAGCTCAGCCACTACTATTGCTCTCTGGCACCTTACACGCACAAGAGTTTTTTCTAGACGTCTGCAAATCCAAAGAGTTTTTCAGCCTCAAGTTGCTTCAGGACACATTGTCGTCATCTTGTCGCGAAGGAACGTTTTTTGCTTTTTTTTTTTTTGGTCGTCTTTTACAACAACAGGCTTTGTTTATTTTTTTCTTTTTAATAAACTAGTAAGCGGCTTCCGAATGGAAGCCTCCCATATAATGGAGCGGTCACTTCATTTAGCCATTTCATGTCTTATGTCTTGAGATAAAAACAAATTTGCAAATACCCTGCAATAAGCAAATAAATCAATAGTAATAATAGATGTAAATAACATAGGGTACTTAGTTGACTATTTTGATCAAAAGAAAGTCATCCACCCGTGACAAGGTGTACCCAATCGAATTGGTCCCTAACTCTTGTAGTTCACCTTGCTTTATGCCAACAAGTCTCACAGTAAATGGGGGACGAGCAGGACCCACACCTGACTGTTTTAACACCTGACTGTAGAAAGCTATATACACAGAATCCAGTGCCCAAACAGCTTTGCCCCAGTATATACAAAGTATAAGAAACTAAAGCAAAACCAAAGAAATGGACCAGCACACATGTTGATTTACGTGCAAGGTGTGTCACACCGCTCTCATCTGGGGGCGGGACCCTGCACCCGACGTCACCACTTTTGGCACTGCGGCCGCTCCGGGGGTCCCATCGGGTGCGCACGCACACCTCTTGTACTTAGTTCCATGGCTGCACAACGTTGCTAGTGCGCATGTGTGCGCTTCTTGGTTCTAGCTGCAGCCTTGTCCTCTCTATGGTCCTGGAGGACCTGACCCGGAAGTCCTGTGCTCCTGCCCTATATCAGGCTACCTCTTCCTATGGGAGGTGCCTGATTATTGTTGTGCTTCCTGGCTTGGTCCTTGCCTGGCTGTGCACTGTATTCGGGTCCTCTGCCTTGTGCTCCGTTTCTGTACTCTGCCTTGCCGTGCTTCCCAGCATGTGCTTTGTGCATACACTCTGCTCTGTGTTCTATCGTGCTTCATTGCACACGCTCTGCCTCTGCTCTATGCTCTGTTATACTGTGCATCCGCTCAGCTCCTACCTTGTTCCTGTCGTGCTTCTCAGAACACCCTCTGTCTAACCTTGAACTCAGGCGTGCTCTCTGCGCATGCCTTGTCTAACTCTGTACTCAGGCGTGCACCCTGCTTTGCTTGCATCCAGGCGTGCTTGTCTGGGCACGCCATACGTGCCCTCGTGTACCCGCCTTGCACTATCCTGTGTCTAACGCACTCCCGTGTACACGCCTTGTATTGTCCTGTACCCTCCGTGCTCCTGTACACTCGCCCTGTATTGTCCTATACCTTGCGTGTCCCTGTGTCCACGCTTTGCACACAACTTGTGCTCTGCACATCCCCTGTTGCTAGACACTCACTCGTGTCTCCTGTGAGCCGGCCACCTGGTTCCAGCAGTCGTGGTACCTCACTAGGTCAGCTCACCCTAGGTGGGTTGGTGCCACGACCCACAGTCAATGCACATTCACACTGTGGCCAGAAAGAACTTAGTATAAAACAAATACCCTTTTATTGTATATTTAAAGGATTTAATGGAGAAAAAAAATCTTATAGGAAAAACAAAAATCTGACTTATTTTTCATTTTCTTTTAACGTCAAAATTCTTGCACACAACCTTTCATAAATTCCCCCATAATGTTTATTAATTCAATATACCAAACATATACAGAATAAACAATTGTCAACGAATATACTAAGAAAATATAGTTGTCCTAAGGTTCTAGAAAAAGTAAAAAACTGCTGTCATTCCTGTTGCTAACAAATGACATTTTTGTTTACGAGTTGGGCTGGATAAGCCAGTAATATGAAAGGGAAGCTAACAGGAAAATACTTCCTTCCTTATCATGCATTATGAAGTACACATGGTTCTTGTTTTCATGTCTATGAGAAACTACATTTCAAGGCAACGTTATATGCTAAGAAAAGCAAAATTCCAGGCATAGCACAAGCCTATTGTTCCTTGTGATAATAAGTACAATTTACTAATTTTAGAAAAATTTGTTAACTAATACATATTTTATGAATGTATATTGCTTTTTACAATCTTGTTTTTGTTTTTAAATTCTAAAAAATTCAAAATTAAGTGATAAGCATTTTTTTTTAACCTCCAATTGGACGTGGCCTATTTCAGCTTCTTACAGCCATAACATTTTATTTTTTCATTAAAGTAGCCATGAGTTTTTGGGGTATTCTTGCAGGACAAATTTGTTTAATAGTATCATATTGAGGTTCATATATCTATTAAAAAATGTTTTACAGCATGCACTGCATGGAATAAATGACGTGATATTTATTCTGTGGGTCTTTTTATCTTACATAAAGCATTTAGTTAGTATGAGTGGCTTGTTTCCTTATATTTTTATATTTATTGAAGCATTTTAGGTCATTTTTATTATCATTCTATTTCTTATCCCATCAGGAACTCTTGATAGGATACAATACACTGCAATGAAGGTTACCTGTCGTGATTTTGACGTGCTTCATTTTAGTGTCTCAGGGAGGGTCTAATTGGTATTGTAAAATAGGAGACGGGACAAGAGGGGTCAATGTGGTGACAGAGGGGGTCCTCTCCCTATGCAAACCATTTATATGCTGTGGTGAGCAATGTCAGACTGAAGAATATTTAGCCCAGGAGAGGACTTGATTCTGAGGGCCCACTTTTCATGTATACAAAACCAGTGCATTATCGTTAAAGTGTTTTTTTTTCGGACCTATACTAATTTTTACAAGGCACTGTATCAAATGGTGTAGCCATAAAATACACAATGTTAGGATTTGGCTCTGCTTGATGATTTGATCAGTTATCACGTGATTGTTCAGATACTGTTGAAATCCAGATGGTTCTCCCTCACTCAAGAGCCCCATAGCAGCTGCAAAGTTTGTACTATAATCTGTCCTGAAAGAGAAGCCAGGGTCCACCTGAGGATTCTCTGGTGGGCCTGTCCAACGTTGGTGGTGAGTGTTGACTGTATTATTGAAATAGAATATAGAAAAGTGATCAGCTCACCTATCATTGAGTGCACAGGATCCCACAATCCAGGGGGATAGCAGTACATGCAGAAAAAAAAGTAGAAATGGATCCAGCACCTCTGCTAAAGTCCCAGGCTTTATTTCATGCTTTAAAACATAGGATCAGGGAAAAGTTCACACTTGATATGGATTATATATCATATCCGAGGAGACAGTCCCACAAGAAATTCCATAACAGGGTTGACGCTGTCACAATTCCTCTGCTCAGAGTGTCTGGGACTCAGTAATGGACAGCTCTGTCATCCTATCCTGTGCTGGGGTTCTGCTTAGCTGTCGGTGCTTTGATTGACAGCTCCGTTGACCTATCTGAGACTGGAAGGTACAGAGATTTCCACATTTGCTTCCTGTTAATTGCCCTGCTATATAGCTGAGCTGAGCTGTCAGGCCCAGATCACTGCCAGTCAAAAACTTGTTCTAAGCCTGTGCTCTCTGGTGTGTGTTCGCCTGAGCCCTGTGCTGTAAGTTCTGGTCTTCTCCTGCTGACCTTTGGACCATGTTCTGACTATCTGTTTGTTATTGCCCCTTTGCATCTGATCTTCTGCTGCTGACCTTTGGACCATGTTTTGACTACCAATTTGTTATTGCCCCTTTGTTTATCCGCTATTTCTCTGGTATTCTGACCCTGGCACTTGACCTGACTTACAATTTCATATTTTCTCTTGGTTTACTATGTGCTCTTTTGCTATTGACCCCAGAATGTCTGACTTTGCTGACTCACAGCCTGTTCGTGGGTTGTGACTGGCGTCACAGACGCGTATTGAAGTGATGCTCCTTAATCATAACCTGATTTCAAAAGTGCAACTCAAACAAAATATAAAAACTCTCTCCAGGTAACCACACCTCTACACACATTTCTTTAACCTTAATTATATGGTGCAGCACCTGTGATGTAGACAGAAAAAAAACACACAAATCATGATAAAATCATATATATGATAAAAACATAGAGAGAAATGACGATTATGAATATATTATACCCACATTAATAGTAAAGAGGTACCGGAACAATGGTCAATCAAATAAAATAAAAATAACTGGGACAAAAAATGAAAATAATCACGTAAATTTACCTTTATTATCAATTAATATAAATCTTACACTGCATGCAGAAAACAGCCGCACCATAACAAAATAAAAAACATATATATATATATATATATATATATATATATATATATATATATATGTGTGTGTGGTAAATGACACATAAAAGGCCCACAAATAACAAGAGTAAAAAGGGAGTAAAAAAATGAATTACTCGTATAGCCAGATAATAAATACCGTATATACTCGTGTATAAGCCGAGGTTTTCAGCCCTTTTTTTGGGCTGAATGTCCCCCTCTCGGCTTATACACGGGTCATATATATATACCTGGGGGTCAGCGGGGGAGGGGGAGCGGGGGTGTCAGAGATCATACTTACCTGTCCTGCTGCGGTCTCTGCAGCCTCGCTTCTCCACTGTCTTCCTTCCTGTCTTCACCGGTCACGTGGTACCGCTCATTACACTCATGAATATGCGCATATTCATGAGTGTAATGAGCGGTACCACGTGACCGCTGAAGACAGGAAGGAAGACAGTGGAGAAGCGAGGCTGCAGAGACCATGGGAGGATCGGTGAGTATAGCGATATTCACCTGTTCCCCGGTCCATCGCTGCTCAACGCTGTCTCTGCTGCATCCTGTGTCAGTGAGGTTTAGGCAGCAGGGGGCACGGTGATGTGGTTAGTGCACGCCGCCCCTCTGCTGGCTGAACAGTCACTGACACAACAAGTGGCAGACAGCGGTGATGGACCCATGAGAGGTGAGTATGCATAATTTTTTGCAGCATATGGGGGCATATTCTATGGAGCACCGTAGGGGGGCATAGTCTATGGAGCAGTATATGGGGGGCATATTCTATGGGGCAGCATATGGGGGCACAATCTATGGAGCAGCATATGGGGGAATAGTCTATGGGGCAGCATATGGGGGCATAGTCTATGGGGCAGCATATGGGGGCACAGTCTATGGGGCAGCATATGGGGGCACAATCTATGGAGCAGCATATGGGGGCACAATCTATGGAGCAGCATATGGGGGCATATTCTATGGAGCAGCATATAGGGGCATAAACTATAAAGCAGCATATGGGGGCATAGTCTATGGATTCCACCCTCGGCTTATACACGAGTCAATAAGTTTTCCCAGTTTTTTGTGGCAAAATTAAGGGGGTCGGCGTATACACGGGTCGGCTTATACACGAGTATATACGGTATGTCACGGCAGATTATTTCTAAAAAAAAGATATATATATTAAAGGAGAACCAAATCAGAAATATATATATATATATATATATATATATATATATATATATATATATAATGTGATTGGCACTGTGCACTTTACACAATCTTATAAAAGAATACTATCACACAAAGCACATTCAAATAAATACATAAAAAAACAGAAAAAATGTACATATATAAACTTTGTAGCCAACTGTGAAAAAGTGCAATATAATTAAAAATTAGGGTTTTGTGTTTTCCATGAAAATTCATACTTTTATTGATCAAATGAGTTGCTAAATGAATTTAAAATCTAGTCCAGACATTGACAAGGTTCGAAAAAAAGATTTTTATATGAAATAATAATTTTCTCCTTCAGACTTTGCTTTCGTCAGAGACTGCTCCCTTTGCAGCAATTCCAGCTTTGCAGACCTTTGCTATTCTAGCTGTTAACTGCTGAGGTAATCTGGAGAAATTTCACCCCATGCTTCTAGAAGCTTCTCCCACAAGTTGGTTTGGTTTGATGGGCACTTTTTGCATACTATACGGTCAAGCTGCTCCCACAATATCTCAATGGGATTGAGATCTGGTAACTGCGCTGGCCACTCCATTACAGGTAGAATACCAGCTGCCTACTTCTTCCCTAAATAGTTCTTGCACAATGTGGAGGTGTGCTTTGGGTCATTGTCCTGTTGTAGGATGAAATTGGCTCCAATCTAGTGCTGTCCACAGGGTATGTCATGCCGCTGCAAAATGGAGTGATAGCCTTCTTTATTCAAAATCCCTTTTACCTTGTACAAATCTGGCACTTTACTGGTACCAAAGCAACCCCAGACTATCACATTACCTCCACCATGCATGACAGATGGCGTCAGGCTCTCTTCCAGCATCTTTTCAGTTGTTCTGCATCTCACAAATGTTCTTCTGTGTGATGCAAACACCTCAAACTTGGATTCATCTGTCCATAACACTTTTTTCCAATCTTCCTCTGTCCAATGTCTGTGTTCTTTTGCCCATATTAATCTTTTCCTTTTATTAGCCAGTCTCAGATATGGCTTTTTCTTTGCCACTCTGCCCTGAAGGCCAGCATCTCGGAGTCGCCTCTTCACTGTGTAGGGAGGAGGGCCCCCGCAGAGTGTCTGGGCCGGAACCAAGGGGACCGCAATCTGGGTTCCTAAGGAATCAGTACCCGGGGAGCAAAGGAGGAGAGTGGACTGCTGAGAGTGACAGGACAGCAAGGGGAGGGGTGAGTATAAAAGGGACAGGGAGTGCGCAGGGGAGTCAGTTGGCGGAATGGCAGACACGAGGCAAGCGACTGTGGGAGTCTGAGAAAGCCAGAGTGACAGACGGTGACCAGAAAGGAGACTATCGGCAGAGGAGAGACTTACTGTGGCCTGCAGAGAGTGGGCTCCGAACCTACCAATAAGAGACTGTCGCTTCACTCCGATCCGGGGTCACTTCCTGCCTACGGTGGTCCGCAGCTGTTACTGCTGTGCTTCAGCCTGTCGCGGCTGGTCCACCGCCCCTCGCAGCCGCTGCCGCTCCACTCCAGCCTGCGGCTGCGGCCTGCCCGCTACCGCCCCACTGCAGCCCGTGGCTGCGGCCTCTTCTTCATCGGCTGCAGTGGATGTCACCCCGCTGCAGTTGGGGCCTACTCCTTCGTCTAAAGAGATGCTGAGGGACGTCAGGACGGATAAGAGACACTATAAGAAATAAGGACCCTTAGTCGGCCATATCACGGCCCTATAGTAACCCGGCCCTTGCCGGATTAGTCGTGTTCATTTTTAAAGTATTTGTTTGTGCAGAGTCCCTGCGAGGACAATAGCTGTTATCATTTTTGGTTGCTTAGCATAGCCCGAGCGGCTTAAATTCATAAAAGTTCTATAGCCAAAGTTCAATTCAGTCTCGTGTCTCGTCACTGCATCTTGCGTACCTGCTGTTACCTACGTTTGGCGTAGTCTGCAGGATGCAGTCTCCGAGCGCGGACAACGACGCCCCAGACCAGGGCAGGGCCGTGAACTCGACAGATAGCGAGGGCCCCCGCTCCAACATTTCGTTGGGGGCTATGCTGAGCAACCTGCCTAGGTTTTCCGGTTCTAATACCATGCTATGGAGCTGGACAGAATGGATGCGGGGGCTCTTTCGGATGCACCCGATGACTCCTGACCTGGAAGCCGAAGTAGCTCTCATGGCGTTAGACGGGGAGGCTCGGAATTCGGAAATGTTGAGGCCCCCGGGACACCGCAACACCTTTGATAAAGTTTTGCAGATTTTAGAACAGACCCATGGGATCCAACTAATGTGGGAGAGTTAAGGACCCAGTTGTTCAGTCGGATGCAGGGGGAGGGGGAGACCATCACCCAGTATATGAATGTCCTCCAAGAATTGCATACGGCCATCAAAAGAAAGGATGGTGTAGGGGTCGGACCTATTGGTGACTGGACTGTTGGACCCGTTAATAAAGCAGGCATTACGGGAGCAGGTCAGAATGAATCCCCGTATAGACTTTTCAGAGGTGGGAAGTCAAGCACGTGCTCGAGAGCAAGAGCAGGGGATGGCGGTCCCCGTGGGAAAGATCCAGAGTGTGGAGGCTTCTGTGAACGCAGTTGAGGAGCCTCAATGGGTGGAGGAGATGAAACAAGAATTGAAGAACATCAAGAGCGAGTTGGCTGAAGTGAAGAGAAGGACTAAGTCCGAGACTGGACGATCTAGTTTCAATCCTGGTCCCTGGGGGCCCCACTCCCCCTGGGGAGGTTGGTCTGCGCAGACCCAGTGCTATGAGTGCGGAGAGCCGGGCCACTTCACCCGAGAGTGTCCGCGGCATGGGAGATACCCACCTCGGCGGCCATTAAACTAGAGGGCTCCGGGCTGGGGGGATGCTGCTCGGAGCCAGAAACCACTATTAGGGGTGGTGGAAGTCTCAATGATTTGGTCGCAAAATGTCCGGTGGTATGGGCAGAAGTAGAGGGCCGGGCCGTCCGGTGCTTAGTGGACACTGGGTCACAAGTGACAACTATGCCTGCAACTTATTTCTGGCAAAATTTCCCAGAGACAGCAAGACCCCAGTGGGGACCCATGATCAGACTATTAGCCACCAATCAACTACCGGTCCCTGTTGCCGGGGTGGTGTGGGTACAGGTGACGCTGTGCGGTAAGTCCCTCGGTCGCAGAGGAGTGGTACTGACTCAAGGAGAAAACGATAAGCAGCATCCAGTCACTACTCGGAGCGCTTGCCTCCTGGCATACTGGTGGCCCGTTCCCTGACCACAGTGCAAAAAGGGACCGTCCTGGTGCGCTGCGTCAACCTTGAAGACCAAGACATCGTCCTGAAAGCTCGGACCGAACTGGCCAAGCTAGTAAGGCCTTTGGAAGAAGTGCTGCCGGCCCCTGTGGTTCAATTGAGAGTTCAATCCGAGGACCCTTGGGAAGTAACTATCGGGACTCTACAGGCTACGGAAATCTCGGCTCAGGAGAAGGGTCGAAACATCCTGGAACAGATGCGGGCCAAACTCTCCGGACTAACTTAAGCTCAGCTTTCCCAGATAGTAACACTGATCGGACAGTACCACGAGGTATTTGCTAGTCATGAGGAAGATTTTGGATGTACCACCGCCATCACCCATGGAATTCCCATGGCAGGGGCGGCCCCCATCCGAGAACAATATCGACAGATTCCTCCACAACTCTACCAAGAGGTGAGAACTTTGCTCGCCCAAATGCTACGAAAGGGAGTTATTCAAGTAAGCCAAAGCCCCTGGGCGGCCCCCATTGTGTTGGTCCGCAAAAAGGATGGCCCCTTACGATTCTGCGTGGACTATCAAAAGCTGAATGCTTGCACCATTAAAGACTCATACCCACTACCCCGAATAGAAGAATCCTTGTCCGCCATGGGGAAGGCGACTTATTTTTCATCTTTGGACCTGGCCAGTGGGTACTGGCAGGTGCTCATGTCAGAAAAAGGCAGGGCTAAGACGGCGTTCATACTGCCTATGGGACTATTTGAGTTCAATCGAATGCCGTTCGGACTGGCCAACGCCCCGGGGACCTTTCAGCGGTTGATGGAGCGGTGTCTGGGACATCTCAATTTTGAGGCCACATTGATATACTTAGACGATATCATCATCTATACTGCCACATTTGAGGACCACCTGAAGCGGTTGGTGTAGGTACTCGGCCGGCTGCAAAATTACGGGTTGAAGGTAAACCCCAAAAATGCCACCTATCTCGCACCCTGTATTGCCAAGTTTTTAACACTAAGGTTCGGATACGGCTTTAAAGAAGGCTACTGCTTGTGATATAACGCAATTTTATTTCAAGGTACAAAATTAAAGTAATAGCATGATTAGATAGTATGATTACGCACACTTTTGTATATTTTAAGATACAAAGGTTAAGTACAGAAAAAGATTAAATACATATAGCGATTAGGTATATATAAAGATTAACTATATACAGTATACTCACATCATCAATCACCAAGAGGCTTTAAACATCATCCGTCTGGAATATCAGAGAAGCAACACCAAGACAGAGATGCCTGGAAGATTCACAACACTGCACGGGCGTCCCCACTTATGCAGGTATCAACACTGTACATGTACAGGTATCCAGTTTTTGCTTCTGTCTAAGGCTGGTTTCACACTTGCGTTTTATTGCGCATACGTGCGTATGCGTTTTTTCCCCTATATTTAACATGGGTGCACATTGGTATGCGTTTTTCGTGCACTGCGTTTTTTTGCAGTATGCGTCCATAATTTCCAGACGCTACATGTTGCATTTTTTGGTCCGCCCAACCGCTTTAAAAAAACGCATGCGCACGTTTTGCGCAAAAAATTAGTCTATGGGTGCGCATTGGCATGCGCACGTATGCGTTTTTTTGTGCATGCGTTTTTTAGGTCAAGATTATCTAGACACATGATAAAACCCACCCCCTCAAAAAAAATATGTCTATATAAAAGTAGGTGTCTGCCATAACTGTACCACAACTATAGAGACAGCCTGGAGAGCAGACAGACTGCAAAAGACATGATTTTCAATTCCAGCTTCAGCGGCAAGAATGTGTATTATTACATCTAATGTATGCCTGTCCTTTTAAATTGTATATGTACTAATAATTTGTATTATTTTTTCATACAGTATGTCTTAGGAATCGGAATATTCACCATCCCGGCAGGAAATGGCGCAAGCAGACCGTGAGGTGATTATTTTCGTGCGTTTGGTAAGTATGTCTGCTGCTTCTCAAAATATCTAACATTTTTTTTTTTTTTCCAGACATCGCCATCTTCAGCGGACGCGACTAGTGAGGGCGAACAGCATGAGCAGCCAAGCCAAGTCCTGGTGGTGATACGTAATGTAAGTATCAAATTATTTGTAATGTCCTTTATTTTTTATCTTCTATCTTTCCTCTTTTCTGGATTTTTTTAAACTTTTTATTCACACAAAATTCAAATATTCTAATGAATGTTTTTTCTCTAGGTTCCACAATGGGATGAAGACGTCTACCTGGATATTGAGCACCTTATCCGCCTAGTCCAGAAGCGTGCCCCGTTGTGAGACAGCCATGACCTGCTGTACAAGGACAATGTGGTGACCTGGCGGCTATGGAATGAGGTGGCCGCAGCATTGATGGATGGCTGGGACAGCGCCCCTGCAACCTCCAAAAAGGCGTTAGTAAGTATTTCCCTGCTATGTTATGCCGCTGTGACTATTGTCCTTGATGGCATTGTTGAGTTTCCTGCTAGATATATTCTAGCAGGAAACCCAACAGTGTCATCTGGTTGAAAAGTGACTGCTTTGGGTATTGTATTGCTGTATTGTGCCACTTTGACTCTTGTTCGTGATGGCACTGTTGGGTTTCCTGCTAGATATATTCTAGCAGGAAACCCCCCAGTGTCATCTGGCTCAACAGTGACTGCTTTGGGTATTGTATTGCTGTATTGTGCCGCATTGACTCTTGTTCATGATGGCACTGTTGGGTTTAATGATGGCATATATCGTGCATCATACACAATTGTTAAATGTTGTTTGTTTGCTTTTCCAACAGTGAACAAAGTCCGAACACGTTGGCGCTCGATCAAGGACCGCTTCAACGCTGATGTTCGTGCTGTGGGACAGGGTCGCAGTGGTTCAACGGCAAGGACCAGAACAAAATACCGGTACTATCAAGCTTTGCAGTTCCTAAGACCGGTCCTTGCGACCAGAGTGTAAGTATTATAATTTTTTGTTTTTTATTTTTATTAATCTGTTTTTCTTTTCCACAGCTGATGCTTCTTGTAAATGCATGATAGTAATGTTTTTCCTTTCTTCCACAGCACCTGGAGCAGCACCCTGCAACCTGCCCCTGGAGCGGTCCTTCATCAGACGACCTCGGACCCGTCTCAGCCATCTGACAGCCAGGAAGCGCCTTGCACGTCTGCAACACGGACAGCTGCTGACCAGGAAGCTGGTCAATCAGGTGTTTCCCTGTCCCAGGTCTCTGCCACTGGTTATGTGGGCACTACCTGCCAGCGGCAGAGGGCCTTGGACAGGAATGTCTTGCCCGAGTTTATGCACTTGAGCGAGGCCTTTAATGCCAGCCTCAAGTCGCTGTCAGACAGAGTGGAAAGCGGTTTTTCACTCCTGGAACGTGGTTTTAACCACATGGAACACAGTTTCCACTCTGTCGAACAGCGCCTTGACCGTCTGGAGGCCGACCTCAACAGACCAGCGCACCATTTTTTCAGTAAAATAGAAAAGGGCATGGCGGAACACCTTAGTCCTGAGCAACAGCTGAGTGTGCTGCAGGCCTGCAACAATGCTTTCTTGCAGGCTATGCAGCAGAATCGGTACGGGCAGCAGTCTGTGGTGTCATTTCCAACTGTGCCACGATTGACTCGCTTCACCTCACTACCGACTTGTGCTGCATACCACTGCACGGACACTTCTATTCAAAGCCAGGAAACCCACCGTTACACCACCACAAGTCTGAGTGCTGCTGGTCACTTAACCGACACCACCATGGCAAGCGCTGCTCCTGTCTGGAGCACCACCGCCACCCCCATGCATGCTTGGAGCACAGGCACCGTGACCACTCCTCAAACATGGAACAGCCCTGCCGCCAACACTATAACATGTACTAGCCCTGCCACCACCACTTCGCAAACCTGGACCATCACTGCCACCACCAGTCCTCCTGCAAGGATGAGCACTGCCACCACAGAGCAGAACAGCAGCAGCAGGCGGGGGACCCACATTCCTTATTTGCCCCAAGTTCCAGGCGGGGCCAACAATCAAGGCAGGCATTGGGCCGAAGGAGGTCCAGGCTGGCCAGTTTAAGGAGACAAAAAACAGTTTGGACCACTGTCGCTGAACATCTGTCCTCTCCTCCTAGTGAGTCTAGCTTCCTTCCCATCACTGGCCTCCCTTCCCCCACAAGTTTTGTTGCCCCTTCCCCTAGAACACCTTCATCCACTATAAGCTGTTCATCTTCACTGCACACCCCCAACTTGCAACCATCTGCCACCAAACGCAGAAAAAAATAAAGTTTGTTATAATTTTTTTGGTTAAAAATAAATTTAAATTTCTGGTTTACCATAACAAAGTTTGATTAATATTTTTTGCGCCACCTACATACACTGCACCATACATACAATGCGCCTTAAACTTTGCAAGGTGTCATAAAAAGTGTTTTGAGGATGGGCTGTTTTTACCATCCTCATTTCACTTATTGTGATACTAGGCCAGGGGGATTATAGATATACCTTGTAATTAACAACATACTCTTACTAAGTGTGTGTTGAATCAACTGATGGGTAAAATACATGTCCTATGGCCAATACCCAGGCCTAGTATAATAACTATCAATCATGGGCAGGTGAATACACATATGATGTTTAACCTGCAGCGTCGCTTACGCACCAATATATTTCACGCAGACTAGCGATGCTGCAGTTTAACTTGTATGTTTATTTACCTGCCGAGGTGTGAGAACATCATGAATTCACAGGTATACATGGGAAGTTGTTTATTTCATTGGAGTGTAAAAAGGCATAGTGCACTCGGTACAGGTATCAAAACAGGTTTTTTATTAACATACACACACAAAAACATTTTTACACCATTTCATCTTGACAGTGCACCCGTCCTACATCAGAGATAAAGTAGGCCGCAAATTGGTCCCTCATTTGGCCAACTTCAACGGATGACCTGAGAGGGTGCTGAGTGAATTCAGGCCATGGGTTAGGAGCAGCATCATCTAGTTCAAAGGTCAGGTGCTCTTTAGCCATCACAAAATTATGTAGAACCACACACGCCTTAGCCACCTCATCCACTGTTTAAGATTAATGGCTGTGCTGAGAATTTGCCATCTGGAGACAAGAATCCCTAAAGCACACTCTACAGTTCTTCTGGCCCTGGTCAGCCTGTAATTAAAGATTTTTTTTGGTGTGGTCCAAGTCACGGCTGAAGTAGGGTTTCAGTAGGTTGGCGCACATTTGAAAAGCCTCATCCCCAACCATTACAAAGGGCAGTGGCGGAGCTTCGGTGTGGGGAAGAGGCCGTGGCATAGGGAAATTAAATTGGTTGCCATACAACCTCCGGCCCATGTCTGAGTTTTGAAAAGCCTGGAAGTCATTACCACGGCCAAATGCTCCAATGTCCACTGCTACAAACATACATCCGGCATCCGCAATGGCCATGAGTACTGTTGAAAAGTACTTTTTGTAATTATAGTACTCCGATCCAGTTCTTTTGGGTTTGATGATCCGTATGTGTTTACTATCAACAGCTCCCAAACAGTTGGGGAAATTGCAAACTGTCCATAATTTGTCAGCAGTTTCCATCCACTTTTCTGCGGTGGGCAGGCGCATAAATTCTGGACAAAGAACGTTCCAGAGAGCCCAGCAGGTGTCCGCAACAATTCCAGACAACGTGGAGATTCCAATACGGTACTGGAAGTGTAGTGAAGATAGGGTCTCTCCATTCGCCAGGAATCTGTGAAACAGAGAAAAAAGTAAAAATAATATTTCTGTATATGGTTTTTTAAAACAATAAAATAAAAAATTAGTACATTCAAGAAAAATAATTAGGCCAGGTTTTGATTAGTACATGTCACAAAAAAAAAGCAGACATCCCCCTTGGTTTTTAAATATTACGTACCGTAATGTCAACAGGAGCCATTCTTCAGGAGGAATCGCACGACGGAGCTGTGTGTCCTGTCTCCAGATGGATTCTTGGACACGATCAAGCAAATCACTGAAGCTTTCTTGGGACATCCGGATATAATCTGTAAATTTATCCGGTTTTGCCTGTAGCTCGCTGTAGAGGGTATGGTACGCCCCACGGCTCTCCCGGAGTTCAACAATCAGATGTATCCACAAACGCCGCCACTGCCGTCTTCGCTGTCTCTCTCTCTTCCTTTGTTCATGGCAAGCAACTGCATATGCCCTAGCCATCGCGATGTTCAAATCCAAGTTGAAGTGAAAACTCTTCCAGCGCAGGTCCATGTTGACACGAGAAAAATCAAGCAAATGTGAAGAATACTGCTGTAGACAGGGTCTATATATTACCATTCCACACCGCCACTGATGTCCCATTGGTGGTGTGTGTTGCCAGATTGTTATCTTGATTTTTTATTTTTTTTTTTGTGGAAGACAAACAATGTGCAAAAAAGCGCAAACGCATTGAAAACGCATACAAATGCTGTGTTTTTTTTGCTTCATGCGCACAAAAATGCTGCAAAAAAACCACAGCGCTTGTATGCGTTTGTATGCGTTTTTTTAATGCGTTTGTGTGCGCAAAAAACGCAGTGCAAAAAAACACAAGTGTGAAACTAGCCTAAGTCATGTTTCTCTGGCCTGATATAATAAATTACACTAATGTGTAACTTGCTTCACCCAACCCTTCCAGTGGCCGGCTTTCAAGATTGGATGAAACAGACAACATGGCATCATCAGACAATGGGTCGTAAACCCTTAGGCTGTGTGCACACGCTGCGGATTTTGCTGCGGTTCCGCAGCGGTTTTGGCCGCTGCGGACCCGCAGCAGTTTCTGCTGCGGTGTACAGTACAATGATTCCCTATGGGAATCAAAAACCGCAGTGCAGACGGTGCAGAATTTTCCGCGTGGATTATCTGCGGTTTTCAATCCGCAGAAAGAATTGACATGTCAATTCTTTCTGCGGATTCTCCTGCGGTTTGCCATCTCCTCCATTGAGGAGATGAAAAACCGCAGGGCAAAACCGCAGAGCAATCCGCAGGTAAAACCGCAGGTCTTTTGACCTGCGGTTTCACCTGCGGATTGTACAAAATCCGCGCGGATGAATCCGCACCTTTTCCGCAGCGTGTGCACACAGCCTTACAATGTAAAAGCCACATGGTTTTAGAAAAACCCAACACAGACAGAGGTTAAATAAACCTTAATGTTTTACAATGACAAACATAGAAACTTAGAACTATTTGTGAAACAACAGTTCTGAAGATTGTGTCACTTGCGAGTATTGTTTGTCACATCAGAAATGCAGCTGTCTAATGGTCTGATAAACCCACCACAGACAGAGATTACGTCATTGTCTGTCTGTAGCTGTTAATGTTTAACTAGAAATGCAGCTTTGTAATATACAGAATTCATTCTATATATTTCAATATGAACTCAAAATAGCCATTTTTATATTCACACTACAATCCACCCTTGGCTATTTTGAGCCAAATATTATTTATACAAGGTACTATATAAGTGTACACTGTATACAACAACACAAAGCAATGCATGCACAAATTATAGCAAAAATTCCTATTGTATCTGAAGTTCTGGGTAATATTTTCTTCTTGTATGTCTTCATCTTGAATAGATACCCCTATCACTTTTGTCCATAACTGTAAAGGGGTTGGTACCGCCACCAGAGAAGTTTCTAATATATTGGTAGCAGTAGTAGTCTTTGTCATACCAAAATGACTAGTGTTCATCAGCTAAGCAAAGTAAATCCATAGATTCTGTTTGGTATTCCATAAAGCTCTCTTTTCCATGGTTGAGCTCTCAGTTTTTCATCTGAAGATCTCTTGGGTAGTGGCAGAAGTTGAAAGGACCATGACACTGTGGCTGCAACGATGCACCATTTCCAGATTCTAATCTAAAGGGAAAAATATATATATTATTCTCTAAGATAACACCGGTCAGTTAGGACGTGTTCCCACTTCTTTTGCTCGGGTTTCAAAACTATCAGCACATTATCTGCTCCACGAACAATTACTTTAGCAGGTTCTGGAGGACCTTTGTCCCCCAGATTTTTACACCATCATTGATAGGATGTGAGGATCCAAATCCTTTATCAAATCTAACCTGATGGGCAACCCTCTGGTCTGTGCCATTTGGTAAGCAGCTATTTCTCCATATTTCTGGTGTGACCACTGAGTCAATCCGAGCAGTCCCTCAGTGGTGTCAGTCTTTGAACTGGATTCAGCGACTGATATTTTTGAAGGTTCCTCTGCTAATAAGTTGAAGAGTCTTTCCAGTGTACCTGAAGCACAATAAGCATCAACATTAAACACAGTCACTTTAATTCTTTGTACAATTGGCCGGATATTTTGCCACAACTCTTTCCCCACACACAGGATTGTTCCATTCAGTAGTAGTTGTCATGATCCATGCTGGATTATGACAGATAAAAGCACTAGTAACCTTTTTTTTTCCCTTAAACTGGTGGTTTCAGTTCTAGTTTTGCCCCCGGTGGCCATTAGGGTCATTGCACTTGAAGTTTTCTTTGCTTTGCCTTTTGCCCCCGGTGGTCACTGGGGTTATAGCAGTTTTTGGCCCCTGATCATTTGACCATTCCCTTTTCCTATATAGGGTCACATGGTCTATGAGCAGGTGTTGGTGATAGCGTCTTTTAGGATTCCAACCACGGTGAAGGGAGCAGATGGCTGAGGTGTGAAGCCACTGCAGAAACCTGGTGAAGTTAGCAGCTGGCTTGAAGGTTGGAGTCACTGCTGAAACTGGTGTTGAACTCTGGTTGCCCGGTGTCCGCAGAAGAGTGAGATGGTGAATGTGGCAGCTGGCTCTGAGGTGAGCCACTGCGAAAAGTTAATCCGGTGATGCACTCTGCTGCCTGGTGCTGCAGCAGAGCAAGATAAGTCTTTCTCTAGTCACCTTCCACCACAGCCACCTTGGAGGTTGTCTCCCCGCCCTAATAGGGGACAGGAACACAAAGAGGTTAAATAACCCTCCCCTTCCTGCTACCTCAGTGTTTTTCCTGTCCCCTATCGGGGCATGAAGAGGTCACAAGGGGATGCATTGGCCAGCGAGCGGAGCCCTATGCACTCACCGAGCTGGGCAGCCGAGGTCGGGGGGTTCGCCTCTCCTCCTCCATGGGCTGCTTCCGTCTCCACCGCGGTGTGACTCGGGACTTCTGCCGCCCCTCCCGCGCCTTCCGGTGTAAAGCGGGGCGGTATGGTGCCTGCCGGGGTCCTGCATAGCTCCCCGGCTTCCTCCTTCCTCCCAGCGCCGCATTGGAGCCGCGCGCACATCAGAGGGGCGGGCAATCGACCGGAAGTAGCTGTGACGCGCACTTCCTGTTTGCAGCCTCTGGCGTCCTGTGAGGGGGAAATGCGCACCGGCACCCGGGGGACCCGGGAAATGAATCCAATGGCGGCGGGGGTCGAGCGGTATCCTCCCCAGGGATGGGGGAGGAGGGAGGAGCACCCAGCAAATGAACGCAGCATCATCCTTAAAAGGGTGCAGCAGCTCCAGGTATGCGCAGTGTGTCTGTGGTGTGTGCAGATATGGATGGTGAGAAGCCCTCAACTGCAGCATCTGCGGAGCCCAGCGTTCCCCCTCCTACAGTGAGTAGCAGGGCCGGTCCCTTGCCTGACAAATAATTGGTGGCACAGGTCTGAGTAAGCCTTTTCTTCTTCTTGCAGGAAGACAAGGCCTCTGTCCCTAAAAACCCCTGCAAGTGTGGTATATGTGGTGCCAGGTTTCCTTCTGACTACAAAAAGAAGTTATGCCAACCTTGTACGTAAAATATCCTGCATACCGAGCAAACCTCCCTGTTTGACAGCATAAAAACTCTCTAAGGCAGGAGGTTCAAACCTCCATAGCAGCCCAAACCCCGGTGGCCCAGAGCCCTGCCCCAAAAAAGAGGAAGAGGGCTCCAGTGGAAGCCGACTCAGACTCGGGAGAAGTCCGTTCCTCAGGATCGGAGGATATTTAGGAAAATGAGAGCTCCACGTCCTCCTCCTGTCATGATGCAAAAAAATACTATTTCTCCTCGGAGGATATGGAGGAGTTAGTCTCCATGGTAAGAAAGTTAGTTGGAGGAGGTTGGAGTTGGAGGAGGAGGAGGTCAGGCTCTCAGTCCAGGATGAGATGTTTGGAGGGTTGAAACCCAGAGGTAGAAAGGGTTTCCCAGTTCATGAGGTTATACAGGACCTAATAGCTCAGGAGTTGTCCTCCCCCGAGAAGGCACTTATGGTGCCTTCTGAGCTTAAAAATCGGTTTACCCTAGAAGGTGATAGTTCTATTTGGGAGATCCCTAAGATAGACGTCCAAGTGTCTAAGGTCACTAAGAAAACGTCCTTGCTTCCCAATTGAAAGATCCGATGGATCACAAAATAGAAAGCCACCTTAAAAAGTCCTGGGAAGCTTCTACAAACCTGCTCAAGGCAAATATTGCTTCCACCTGCGTAGCCAGATCTTTGCTTTTCTGGCTACATACGTTGGAAGACCACCTATCGGGGGGTACCCCAAGAGAGGAAATTTTAGACTCCCTGTCAATCCTCCAGAAGGCAACAGGTTATTTAGCTGATGATTCAGGAGAAACAGTACGGGTGGCAGCAAGGTCCCTAGTCCTTTCAAACTTGGCCAGGAGAGCCTTGTGGCTGAAGTCATGGGGGGGCGACATCACCTCCAAGATGAAACTCTGCGCCATCCCCTTCCAGGGGCACCACGTGTTCGGGCCTGTCCTGGATGATATCTTTGAGAAGGCTTCCGACAAGAATAAGTCACTGCCAGAACAGAAATTCACCAAAAGGCGGTTTTTTCGTCCCTCAAGAGAACAGACCTCTCAGAAGGCATTCAGAGGGAAGGGCAAGATGGGTCGTTGGAGCTACCCGAAAGGGGGTAAAGGAAGAAACATCCTTGTGCCCCAACAGCAGCAGCCCCGGAGAAGCAGTGAATCCCGGGTCGGGGGTCAACTCACACAGTTTCTTGCCCAATGGCAGGCCACGACCTCGAACCGGTGGGTCCTGCACACTATACAATTTGGGGTGAAACTGGAGTTCGAGCACCCCCCCCCGCATGCCCTCAGAATTACCCCGGCACAGTCCCCAAGCCTGCAAAAAGTCCTGCTGCTTCAGATAGAAGAACTTCTACGGGAAGGAGTGGTCTCGTATGTACCTCCACAAGAGGCAGGCAGAGGACATTACTCTCGCCTGTTCCTGATAATGAAACCCTCGGGAAAGCACAGGCTCATAATAAACCTAAAGCCCCTGAACCACTTCATCAAGTACCGAAGGTTCAAGAAGGAGTCAGTGAAATCAGCGATCCCTCTTATTGGACGAGGTTGGCAGATGGCTACAATAGCTCTAAGGGATGCGTATTAACACGTTCCCATTCATCCAGACCACCAGAAGTTCCTGAGGTTCGCGATCTCCCACGACCAAGGAATCAGCCACCTCCAGTTCAATGCCCTGCCGTTTGGGGTATCCCCAGCACCAAGGGTGTTCACGAAGATCATGAAGGAAGCAGTCATCTCCATTCGGCTTCAGGGGATATGCATTGTGCCGTATCTAGACTATCTGCTGATCGTCGCCCCATCAGTAACCCGGCTGAACCAGGACGTATCAAGAACCCTACAGATACTCGAAACCCTAGGGTGGATACCGAATCTCCAGAAGTTGGCCCTCTATCCTTCCCCGAGGAAAAAATTCCTGGGGATCCTCTTGGATTCAGAAAAGAGGACGTCCTTTCTTCCCGAAGATCATCAAAAAGACCTTCGGCAGAGAATAATCCGGTTCAGGGACCAAAGGGCACCGATGCTGAGGGACGCCATGTCCATCCTGGGTTCTCTGACAGCGTGCATTCAGGCAGTATCCTGGGCACAAGCTCACACGCGAGTCCTCCAGTCATACGTCCTGATAAACACGAGGAAGCACTCAAACAACCTATCAAAGAGGGTTCCACTTCCAGGACATGTAAAATCGACCCTCTGGTGGTGGCTGAGCTACCGAAACCTGAGGCGAGGAGTAAGCTGGGATCAGCTTCCTCTGAGAATATTATCTACCGATGCCAGTCTGAGAGGCTGGGGAGCCGTGGTCGAGGATTCGTACTTCCAGGGGCAGTGGCCCCAGAGCATAAGGTCCGGATCTTCGAACCTAAGGGAGTTGACGGCGGTGGAAGAGTCACTGAAGGCCGCATCAACCCTTGTCAAGAACTATCATGTTCGGATATACTCCGACAACGTGACCACGGTGGCATATCTCAGACTCCAAGGGGGCACAAGGTACACCAGTCTAAAGAAGGTAGCAGCAAGGATCTTCCTCTGGACAGAGAAGCACCTGTTATCCATTTCTGCGGTACACTTGAAGGGGTCGGAAAACATCCAGGCAGACTTCCTGAGCAAGAAGGACATCCATCCAGGAGAATGGTGTCTAAACCAAGAGGTCTTCCAGGCTCTAGCCTCGAGATGGTGAGACCCAGAGGTCGACCTGTTCGCGAATGCGCAAAATACAAAAGCAGCAACCTATTTCTCCCTCAGTCCCACGTACGGAGCCCAGGGGACGGATGCATTTGCCCATCCATGGGTCTTCAGACTGGCCTACGCCTTTCCACCAATCCCGATGCTGGCAAAAACGTTACAAAAGATCAGAGCGGATGGGGTCACGACAATCCTGGTGGCTCCCATGTGGCCAGGACGAAGCTGGTACAGCGCTCTGTTGGACATGGCCCAGGAAGGTCCCTTGCTTCTACCCCAGAAGACCGACCTCCTTTTCCAGGGTCCATTACCACACCCGAACCCAAACAAGTTACTGTATGTCTAGCAGCTTGGTTATTGAGGCCAACATTTTGAGGGCCAAAGGGTTGTCGGATGAGGTAATCCGGACCCTTCAAAAAAGTAGAAAGCCGGTAACAAATGCAATTTACGGCAAAGTATGGGAAAAATTTTCCTCCTGCTGCCTTCCGGGGGCCCCTGACCCCACCCACCCAAATATTGCCCAAATACTAGACTTCCTGCAGAAAGGGTTAGATCTAGGGCTTACTCCAAGTACATTGAATGTACAGGTATCTGCCCTTAGTTCTTTTTTTGACCAAGACCTTGCCAAACACCGCTGGGTCAAGCGGTTCATGACAGCGGCAGACAGAATTCGCCCTTCGCTCCCTAATCGGGTTCCTTCCTGGGATCTTAATTTAGTGCTCAATAGCCTAACACATGCCCCGCTTGAGTTCCTGTCAGAAATCCCATTAAAAATTCTCACACTTAAAACGGTGTTTCTTGTGGCAATCACATCGGCTAGACGGGTGGGGAAGCTACAGGCCCTTTCAGTACAGGAACCTTACCTCCTACTCAATTCAGACAGTATAGTACTATGTCTAGACCCCTCCTTTATGCCTAAAGTGGTGTCAGACTTTCATAGAAGTCAAGATATCGTGTTGCCCTCATTTTGCCCAAATCCTTCTAATCCGAAGGAAGGAAAATTTCATACCTTGGATGTCCGCAGGGTAGTTCTCCGCTACCTCGAGGCAACCAAGGATTGGAGAATCGATCAGAACCTGTTCCTTCAGTATTTGGGAAGAAATAAGGGGAAGAAAGCGGCAAAGAACACGATAGCGGGTTGGATCAAGCAGTCCATCTCCCTGGCATATTCAAGACATCTCTCTCCTCCCGGATCGTTAAAAGCCCACTCCACTCGATCAGTCGCTACTTCCTGGGCAGCAAGAGGAAATACGTCTTCGGAGCAGATATGCAGAGCTGCCACCTGGTCCTCTGTGCACACCTTTACCAGACACTATAGACTGGATTTCAATAGGGATCTGACGTTCGGCAGACGCGTCTTGCAAGCTGTAGTGCCTCCCTAAAAAATTAACGCTGGCATGACTCCAAGGTGGCTGTCGTGGAAGGTGACTAGAGAAAATAGAATTAGACTTACCGGTAATTCGGTTTCTAGGAACCTTCCACGACAGCACTAATTTCCCTCCCTGTATAATATGTTTACCTGATGATTCCTGCTCTACTGGCGGTAACTATTCATGCTAGTATGTTCAGAAAAAACACTGAGGTAGCAGGAAGGGGAGGGTTATTTAACCTCTTTGTGTTTCTGTCCCCTATTAGGGCGGGGAGACAACCTCCAAGGTGGCTGTTGTGAAAGGTTCCTAGAAACCGAATTACCGGTAAGTCTAATTCTATTTTTTGGTGTTTCCCCTGTTTGTATTTTTCCCTGGTGTGTATTAGTACAGCGGTGGGGCCAGTGCCTGCACCACCCAGCTCCCTAGCAAGGGATAGGAGTAGGGTATGCTAGGGTGACAGGTATCCGGCTCAGTGACAGGTGAGGAGCCTCTATAGGGAACGTTAGGAGTGTGAGGGACACTGACTCAGGGGGGTTCAGGAGGTCTCCACGTCCCCGTTCCCTATCGCAGGGCCCACAGTTGTAACTGTTGCCCTTTCCCCCATATGCAAATATAAAAAGAGAAGCCAGCTCTGCCGATGGTCAGAACGCATAACACAAAGTGCAATGCACATATTGACATCTAACTGTAATCAAAATGAGACATTTGGCAAAATATTGATCAATACATTGAGCCACCCCGCCGCGCCAAGGCAATCTCATGTGGAGGGTCCTACTCTACATTTTTTATTACTCGCTGTGCCATTACGGCCTCTTGAATATTTTAAAAGCAAGACCATATCTATTACAAATGTACCTGAAACATGTCTGAATTGCTCCCGTGCAGCCAGATGAAACAAGTGCAGATAAAGGCCAACCAGGTCTGAACACAGACATCTCAGGTTAAACCTCCACACACTGCCCAACCAGCAAACACAGATGGCTTCTCTCTTTTTATATTTGCCCTTTCCCCCATGTCTTGCTGTTTCAGTTACCAGCCTGCGGGTCGTGTCACACAGGACAGTTTCATGTGCCAGTTTTGTTGTTTTAGCTATCGACCTGCGGGTCATGTCACACAGGACGGGTCCACGTGACAGTAGTAGGCACATGCACACCAGTCTCCTCCTAACAATGTAATTATAACCTTGTGCTCACTGAATTGTTCTGGATTTACATAAATCAATCTGGCCTCAACCCTCCATTCTTGCATCTTCAAAAGCTTTATCATGTTGGCTGTTTTTATTGTTCACTTAATCACCAAATCTACATGGGGGCATCTATCCACTTGTGGAGTATGGCCAGCAAGTCAATAATTCTTATCTTCTTCCCCCCATTGATCCTCCATTTTAGATGATCACATCTTGGAAGGATCAAATGATAACCTCTTCATATGGGCTTTGAATTCCTGCATCAAGGATTTCATTTCAGCATAAAGATCCTCAATCCCCGGTGCTGTGGGCTTTGATGAAGACAGAAAGGGAGAGGGCCCTCTCTCTCCCCATGTCCTGTCTCGCCCCTGCTGTGGAGATTCAGAATCTTTTACTGTAGCCTCTCTATTATGTGAAACATCTGGCCTTTTATTAATTCCTCTCTTTTGATACAGTTTCCACATCTCTCCAGTACCAATCCCGTCTATTTTATCTCTGTGGACGCCATCCTTTATTAAGGCCCTAAACATATATTTCCGGGTAATATGGGGTCTAGGATTGCAATGACTTTTGTTACTGTAATGCTGCTCTTCAGAAGGAAAATTACCTTTTTGCTTGGGACCCCAGTCTTCCAGATCTCTTAACTCTCGTATTGCCTCCAATGTATTAGCGATTGTTTTCCCAGTCTGATTTACCATAAACGTCATCATGACATGTTTATAAGCTGCAGGGGAATGTCTAATTATACGATTTCTAACAGATACACTTACACCAACTTGCATATAATCATCATAGGTGTTTGCTGAAATAGGATTTTTCATGACCTCCTCCTTCAACCTCTGAGCACAACCTTTTAACATAAACCACGGTTTTTCATTGGGTGGCCAGTCTGCCTCAGATGGGTATTTACGCTGCAATGCCATAGCCACAACATCAAGCATACTACACACCACATGTGGTTGCTGGATTATCAAGGTACGGAATGCCTCCTTCACTACAGGCTCATAACTGAGCTGAACAAATTTTGGGCCATCCACAGAGTCCACCTGTACTTTATGAGCCCCCATCTCCCATAATCTGACTGACCAAGCTACCAGGGATTCATTTGACTTTTGAAAAAAACAATCATGAAGATCATTAAGCTCCTGCTGACTGTAATCCTCTACTGCATTCTCATTCCGGTTACCTGTCGCTGTCTCTACAGTCCATCTCCGATATATAGGATGAACTTTCACTGGGTTAAGAGGAGGAGCAGTTTCCCTCTTTCCATGGAAATGTTCATCCTCAGACTCGGGATCGGTGGTGTTTTCGGAGTCAGTTGAATTCCACACATCACCATCCCACTGATCTGGGTTCCACTCTACCCCTGCTTTGGCTATGGCCAAAGCTACTTTCTTTTTATTCACCTTGCCTTTCTTCCTTCTGTGCTTATACTCTGCTACACGTACGGCAGCCTTTTCTGCAACATTTTGATAACCATCACATTTATCCATTAATATCTTATTTTGACA
This sequence comes from Dendrobates tinctorius, assembly GCF_039654945.1. Lineage (NCBI taxonomy): Eukaryota > Metazoa > Chordata > Amphibia > Anura > Dendrobatidae > Dendrobates > Dendrobates tinctorius. The sequence goes on along the minus strand of NW_027361802.1, from coordinate 24,797,853 downwards.
TTGTGCTATAACCAATGCATTCTGGGCTTCACACAACTGTTTTTCCAATTTCTGTAGTTTTGTTAACATACGTAATCTTTCCTTATGCTGTTTTCTATATGCAGACAACAATATCCATCCGCGCCTACCAACAGCACTCAACTCTTTACCTTTCTCAACTTTGACTTTCTCTAAGCATGTAGCCACATCAGCAGGTTCTGCGTCCTTCAAACATTTATCCCATGCTTCAACCAAACCAGCACTGTGCGACCACTTTGTTGCCAAAATATGATAGGGAGCCTGTTCCCAGCCTGGAATCTCAATAGATTCACACACAGACACCTTTTTCTTAAAGACAGGCATGTTTTACGCAATATCACACTATCACACAAAGTCCTGTTAATATTAATAAAAAACTTCTGAGCCTTCTGTGTATCCTGCCGACTACGCCAATTATGTATTGCCAAGTTTTTAACACTAAGGTTCGGATACGGCTTTAAAGAAGGCTACTGCTTGCGATATAACGCAATTTTATTTCAAGGTACAAAATTAAAGGAATAGTATGATTGGATAGTATGATTGCGTACACTTTTGAATATTTTAAGATACAGAAGTTAAGTACAGATAAAGATTGAATACATATTATAATTAGGTATATATAAAGATTAACTATATACAGTATACTCACATCATCAATCACCAAGAGGCTTTAAACATCATCCGTCTGGAATATCAGAGAAGCAGCACCAAGAGAGAGACGCCTGGAAGATTCACAACACTGCACGGGCTTCCCCACTTATGCAGGTATCAACACTGTACATGTACAGGTATCCAGTTTTTGCTTCTGTCTAAGTCATGTTTCTCTGGCCTCATATAATAAATTACACTAATGTGTAACTTGCTTCACCCAACCCTTCCAGTGGCCGGCTTTCAAGATTGGATGAAGCAGACAACATGGCATCATCAGACAATGGGTCGGAAACCCTTACAATATAAAAGCCACATGGTTTTAGATAAAACCAACACAGACAGAGGTTAAATAAACCTTAATGTTTTACAATGACAAACATAGAAACTTAGTACTATTTGTGAAACAACAGTTCTGAAGATTGTGTCACTTGCGATTATTGTCTGTCACATCTGAAATGCAGCTGTCTAAAGGTCTGATAAACCCACCACAGACAGAGATTACATCATTGTCTGTCTGTAGCTGTTATTGTTTAACTAGAACTGCAACTATGTAATATACAGAATTCATTCTATATATTTCAATATGGACTCAAAATAGCCATTTTTATATTCACACTAAACACCCAGATCGAATATCTGGGCCATGTCGTCTCGGCAGAGGGCGTAAGGCCATCCCGGGAAAAGGTTGCTGTCATTCAGGAATGGCCTACCCCCGAGACGATAAAAGACGTGCAGGCCTTCCTGGGGTTGGCCAGATACTACCGTCGTTTCGTAAAGAATTTTGCATGTCGAGCTCGAGCCCTGCATGACCTGCTGAAGGGGGCTCCCGCTGGGGCAAATGGATGAAAAATCCAGTGGCAACAACCTCAAGAAGAGGCCTTTCAAGACCTTAAGGCTGCGCTCTCGGATGCTCCAGTGTTAGCTTATGCGGATTTCTCGCATCCGTTCATCCTACACACTGACGGGAGTCTTCACGGGCTGGGGGCTGTGTTGTCACAAGTTCAAGGTGACTGGGAGAGAGTGATCGCGTATGGAAGCTGCTCACTCCATGATTCCGAGTGCAACCCTGACAATTACAGCTCCTTTAAGCTCGAGCTCCTCACAGTAGTGTGGGCCATGACGGAGCGGCTCGCAGAGTACCTGGCGAGCTCCGAAGTAGTGGTGCGGACCGACAATAACCCGCTGGCTCATTTGGAAAATGCCAAATTGGGGGCTCTGGAACAAAGATGGGTGGCCCGGATGGCGAAATTCAACTATAAAATCATCTATAAAAGAGGGGCCGAGAATGTACATGCTGACGCCCTCTCCAGAATCGAGACGACGAACTAGAAGGGGAAGAGATACCGTTCGCCCTTACCGCTGCCGTGCTCACAGCTGCCACCCAGAAAGTACCTCCCTCGGTGACCCTAAGGGGCATGCTGGAGCAATCCCGGGATAAGTGGATCCAACAGCAGCAAGAAGATGAAGAAATTGGACTTCTCCGGACGTGGGTCGCTGCTGACAAACTGCCCACTGACTCCCAAAGACAGACTTTGACTCAGGACATGTCGCTGATGTTACGACAATGGGAGAGGCTGGTTATCCGAAAGGGACTATTGTATCGTAAAATGACATCACGAACAACATCTATAACAATTTGGCAGGTAGTTGCGCCCGGAGCCCAACTTAAAGAACTGGCTCGAGAAGCCCATGAAAAATGGGCTCATTTCGGAGCTCAAAAGACCTTGCAATGGTTACAACAGAAAATTTACCATCCACGCTTGCATGCTGTTGTGGACAAGACTTGCCGGACCTGTCGCCTATGCGAATTAGCCAAACCGCCCACACAGCGAGCCTCAGTACAAACAATCGTGACCTCAGCACCCCTCGAGCTTCTGACGGTGGATTTTCTGATCATTGGTCCCGCATTCCAGGGGTACGAACACTGCCTCGTCATGGTAGACCATTTCACTAAGTTCGCTGTGGTCTCCCCCACTCGAGACCAGACCGCGGAGTCGGCCGCCTCCGCAATTTGTAGAAACTTCATACAAGTTTACGGCTGCCCTCAATGGATACATTCCGATCAAGGAGCATGTTTTTTGGGAAAAATAATGGAGGAACTACACCATCTCTATGGTATTGACAAATCCCAGACCACGCCATACCACCCGCAGGGAAACGGGGCCTGCGAACGATTTTGTCGGACATTAATCCAAATGTTGCCTACTCTGGAGAGTGACAAAAAGGCCCGTTGGCATGAATATGTCCCTGAATTAGTATGGATCTATAACAACCGAGGACATCGAGTTACCGGCTATACCCCCTACTCCCTGTTGTTCGGACAAGAGGGCAAAGGGATCACGGAGGTGGAGTTGGACCCAGAGGAACCTCAGCCCTGGATCGGGGTATCATCATGGGTCCGAAATCACCGGCTGCAAACTCTTCATCAAATCGTACATACCAAACTCCAAGACTTAGAACACCCAGGAAAAGAATTTATCTCCACCTCCCAACCTCCAAAGCGGAGTACTCGTACTAGACCAACGCCCCCAGAACAAATTAGAGCCATGCTGGGAAGAGAGTCCCTATCGGGTCCTACGCCGTATAAACCCTGAAATACCTGTGTACGAAATATGTTCTGAAAAAGATGAAACGCTGCCTACTTGCATTGTGCATCGTAATATGTTACGCCCATGTATTTCCACCGACCGAAACAACCTGAACCTGCTCCTCAGGTCTCTGAACCATTGCCCGTGTTTTGGGACCCGGACGATGAAGACTTCCCCACAATAACCAGGGACTTTCTACTCAATACTGAGAAGGATGAATTTCAGCTCACCTTTAGTAAGTTCATAAGAACTGATTGAAAGCTCCGAGCACGGACACGTCTCTGCCAAGACCTATGCAGCAGTCCAAAGAAGAAAAGAAAAGTCCAGCTCCAGGAGATAAAATCCAGAAACTTTTATTGAATCATGGATAAAAACAAAGTCTAAGTCTGAGTCTAAGAGCACTTGTGCTCGAAACGCGTACAGAGACTTTGGGAATATCCCCATGCGGTAATCTAATATGTTTGCCGTCATTTGATCACAAGCAGCCATGAATTTGTTTTTATCCATGATTCAATAAAAGTTTCTGGATTTTATCTCCTGGAGCTGGACGTTTCTTTTCCTCTTTGGACTCTCTACTCAATGACAAACCAACTGACACAATTAGCCTGCCCGAACCAGCTAGCCCACCACCGTCCACCACCCCACAAGATTCCACCCTAGTCGAACTAAGACGCTCCGAGCGGTCAACAGCCAGCAAACCCCCCGAACGATACGAACAGGACCAGTTCATATGACAACAAAAACTGACACCTCTGCAGACCAACCCAAGTATACTGAGGCCCTCGCTCGAGGACTGGCAAGCATAGAGGATGGGCGAGTGTAGGGAGGAGGGCACCGCAGATTGTCTGGGCCAGAACCAAGGGGACTGCCATCTGGGTTCCTAAGGAAACAATACCCGGGGAGCAAAGAAGGAGAGTGGACTGCTGAGAGTGACAGGACAGCAAGGGGAGGGGCGAGTATAAAAGGGACAGGGTGTACGCAGGGGAGTCAGTTGGCGGAATGGCAGACACGAAGCGAGAGACTGTGGGAGTCTGAGAGAGCCAGAGTGACAGACGGTGACCAGAAAGGAGACCATCGGCAGAGGAGAGACTTACTGTGGCCTGCAGAGAGTGGGCACCGAACCTACCAATAAGAGACTGTTGCTTCACTCCGATCCGGGGTCACTTCCTGCCCACGGTGGTCCGCAGCTGTTACCGCTGTGCTTCAGCCTGTTGCAGCTGGTCCGCCGCCCCTCGCAGCCGCTGCCGCTCCACTCCAGCCCGCGGCTGCAGCCTCTTCATCATCGGCCACAGTGGACGTCACCCCGCTGCAGTCAGCAGTTGGGGCCTACTCCTTCGTCTAAGCCCAGGCCGTGCACGTGGCCTGCCAACCGCCTCTCCTGGGAACTGTGACACAACCCTGCTTGGAGACTGGAGTCTCATTGAATTCACTTACGATCAGCACCCCGCTGTTTCTACAGGGGTCACCTCATCAAAGGACTTCCTCAGGGCCTGTTGTGCCCCATCTCCTCCTGGGCGCTGGGTGCCAGAAGACTACGACAGATCCTCAGCAGCTGGGCCCAGCGGCTGTGACGCCAACGCAGCCTCATCAGAGACGCCGAGGGACGTCAGGACGGATAAGTGACACTATAAGAAACAAGGACCCGTAGTCGGCCATATCGCGGCCCTATAGTAACCGGCCCTTGCCGGATTAGTTGTGTTCATTTTTAGCGGCATAAATTCATAAAAGTTCTATAGCCAAAGTTCAATTCAGTCTCACATCTCGTCACTGCATCCTGCGTACCTGCTGTTACCTACAACTGTAGACGTTGACACTGGCGTTTTGCAGGTACTGTTTAATGAAGCTGCCAGTTGAAGACCTGTGAGGCATTGATTTCACAAACTATAGACTCAAATGTACTTGTCTTGTTGCTCAGTTGTGTAGCGGGGCCTCTCACTTCTCTTTCTACTCTGATTAGAGCCTGTTTGTGCTCTCCTCTGAAGGGAGTAGTACACATGAAAGTTCTTTTTTTCAGGCCATTTTGAGAGTTTAATGGAACCAACAAATGTAATGAAAAAAGAAGCAACAAAGTGCAGCTCACCTCCTCTCCAGTCCCACCGCGTGGATCATGCAGCGCTGCAAGTAGTATGTAGTATGAAGGTGAAACAGAAGTCCAGCGAGAGTGATATCCATTAAAAAAAAGCTTTTATTCCATTTTCATTAAAAAGCACATAAGTCCAAAATCCATCTTTATATCCAAAGACACAAAAACGGGTAATTCTTACCAGTGACAGTCACAGACTTAAAGTGCATTTAAAAGCATACGCGTTTCAGCGGTCATGCCGCCTTAATCATTGTGATAACAATAAAATGGCAGAGGGCTGCTATAAAGGACTAGGCCCATTAGGTTCCACCCTCTGATCCTGCATATAAAGATGGATTTTGGACTTATGTGCCTTTTAATGAAAATGGAATAAAAGTTTTTTTTATGGATGTCACCCTCGCTGGACTTCTGTTTCACCAACAAATGTAATGCTCCAGATTCTCAAGTAGCTCAAAGGAAGGTCAGGTTTATAGGTTCTCTAATCAGCCAAACTGTTTTCAGCTGTGCTAACATACTTGCACAAGGGTTTTAAAGGGTATTCTAACCATCCATTAGCCTTCTTACACAGTTAGCAAACACAAAGTACCATAAGAATACTGGAGTGATGATTGTTGGAAATGGGCCTCTATACATCTATGAAGATATTGCATTACAAACCAGACGTTTGCAGCTAGAATAGTCATTTACCACATTAACAATGTATAGAGTGTATTTATGAATCATTTAATGTTAGCTTCATTGGAAAAAACTGTGCTTTTCTTTCAAAAATAAGGAAATTTCTAAGTGACCCTAAAGTTTTGAACGATAGTGTATATCCACATCACAGGTGCTAAATAAAGTGCTTCGTGCAAAGAGCATCAAATAAGTTGTGAAAAGATCAAAATATTTTATATGTATATCTACTATATAATTGTCTAATTCTGTCTGTCAGTCTGTCTGTCTGTAATGGAAATCCTACCTCGCTGATTGGTAGCGGCAGTTAGGCCATATTCTGGAGTACAATACATTAGGTAATTAGGTAACAGTAGAACAGTGACTGCAGCTCTGGGTGTAACTTGCGTACAATACATTAGATGACAGCAGAAAAGTGAATGCAGCTCTGAGTGTAACTGGAGTACTATACATTAGGTAAGATTTGAACAGTGACTGCAGCTCTGGCTGTAACAGGAGGATAATACATTAGGTAAGAGCAGAACAGTGATTGCAGATCTGGGTGTAACTGGACTACAATACATTAGGTAAAAGCAGAACAGTGACTGCAGCTCTGTGAGTAACTGGAGTACAAAACATTAGATAACAGCAGAACAGTGACTGCAGATCTGGGTGTAACTGGAGTACAATACATTAAGTAACAGCAGAAAGGTGACTGCAGCTCTGGGTGTAACTGGCGTACACTACATTAGGTAACAGCAGAACAGTGACTGCAGATCTGGGTGTAACTGGAGTACACTACATTAGGTAACAGCAGAACAGTGACTGCAGCTCTGGGTGTAACAGGAGTACATTAGGTAACAGCAGAACAGTGACTGCAGATCTGGGTGTAACTGAAGTACAATACATTAGGTGACAGCAGAACAGTGACTGCAGCTCTGGGTGTAACTGGACTACAATACATTAGGAAAAACGAGAATAGTGACTGCAGCTCTGGGATTAACTGAGTACAATACATTAGATAACAGCAGAGCAGTGACAGCAGCTCTGGGTGTAACTGGAGTACAATACATTAGGAAACAACAGAACAGTGACTGCAGCTCTGGGTGTAACTTGAGTACAATACATTTGGTAAGATCTGAACAGTGACTGCAGCTCTGGCTGCAACAGGAGTATAATACATTAGGTAAGAGCAGAAGGGTGACTGCAGCTCTGGGTGTGACTGGACTACAATACATTACGTAAAAGCAGAACAGTGACTGCAGCTCTGGGATTAACAGGAGTACAATATATTAGATAACAGCAGAACAGTGACAGCAGCACTGGGTGTAACTGAAGTACAATACATTAGGTAACAGCAGAACAGTGACTGCAGCTCTGGCTGTAACTGGAGTACAATACATTAGGTAACAGCAGAACAGTGACAGCAGCTCCGGGTGTAACAGGAGTATAATACACTAGATGGTGGCCCGATTCTATCGCATCGGGTATTGTAGAGTCTCTGTTAAAATAAAAAATAGTTATATACTCACCTTCCGACGACCCCCAGACTCTGTCCCTCCTCTCACCACGCTCCCGGCATATTCTGGTCCCAGAAATGCTTAGCGAGAAGGGCCGGAGATGACGTCACTCTCGCGAGAGCGCGACCTCATCAGCGGTGTTTCGCGCTAAGCATTACTGGGACCGGAAGATGCCGGGAGTGTGGTGAGAGGAGAGAAAGAGTCCGGGGGCCGTCGGGAGGTGAGTATATCACTATTTTTTATTTTAACAGAGACTCTAGAATACCCAATGCGATAGAATCGGGCCACCATCTAGTACATGTATGTATGTGTATATATATATATATATATATATATATATATATATATATATATATATATATATGTATGTATATATACACACACACACAAACATATTAAAATGCATAGTGCAAAACAGTGAAAAAATAAAATGCATAAAATCGTGCCATATTTATATATATATATATATATATATATATATATATATAAAGGGGCTCCCATATATCAAAATATGTCAGCCGGGAAGAAAAGTATCAAGACTCCCATATACTTAGAAAATGTCATACATATCGATAATGTCCGGATTAGAAGAAATGTCTCAATACTAAGCAACCATAACTGTATTACCTAGATCGCAGGGCCAGAAAAAAATGGTGCAGCACGTGTTTTTTATTTTGTTATGGTGCGGCTGTTTTCTGCATGCAGTGTAAAATTTATATTCATTGATAATAAAGGTAATTTTACTTGATTATTTTCATTTTTTGTCCCAATTATTTTTATTTTATTTCATTAACCATTGTTCCAGTACCTCTTTTCAATTTTTAATATTTCTGAATGGTCTGCCATTCAATTTTTTAATAGATATATGTCACATTTTTATTCTTAATTTATTAACATAGATATAGTGGATATATATTTATTATTGTGACGTCCACATTAATAGTGTAGGATCAAATCTGATCTTTTATTGGGTTAAGAAGTGTTCAACATTAGAATCCTAAAAGCTTCACGGTTCAGTAAATCTCTTCTTTGATCTCCCACTCTAGTAGAGAGTTTAACTCTTTCTAAACAAAAGAATTCAAAGTTTTGGTGCAAGGTTTGCACTATAATCTGACCTGAAGGGTAGTGTATTTGTGAAAAAATTGGGAATTTGGCAAAATGTTTTAAAATTTTACAATGGGTGCACAGCAGGGCTCAGAAGAGAAGGTGCACCATTTGACTTTTTGAATGTAAAATTTGCTGGCATAATTAGTGGAGGCCATGTTGTGTTTAGAAAGCCCATGATGTGCCTAAACAGCTGAAACCCCACACAAGTGACACCATTTTGGAAATAAGACCCCTCAGGGAACTTTTCCAGATGTGTATTGAGCAACTTGAAACCCAGGTACTCCACAGTAGTTTACAACGTTGAGCCTTGAAAATAAAAAAAATAAAAAATCGCATTTATTCCACAAAAATGTTTTTTAGCTCCAAATTTTGCATTTTTATAATGGTATAAGGAAAAATTGCACAATTCAATTTGTTTTGCAATTTCTCCCTGAGTACACCGATACTCAATATGTGGAGGAAAACTACTGTTTGGGTGCACGGCAGGGCTTGGAATGGAAGGAACGTTATTTAACTTTTTAATGCAAAATATGCTGGAATAATTAGCAGATGTCATGCCGAGTTTGGAGAGCCCTTGATATGCCTAAACAGTGGAAACCCCCCACAAGTGACACCATTTCAAAAACTAGACTCCTCAGGGAACCTATCTAGATGTGTGGTGACCACCTTGAAACCCCATGTGCTCACAGACGTATGTAACATTCAGCCGTGAAAATAAAAAAATTCAAATTTTTCCCAACAAAAATGTTTTTTAGCCCTAAATTTTGTATTTTTTCACAAGGGTAACAGGAGAACATGGACTCCAAAATTTGTTGTGCAATTTCTCCTGACTTTACCAGTACCTTATATGTTATTGAAAATTACTTTTGAAGCAGAGTGCAAAGCTCAGAAGAGAAGGAGCGCCATATTACAGTGCATTACATATTTCATTGCACTTGTTTGAGGCTGTCATGTCACATTGACAGAGCTCCTTAGGTGCAAGAACATCAGAACCCCACATAAGTGACCCTATTTTACAAACTATACCTCTCAATGAATTGATCTAGGGGTGCAGTGATCATATTGACACCACATGTGGGTCACAGAATTTTATAGTGAAGAAAAAATAATTTACATTTTTACCAAAAACATTGTGTTAGCCCCAAATTTTACATTTTTATATGGGTAAAAATGACTCTAAGATTTATCTTACAATTTCTGCTGAATGTAGAAATACCATATATAGTACTGCTTAGACTAGAGAGGAACGGAGCACTATTTGCCGCTTGGAGCACAGATTTTCCCAGAATAGTTTGCGGACTGCATATACAGAACCCCTAAGTGCTAGAAAAGCAGAATCCCCCCTCAAGTGACCCCATTTAGGAAATAGAGGATGTTGTTGAGTGAAAATTGAAAACTGCCATTGTAGTGACCAGTACACTATGCCCAGCTCATACTTCTGTAGACATGCACCAGTAAATTAGCCGGGCTCTCATCACTACAGAAATGCCAAACATGCTAAATGTGGTTTAGACACACAGGGGCATTTGGATTTGGGAGCTCAGAATTTGCTGAATTTCTTTTAAGGGACGAGGATCCATTTAGCTTTTCCAGAGCCTTTATGTTCCCAGCAACGTGGATGCCCCATATTTTTCTGTTAACAGATGACGGAAGTGGGGACTTGCCTTTTTTGTGGATTGAGTTGAAGCTTTTATTGGGAACATTTTATATAACATTTAGGATCACATTTATTCGGTGCTCTACGCTCAGCACGTACTTTGGGGTTTCCATCTAAGTCTCCGAGTGATGTGATAGATGAAACCCCCAAGGGATCTGTTCACTATAATAAGGCAGCAGCCTTACTCTGGACTCCATCTGGCCTCTGTTCAGCATTGTCCTTCTTTTCAGAAGTGCACAAAACTGTGGTCGACTGTGCTTTTATGCTCGCCTAACAAGACGGACACCGCCGGATCACAGGTCCTATGGCTTCCACAATGCCACCATCTGCCTCATTACAGGGAATCTTCTGCCGGGGATTCCATTTGAATCCCGTATTTCAGAGATTAGCATGGAAACTTCGGTGTAAGCGCTCAGCGCAGAGTGCAGGATGAATGTGCGCTCAGCCGTAGGGCTCATACTCACTTGCGAGAGACTCGCATGATTCTCATGTGAGTTTCTCACACAAAAACCCGGCACTCCCACCGGCACTGGGACCGGAGCGTGCGGCTACATAGAAATGCATGTAGCCGCACGCTCCGGTCCGAGTGTCAGGTTTTCATGCGAGAGAGTATGAGCCCTTACTGAGTTCTTTGGGAGGCAGAATAAAAAATCAACAGCAGGTGAAGAATTGGCTTTATTTATATTTTACGCTGTTCCTCGTGTAGTTTAAGTGATTAGACAACTTTATTGTTCGGGCCGGCGTGATTACTGTAATACTAGTTTTATATTGGGTTTTTATGTTTTGCTGCTGTCATACACTAAAATACGCTTTTTATTGCAAAAACTAGTTTTTGCATCTCAAGCTGGACAGCTATAATTTTTCCATATTTCAGCCAACAGAGTTATGTGACAGCTTCTTTTTTGTGGGACTGAGCAAAAACCAGCAATTCAGGATTACCGTTAAATTTGTGGTAATATTGATAAGGTAGCTTTATTCTTCAGGTCAATATGATTACAGTGATACCCCATTTATTTTTTTTATGTTTTGGCACTAATACATAATAAAAACTATTTTATAGAAAAAATAATTATTTTTGCATCACTTCATTCAGAGAGCTGGAACTTTTTTATTTTTCGTCTTTTTGATAGCATTTTATTGCACTTTTTGATGATATGATGATAAAGCACAGTTTTTTGCCTCTTTTATTAGTTTTTTACGGTGTTCACTGAAAGGGTTAGCTAGTGGGACACTTTTATACAGTGGGTGCTCTGGACGCAGTGATACAAATGTGTCCTTTTATTACATAATAAATAAATCAAATAAAAGTCTTCATTGGAATAATATCTTTTATTTTTGTTGTCTTGGGGATTTTTGTAAAATATTTAACACTTTTTAATAACTTTTTTTTTTTACATTGTCCCACTATGGTACATGATCCTTATACTGACAGATCACTGAACTGATAATCTGCAATGCTTCAGCACTGCAGGGCATTAGAGCTGCCTCTGACAGGGAGGGGAGGTTCGTGTCAGCTCCTGCTCTTATCAGGCGCTCACAGGCCACCTTCCATATTGTGGCCCGGGAGTCACCATGGAGATCATCAGCACAACACAGTCGCATCGCGTTGTGCTGATGGGAGCGGACAGGGAGCTCACTCACTGTGCGATGCTCCTCAATGTCGCTGTCACTATTGACAGTGGCATCAGAGGGGTTAAATGTCTGCGATCGGTGCTAGCATTGCTGCAGGGTGTCAGCTCTCACATAGAGCTGACACCTACACCCGTACACCGCGGTGCTCAGCATGAGCTTGCGCGATCATGGCACTGTACTTATACTGCAGTTTGCAGGAATGCAGCTCTTGCAGCGCCGTATATGTATGGCGCATCTCGGAAAGAGGATAAACAAGTTATCTATTTTTCACCACAACTTTCTGAGTGTCAAGTTTTGTCTACTATATTACTTACGGGTTGGAATCCTACTTGAGCACCTCTTCACACTCCAGGAATGCAGTATAGGTATCAGCAATAACATCTAATAATGTCCCGAGTCCCCCAATGTACAACTCCTCTATAAACATTATGATGGGCAAACAGCCCTATGCACAATATAATAAACCCATAGCTCCTCTATACACATTATAATGCTATGCATAGTATGGTGGTCCAACAGCCCTGCTATACACATGGAGGTCCAACAGCCCCGCTATACTCAGTATGGTAATCTCACAGCTTCGCTGTACACAGTATGGTGGTCCCATAGCTTTGCTATACACAGTATGGTGGTCCCACAACTCTGCTATACACAGTATGATGGGCCCACAGCTTCCCTACACATAGCATGATGTCCGCACCACTCCCACAAAATACTGTATAATGAATCCCGCATTAGTCGCCAAACTGTATATTTAATAATAAATAATTTTTATATAGTGCCAACATATTCCACACATTATCATGGGGCTCACAATCTAGATTCCTTATCAGTATGTCTTTGATATGTGGGAGGAAACCCATGCAAAGACAGGGAGAACATATAAACTCTTTGCAGATGTTGTCCTTGGTGGGATTTGAACCCAGGACTCCAGCGCTGCAAGGCAGCAGTGCTAACCACTGAGCCACCATGCTATATTTGCCATTTCATTAGTCCGCAAGCTGTATAATGGCCACTGCATTAGTCCCCAAACTGTATAATGCCCGATGCATTCATCCACAAGCTGTATAATGGGTGCTGAATTAGTCCTTAAACCGTATGAGGGACCCCCACACTGTTTCAGGGTCCCCCACAAAATGTATAAGGGTCCCCATTGCTTGTGATGCCTCCACATCACACCACAAGTTTTAATAACAATCATATACACAACTAACCCAGGAACCTAGCAAGTCCAGCGCAAGGGCCAAAGTATGGCGCAGAACAACACACCCCCCTGGTCCTGATGATTTCAGCTGTGCAGCGTGATTGTGTGCACAAGGCAAGCTAATGCTGCATTATGTGCATACTGCTGAAGAGGAAGTCGAGGTGATCAAGTGACCCACTACAGATACCGCCCCTTGTGGCATTTGCCAGAAATGTCAGATGGCCAGTCTGGCTCTGCCCCATGATCTTTGTGCTTGGGTGGCTTCTTGCTCCGGTTGGTCTTTTTATCTTTTGTAAGGGGTGTGAGCTTTACCCCTTTAAATTCGTATGCTGCTATTTGTAGTTACATATATATAATTGTTATGTATCTCACTGTGACATGTTTGCGTATGTTTCTTGCTGTTGTATTATTGCTGCATTATATTATAGGTAAGATAGGGACAGTGCAGATAGGGAAAAGGGCCACTAGATGGGGCACTGAGTACACCGCATAGTAAGGTTTAACTGTAGGACACTTAGAAGTTAACAATAGTAGGGATTAGCTGGGAATAAGATAGAGAGTCTTCCTGTACATAGTCAGTCAGGTGTAGACCCCTGTGTGTGCTCAGGTGGCCTATGGCCTGGATGGCTCGGCTGCCTCATAATGTTATAAGCAGAAGTCCAGCCATCATCCCTGGAAATTAGTAGAAGTGTGAGAAAAGAAGAGAAGAATGAAGAGCACAGTAGTGGAGTGGAAAGTGAAGTGGGTAGCGGAAGAAGATAGAGTGAGCCACCGTAAAAGTGCACGGGCAGGTTAACCGTAGACATAGTGGATGACCCTGTAGACCAGTGTTTCCCAAACTCCAGTCCTCGCGGACCCCAACAAGTCATGTTTTCAGGATTTCCTTAAAAATCCTGAAAACATGACCTGTTGGGGTCCGCGAAGACTGGAGTTTGGGAATCAATGCTGTAGACAGTATTTCTGAGTCTGAGGCGAAGCAGGCTGAGATATATTGCAGTGCCGTTTTCACCGGGCACCTCATTCCATTATATCTTTGTGGCTTATTCCGTGACGTGGAGGAAGAAGCAGAGAAAGACAGAGAAATGTGCTGCTGGTATTGGGAAGAATGCGCTGGAAGTGTAATGGATGTGCTGTGTCCTGAAGATAATAAAAAGTTGCTTTGGACTCTGCCTCCAGGCCTTTGTACACAGGGAAGAATGGGGGACACATCAGTGAAGAAGTAGTTGACAGCACAGTGAGTACTGGATGTGGTGATGTGTGAAATGGCGTAGTTGGCAAGATCTCACTGCCCCATATGGCAGTTAAAACCACAGCGGGGGTGAAGAAGGAAAGCAAAGTGTAAGTGATTAAAGTGACCCATAGTGAGCGGGTTGAAGATTGCGTCAATGAGAAAATTATACTGAATGTGACCAAAACACCGGATTTGTCAAAAGAAGAAATGGAGAGTGACTTTGTGAACACCAAGATGGAGGCCACCAAGATGGAGAGCTGTAGCGCCCAAAAGGACTGCCCCTGTCTGCAAGGTGCATTTCGTGGGTGTGACGTGTCTGGATAGCGCCAAACAAGAGCTGTCAGCAATGCCAGGTCCGACCCTGGTGGGAATGCAATGTAAAGATGGATATTTGCCCCTTGCCACCCAATGCACGTAAATGGGTGGGGAGGCAGAAGATGACCCCATCCTGAAATGGGTGTGGTCCTACAGGAAGTGCTGAGTGCGACTGTCGGACGTCAGTATGGAACGGGACATCGGCCTCGATGTATCGGTGCAGCTGCAGAGGCATGGGTGAACAGAATGGCGGTGGCCGTGGGACGAAGAATCTAGATGCCCTGCCCATAGTTGGGAAGAACTGCAGGAGCACAAGGCACTTACCCAGAGAAAAGATCCCTGGGGGATGGCAGTGCCCATGACAGCGGGGCCTGTGGGGCTAGAGCCAGACAGCATGATGGAGAGGCGTCCGCCCACAGCACAGGCCGTTTCAGAGCAGCGGAGGAGTGAAGCACCGCTGGCTGCCGCCGAGGAACTATCGTGCCCAGAAGCTGTTCCTCCCGGATGGCAGAAGGTGGAACATCCGTTCACCCTGGAAGCAAGTTCCAGCAGCACCAGCGAGCTGACAGGGCTCACCCGACCAGAGGAAAAGGAGGAGGAGGGAACCGCTGCAATGTCTGAGAGCACCGACGACGTCTGTGGAGGAGAAGGAGCAGAGTCGATGGAGTCTCCGGCCTCCGGCATGAGGCGGTACCTGCAGGAGATGAGGGTCGGCCTGAGTTTCATTAAGGAGGCAGGGCAATCATGATAAAGTCTACATTAATGCCGCCTATGTTAAACATGGGAGAGCCCTACAAGTTGGGGATTGGATCTCTTTTTACAAAGACTGCCCATGGGGCTACTATGCCGTGGTAGTCATCCTGTGCCCGGAGGAAAATGATCCTGCCAGAGTAGACATGGATCCTTGAGCAGAGGTAACTAATGACACGTCTGCCCCAGACCTTTCCCATCGTTCTAGAGACTCTGCAGCTGCAGAGTCCTCTTCAGCCCACACCAGGGACCGGGCACCAAGTGAAAAGACGGTGCGGGATGTGCGCAGCTGAACTCTCCTTGGCCCCTTCCCGTTAATTGCTAGTTGCACTTCTCAGGGACTGTTTCATGTACGCCCAGGGTAGGGAACCCTGCCATACTCTAAGAGAGAGCTGAAGAAAAAAACATTGTTACGAACTGCCGTTTACCTTTTCATATTTTTGTTTATTTTGTTGCGCCTGTTGCGCCCCTTCTGCTGAATGGCAGAACTACGTTTGGGCACATGACGGGCTCTTGGTCAAAGAGCTCAGGCTGCAATTACAGACTATGTATCGCTAATCAGCCCACTGCATATGACATGGATTGTGCTGTGCATCAAGGAAGGGGGTGTACCCCTTTAAGTGCTGCCCATATTGTTTGATATGTTGCAAAAAAGAGGACTGACGGTGTTCCTGGAAGGGCTGTTTCAGAACGCCAAAATGAAGCATGTAAATAAGTTGTGTTCCCCTTAAAGGAAGGGGGAGGAGCACCTTGTCTTAAGAAGTTTTTCTATATGGACATGTGCATCGGCATATTAAAGAAAAGTGGACCTTATTTTTACATGATCCTACCTCATATTGAGAAAATGTTTTACAATCGTTCTCCCAGTGTGGAGTATCCTTTGTAAAAAGATTGATATATTAATATATATGTTTTTGCCAAAGATATCCTAGTATTATTGTCGCATTGTCGGGGACGACAATGATTTAAGGGAGGACTATGTAAGGGATGTGGGCTTTACCCCTTTAAATTCTTATGCTGCTAGTTATAGTTACATGTATATAATTGTTATGTATCTCACTGTGATGTGTTTTCGGATGTTTCCTGCTGTTGTATTATTGATTTTTGCTGCATTATATTATAGGTAAGATAGGGACAGTGCAGTTAGGGAAAAGGGCCACTAGATGGGGGCACTTAGTACAGTGTATAGTAAGGTTTAGCTGTAGGACACTTAGGAGTTAACAATAGGAGAGGTTAGCTGGGAATAAGATAGAGTCTTCCTGTACATAGTCAGTGCGTTTTTTACTGAGTTCTGTGACTACAACAGGCTCAGTTATTTGTGTTTGTACTTTTGGCATCTCCGTGAGTTTAACTGAGATTGCTTTGCACACCTGGGTGGAGTTTAACCCCGTGTGCAATTCTGCCATATTGCTCCTGCCACCACCTAGCAGCAGTTATTTCACCTACTGCACAGTGGACCCCGAGCGGCGAACGCACTTTATTTATATTATAATTTAGTGCGTTCCGCCATTCCTAACATTATACTAGTGCCAGGGTCTGGCTAGTGATGGCAGAACAGCAGCAACTCTTACAGTGTATTCGGCAGCTTGAGGGCCGGCTGGCCACTCTTGAGAGGGCTCTCTCAGCTGCACAATCCACCGAAGCTGCTGTAAAGGCAATCACAGACGCGGTTTCCCATATGTCCACGTCCTCTCCCGCGCTGACAGTTACCCGCCTCCCGTTGCCCGATAAATTTTCTGGCAATGGTGCCTCCTGTAGGGGTTTCATCAGCCAGTGGTCCATTCAGCTAGAGTTACTGGCTGCGCGATACCCTACGGAACAGGCCAAGGTGGGGTTTATTGTCTCCCTGCTGTCGGGCAAAGCGTTGGAGTGGGCTATGCCACTATGGGAACGTGGTGACCCAGAGGTCCGGACCGCAGCTCACTTTCTAACAGCTATTAAGCAGGTCTTCCTCGGTCCACGGGTCACGCACGATACCTCTCTTCAGCTTCTAGCTTTGACTCAGAGTGCTCTCTCGGTTAGTCAGTATGCCGTCCATTTTCGGACACTGGCTTCCGAGTTGGAGTGGTCTGATAAAGTCCTCATCCCTGTGTTTTGGAGAGGTTTGGCAGAGCATGTAAAAGATGCTCTCTCCACTAGAGAGGTTCCTGCCAGTTTGGAAGAGCTGATTGCCATTTCCACACGCATTGACCTCCGTTTTTCGGAGCGCGGTATAGAGCGTGCTCAATTCAAACGGAAGGTTACTCCGGCTCCCAATTTTTTTGAGCCTCTGGAACTACCCGAGCCAGAGGTTCCACCTCCAGAGCCCATGGAGGTGTCTCGCGCCGTTCTTCAGGTGTGTCCGGCACAAGACTCCAGTCGCGGCCTTATTTGTCAACACGCGGGGTCTCAGAACAACTGTGCCCGGCAATGGCCAGATTCTGTACCGCCGGGTATGACCCTTGTTCCTCCCCACCTTCGGCCGAAGGTTCTTGCTTGGGCACACATGTCCAGGAGGGGTGGTCACTGCGGCTATATGCAGACCACAAAACTCCTGGCAGGGTCTTACTGGTGGCCATACAGGGCTCGGGATGTTAAAAAATACATTCCACTTTAACTTCCGCTCCCGCTGTCTCCCACGGGCCTCTTCTCAGACCTGGCGATCTTGCCACCCCTGTGGCCTTCCACGTGTCCCGGGTCTCTCTGTCATCTACCGGGACATCAGACTGATAGGACGAGTCTGAGGCCTATACCTCTTAAGGGCACAAGTTGGTGGATCGTAAGGCTCAGGGAGAGGGGGGCCCTAGGAGGGGGGGTAATGTTAGGAGTTGGATTCCTGCGTTTACTCAGCAGGGATCCAGATCCTCGCATTCTGCACTCTCCTCCTATTTTGCCACTGCAGAGGAGATTGCAGAGGAGATTGCCTTGCAGCAAATCTCTCCTGAGGCTAAGTCCTTCTGTCCTCTTACTGGGCATGCTCATGGGAGTCATGTGTTCAGGTCCCGCTCCAGTTCTCATTGGTCCATCTCAGAGGTCTGGAAGTGTGCAGAAGGTCCTGGCTACTATAAAAGGCGCGTATGGCTGTTCCGCCTTGCGCTAGTATAGTCATACTTGCTGCTGTGTGTATGAGGATGGATGCATGATTCTGGTGACTGACTCATTTGAAACCCCTTCCCTATGTGAATAGGGACTGAGTTAGTTTCAGCGCCAGTGCTCCTCTGCTTCAACTCGCACAGTTGCTAGCGTCCGACATTGCACTTGCACCTTGCCTTTGTCGTTTGGCGGC
This sequence comes from Dendrobates tinctorius, assembly GCF_039654945.1. Classification (NCBI taxonomy): domain Eukaryota; kingdom Metazoa; phylum Chordata; class Amphibia; order Anura; family Dendrobatidae; genus Dendrobates; species Dendrobates tinctorius. The sequence goes on along the minus strand of NW_027361802.1, from coordinate 24,779,181 downwards.
AGTGTCCACGCCACACTGCAGTAGCAGCCTCCTTTGCGTTTGCAGTTGCAACACTGCGCACACGGTAGGTCTAGACGGACATAGTGCCGCCATCTTGGGCTACTCCTGTGACCGTATACCGTGTGTGCGTTTTTTACTGAGTTCTGTGACTACAACAGGCTCAGTGACTTGTGTTTGTACTTTTGGCATCTCCGTGAGTTTAACTGAGATTGCTTTGCACACCTGGGTGGAGTTTAACCCCATGTGCAATTCTGCCATATTGCTCCTGCCACCACCTAGCAGCGGTTATTTCACCTACTGCACGGTGGACCCCGAGCGGCGAACGCACTTTATTTATATTTTTATTTAGTGCGTTCCGCCGTTCCTAACAAATGCGCTGGAAGTATTATGGATGTACTGTGTCCTGAAGATAATAAACCAGTTTTATTTAAAGTTGCTTTGGACTCTGCCTCCAGTCCTTTGTATGCAGTGAAGAATGGGGGACACAGCCGTGAAGAAGTAGCTGACAGCACAGTGAGTACGGGATGTTCTGATATGACGGAGAGACCCTGTCTGTCCGAGGAGAAGAGTTGGGAGAAGCGAAGCCCTGAGAATGGAGCCATGACTACAACCCTGTTGGTATCTTACACTATGTCCAAATAATAGGTGTTATCTGTATCTTATTCATCTGTATCACTCTCCTCACCACCCTGCCCTGTGCCCTGTTCCTCAATCACTTTTACATTCTTCCACCTCATCTTGAGATGAAATGCCACTCTCTTCTAAATCTTCACTCAGTGTGGGTTCTTCCTCATCATCATTTAACAGCAGATTCTTCATTTCTTCAACATGAAGGGGGGTTAGATATATATCATACATTTTACTGTCCATTTCAACAGAGAGAGAGTACGTGTAAGGAGGCTGACCAGACCGTGGGTACCTGCATGCCGGGTCCAGAACTTCATCCTCTGTTCCCGGGGGACAGCTTTGAGGAGGTAGACCTTCCCCTGCAGCCTGAAGGAAGCCTGAGTGGGAGGGACCTTCCTGCAGACCCGGAGAGGTGGGGAGAGTCAGAAAAAGGCGCGCAGTGTCTGGCACATAAAAGGAAAAAGTGCGCAAAGGAGGGGAGTCTGGCCCCGACAGAGAGGAGTGTGGGGAGTGGCGTGCAGAGCAGTGAGCAGCGCGCTCTGCTTCCCCCATCAAAGTGTAGCGGTGTGACAATGGGCCATATAGAAGGAGCCCCCGTTGTCTGCAGAGCAGAGCGGTGCAGAGTCGAGCCGTATACACAGAACCAAGCCGTGCACACCAAGCGGAGCTGAGCAGCAGCCAGCTGTGCAGCAGCCAGAGAGAGAAGTGCCCTGCCCTGAGAGCACCAGCAGCGTGCAAGCCAGTGCCTGTTGTCGCCCGCCGCCAACAGCGGGGACCAGATAGAAAGAGATGTGCAGTGTGAGTCCAGTGAGTGCCAGAGAGCAAGGCACAGAATGCTCCGTATCCGTGAGTACTACACACATGCCCAATAAGAGTGACCGGGGATGGGACAGACACTTGTACCCAAACCGTGCCAGTAAATGCTTGCCAAGCCACGTCGGGCTCGTACAAGACCGTGACCCATATTACCATCAGCCGCTTTGGGCCCGCTTGACTGAGACTGTCAGGAGAGTTGTGCAAGAGTCACGTCGGGCTTAGACAGTACCGTGGCCCG
>NW_027361802.1:23862500-24172500 GCF_039654945.1 Dendrobates tinctorius | reverse complement strand
TACTTGGAAAACTTTTTCATCTTCAGTGAACAGCACAATCCTCTGTAAACCCTCCAAGAAGGACACCAAATAGACAATGCTACTCTCCATTCTAAGATATTCAACTCTGTCCTAAAAGACACCAATACTGAATTTGAGTAAAGAAAGCAATAAAAAATAAAGTGCAAACAGTAGTCACAATTGGACATGAAGTACAGAATTATACACTTGTTATGAAAAGAATTTCATGGAACTAAAATAAAATGCAAATAATAATTATAATTGGAAATTATACAACAAAAGACTTTTCATTGAATTCTTTTCTCTAGATGTTGGGAACACACACATTCCATATATCTATAAGGTAGTTGTTACTTGATAAGGTAATGGTCTGAACGCAAGTGATGGGGGTAAATTGTTTAAGATATTATCGTTAAAAAATGTATTAATGTTTAGTGCTTTGTATTTTACGTGTATAGCAAATGAAAGATTTGGCTAACCTCAATTTGTGTGACTGTGCCAGTACTTGTTCCACATTTCCAGGACAACGCTCTTTCACTAGTGGGGTCCTCCCATGCGAATAATGTTGCTTTGGACGGAGGTAAAGTGTCCTTCTCCCCATTAACAGAGCTAAAGGATGCAATAGAAAACCCATAAAAATGAATCAAATTTACTACATCAACCAGATACAACACTTAAAAAAAAAAAAGTGAAATACTTAAACTCATTTGGTCAAGATACTTTAATTCTATTTGTGGGAACATAGAAGTAAAACATTCAGTACATAAGGAGTATGATCTGGCTAAATTATAGCTGGGCAGAGAGCACACATAAGTAACCATTACATCATACACTCTGGATATCATGGTACACTTAAATCCCTACATCACTCACCTCTGGCTGAATTCAATGATCTCTGACTTTGTGTCATTGATCAGAAGAAAGGGAGCGGACCCTGCAAGGTAGTCTGAGAAAGTGACCACAGTGGAATAGTCCTTTGGGGTGACATCCACCAATATGCCTCCAAGCTGTGGAGTAAAAACACAACATAGATACACATGTCGCATATGCTTCATAAGGCTGGTTTCACACTTGCGTTTTTTTTTGCGGGATTTTAGCGCTAAAAAACGCATGCGATTTTTTTTCCTATACTTTGCATGGGATGCGCTTATGTGCGCATACACATGCGTTTGTATGCGTTTTTCCGCGCATGCGGTTTTTTGCGGTATGCGCTCGGGCGCACAAAATGCATCCTGTTGCATTTTTTGAGCGTCCGACTTGCCTCAAAAAAACGCATGCGCACGCAATGCGTTTTTGTTACAGCAAGACACCCATTATTAGTCTATGGGTGCGCATATGTGCGCATTGGCATGCTTATGTATGCGTTTTTTGCGCATGCGTTTTTTTTTTTACCATTAGTTGGACAATGGAATTTAGGGGTTTGGGTTAGAGTTAGGGTTAGTTAAGGGGGTTTAGGGCTAGGGTTAGGGTTAGTAAAGTCATGGTTTGGGTTAGTGTGAGGGGCCACCTAATGTTGGGAAAAACCGCAAACACGGTAAAAACGCACTAAAAACGCATACAAACGCATAAAAACGCTGTGTTTTTTTCATGCATGCTCACAAAAATGCTTGAAAAAAACGCAGCATTTGTATGCGTTTGTATGCTTTTTTTGCGCTAAAAACGCGCTGGAAAAAAAAGCAAGTGTGAAATTAGCCTAAGTAGTACATTACAAAGCAACAATGAACTTCATAATGTAAGCGTTACCTTATCCCCAAGGTGAAGTAACGTGCAGTTGTCTTGTCTATTACAATTAATCTTCTTTGGGGGGAGCTGACTGCCTTCAACTTGAACACTCAATTTATTACTGCTGTTCTCAGGCCAAAAAGGTACACACTACGCAAAATAGAAAACGTGAGTTATTAGAAGTATTTATATAGTGCTATTAATGTACAGGGTGTTTACATAAGAGGTGCAGAGGACATGAAAATACACATGTACAGAATAAAGAGAGAAATACTATATACGATAGAGTCCTGTATCTTTATGTGCTATGCTAATGGTAACAATAATACTATTCTCAATATAAAGTGAAATAAATGAATACAGGCCTTCCTACCACTAACCTTATAGAATACAATCTATTAAAGGGCACATGTCAGCACCTCCAGGCGTTTTTGAGTAAAAGAGCCACCTTGTGCAGCACTAATGCTGCATTCTGTCAAGGTGGCTCTTTTATTTAGCGTCCCTTCCACCACCGAAATAATTGTTTTTAAAATTGGTCAGACATACCTGATATTTGACAGGGGGGCAGGGCTTTCCCCCTCTGACAGAGACGCCTCACATCCGTCAGTCATGTCCTGCTTTTGAATTTGGCGCCGCCTCCGCAGGGTTCGTTTCTTTTTCTCGTGCCTGCCTGTAATATTCTGACGTCACCACAGGTCCTGCCTCACCGCTGCCCCTATTGGTCACATGGTGCTGACATCATCACAGGTCCTTCTGCACCACTGCTATGCTGAGCTCCGCCGCTACTGGTCATATGGTGCTGACGTCATCACAGGTCCTTCTGCACCACTGCTATGCTGAGCTCCGCCCCTCCTGATCACATGATGCTGACGTCATCACAAGTCCTGCTTGCACCACTACTTTGCTGAGCTCAGGAGCGAGAAAAACAAATGGGCTGAGGAGGCGGCGCCAAATTCAAAAGCAGGACATGACTGACGTATGTGAGGCGTTTCTGTCAGAGGGGGAAAGACCTGCCCCCCTGACAAACTTCAGGTATGTCTGACCAATTTTAAAAACGATTATTTCTGAGGTGGAAGGGACGCTAAATAAAAGAGACACCTTGACAGAATGCAGCATTCGTGCTGCACAAGGTGGCTCTTTTACTTAAAAATGCCTGGAGGGGGTCACAGGTGCCCTTTAATTCAATATAATTAAAAGCATTGGTCACAATATTTATTCAGCTTATACTATATAGTATGTACTATAAGGTAAATTAAAGGGGTTATACACTGACATGCACTTTCACATCGGAAATCCTCTTTAAATCATAGAACTACTCTAGTTAACCTTTTTTCCCCCAAAACATACGTAAATGTTAGTTTAGTGTAAACAAAAGACTACAGAAGCACTCTGCAAGGATTAAGAAGCATGCAAACATTGAATATATGAAATTTGGACTGCATTACTGCTTTTTAGAATATACTTGTAAAACAAAGGTACTTCGTGCAGATATTAGCAAATTCATGTGAGCCCACCAGCCATGACAAGGTGAACTTCCTTTCTTGAGAACCTAAACCTAACATTTATCAAATATGCCTCTCCTGGGGTCAAGCCTATAAATTGATGGGGCAGATGGGATCAAACACTAATTACAAATAGTCTTAGATAGGAGTGCTCAGTCAAATATCGAGACAGTCACCATCTTCAATCGTAAACTACAAAAAAAAAATGACCAACACCTCCAAACAGAGTAAAACAAATGAGAACAGGTTCAAGCTGCTATGACTGCATAATATACAAACAAAGAATACAGCAGCACTCCCGCTAAGATGTATGCAAACACTGAATATATGAAACAAGGTGCTGGTCAGTTTTAGTATGTTATTACAAGTGGTGCTTGGCTCCATATTTGGCTGAGCACTCATCCCATCAGCCCAGAAGTGTTTTTTACAATGTAAGCCTTTGTAGCGTAAGAACGAGGTATACATTGTAAAAGACTTCAGCCTTGGACGTAGTGTGAGCCGGAGAATCTGCATCACCGTCATGTGACTCAAAAGAGGACAGGACCGGCGCTGGATACCAGAGAAGACAGAGGATAGGGGAGTATATTACTTCACCTACACTACACTACCACCTACACAAGTTTAGTGAAAAAAAGGTAATAGGAGTGCTAGTTAAACCTATTAGACAACTCAGAAAATATTTTCAGTATTTCAGTATTAATCTCATTTGCAATCACGACAGATATGTTAAAATGAGGATGGAATGAATAACTGAATGGAAGGAAGTGACTGCACACTAAAAGGCACATGGACATGCTTCATTCGTATTTTAACTAAGCATTTCCACGTGTCTTTTGGTGTGCAGTTACTTCCAGCCATTCACTATGGATCTACAGGAGCTCATGCCAAAAGGAATTAGCACCCTATACCAATACCATCATACCATCCATTAAGTGTGTGCCACTTACCCTATGGACCATTCTCAATTAATTAACACATTTATTAAAGTGTCACATCCTTTCAATATATACAACTCTGGCAAAAATTAAGAGACCACCACATCAAAACCCTGTCATGGGCAGCCCATTATCCAGACCTGAACCCCACTTGAAAACCTCTGGAATGTCTGGAGGATGATGGATAGTCACAAGCCATCAAACAAAGAAGAACTGCTTACATTTTTGTGAAAGACTGGTGGCAAGCATGCCAAGACGCATGAAAGCTGTGATTAAAAATCATGGTTATTCCACAATATATTGATTTCTGAACTCTTCCTGAGTTAAAACATTAGTATTGTTGTTTCTAAACGATTAGGAACTTGTTTTCTTTACATTACTTGAGGTTTGAAAACACTTTTTTTTTTAATTTTGACAATTTCTCCTTTTCAGAAAAAAACAAACACAATTGCTTAGAAATTCAGAGCCATGTTGTCAGAAGTTTATAGACAAAAAGAACAATTTACACTTTACTCAAAAATATACCTATAAAGAGAAAAATTAGACAAACTGAGCATTTGGAAGTGGTTTCTTAATTTTTGCCAGAGCTATATATTAATTTTTATTAATTTATATTATTCAATATATATTAACTTTTATTCATTTATACTACACTAGGCAACCCTTAATTTCCTAGCACTTAATATTAATAAAGCAATGAGACCTGAATCCAACAAATTTGGTGTGACTAGCACAATGTATAATTGGTTTGGGGGTATCCCAACTGTTCACTAATGGCAGATATCTGGGGAAATAAAGGTTATCGTGTTGGAATTCAACATCCTGTATATACTCGTGTATAAGCCGAGATTTTCAGCCCATTTTTTTGGGCTGAAAGTCCCCCTCTCAGCTTATACGCGAGTCATATACCGGGGGTCGGAGTGGGGGTGTCAGAGAACATACTCACCCCCTCCTGGCACGTCTCTGCAGCCCCTGCTTCTCCCTTGGGCGTCTGCTTCCTGCGTTAAGCAGTCACGTGGTACCGCTCATTAAACTCATGAATATGCGCATATTTATGAGTTTAATGAGCGGTACCACGTGACCGCTGAATGCAGGAAGCAGACGACCGATGGAGAAGCAGGGGCTGCAGAGAAGACCGTGCGCCAAGAGGGGGTGAGTATGACGGGGGCAGAGCAATATTCACCTGTCCCCGTTCCATCGCCATGCACCGATGTGTCTCCGGGTCCTCCTGCTCTGACATTCAGGTCAGAGGGCGCCCTCTTCTGAACATCACTGCAGAGACCCGGGAGACACAGCGGTGGACGGCGATGGAACTGGAACCGGTAAATATCGCCGATGCCAAGGGCTCAGGACACCGGCACTTGGCCCCCAACGACGGAGAGGTGAGTATGTCATTTTTTTTTTCAAATGCAGCAGCAGCAAATAAGCAGTATTTATGGAGCAGCATTAACCCTTGTGCAGGAGCATATGGGGGATATTTATGGAGCATCTTATGGGGCAGCATTAACCCTTGTGCAGCAGCATATGGGGGATATTTATGGAGCATCTTATTGGGCAGAATTAACCCTTGTGCTGCAGCATATTATGTGGGTATTTGTGGAGCATCTTATGGGGCAGCATATGGGGGGTATTTATGGAGCATCTTATGGGGCAGCATTAACCCTTGTACAGCAGCATATGGGGGATATTTATGGAGCATCTTATGGGGCAGCATATTATGGGGGTAATTATGGAGCATCTTATGGAACAGCATTAACCCTTGTGCAGCAGCATATGGGGGCATTTATGGAGCATCTTATGGGGCAGCATTAACCCTTGTGCAGCAGCATAAGGGGGATATTTATGGAGCATCTTACGAGGCAGCATTAACCCTTGTGCAGCAGCATATTATGGGGGTATTTGTGGAGCATCGTATGGGGCAGCATTAACCCTTGTGCAGCAGCATGAGGGGGATATTTATGGAGCATCTTATGGGGCAGCATATTATGGGGGTAATTATGGAGCATCTTATGGAGCAGCATTAACCCTTGTGCAGCAGCATATGGGGGGGGTATTTATGGAGCATCTTTTGGGGCAGCATTAACCCTTGTGCAGCAGCATATGGGGGGTATTTATGGAGCATCTTCTTGGGCCAGCATTAACCCTTGTGCAGCAGCATATGGGTTTTTTTTTATCTATGGATCATCTTCTTGGACCACCATTAACCCCAGGCTTATACGCGAGTCAGTAAGTTTTCCCAGTTTTTTGTGGCAAAATTAGGGGGGGGGGGGGGGGGGGGTCGGCTTATACACGGGTCGGCTTATACACAAGTATATACGGTACTTGATTATTTTGTGTTGAGTATAAGCCTCTACAAGGGATGTCTGAATGAGGCTCACTTTCCTCTACCCACTATGAATACATGTGTATTGAGAGTATGGGATGGAATAACTGTCGCAAACTTACCATATACCTAAATTTGGCCATAGACATGAGATATTTTCAGCAGGTTATTGGCAGACTTTATCTAAATGTACTTGCATCTGCAGTCATTGTTATGTGTATGATGACGACAGACAAGTGATTGTCGGCAGATCGCACTGAATCTCCCTATAGTCTGTAGATACCTTATGTCTACGACCATCCTACAAAAAACATGTACTGACACATGAAAAATTGCAACATATTTTTCATTTACTACAATTATATCTCATAACATTCAGCACAACAATAAAAAAAGATAGAAAACCACAAAAACTATTTTGCATGGGCTAGGTTCACACAAGAGCAGTATAGTTGCAGTTCTGTATAAAGCCGAATTTACACTTTCCTGGCCTGCATGGTTGGTCAGACAAAACAAAGAGATCTCCATATCCCAGCTATTCTGTATGGCAGAGGAAAAGACAGAACCACTGTGGACACCACAAAAACTCACCTGTCCAGAGCCAATGACAACCACTCTCTCTGTGCCCTCTTCAATGATATCCACCTTATAAATACTTCTATTGGCAATCATAAAAAATGGGGTAAACGTAACAATTCTGGTGAGATTAAAACTGCTGGCATAAATGGAGACACCCACCTAAAATGGACAATAAAGTAAATAATTAGTACATACATATTCCTGTGAGTGGGGATATTTTAGTGAGCCTAGAAGTCCCTTACCTGGTACTCCAGGTGCTTACTCTTGCACTTGACAGAGCCATGAGTACCGACGGTATCCAATGAAAAGGGATCAGACAATTCGCTGTCAGTGATCATGAGTTGTACCTGTGAAAGCAGCACACGACGCTAAATGATGGCACCAAGATGATGACATGAGCATACATGATATGTTCCTGCTATTAGTTCTTTGACTTATGTATAATGCCCAATCTATCACTACTGTATGTGTTACCACGGCGCAGATATGTTGCTGCACAAAGAAATTCTAAAGGGTGAAGGCTGTGAATTAAATTTTCAGCAGATTTTTATGTGACCTTACATGAAACATAAATCAAAACAAGTAAAACAAGTCACATAGCTGGTACACAATAAGAATTACGAATGTAGCCAAAAACGTGTGGATTTTTAATAATAAAAATGCACATGGACACAAGAGGTCTGACTCCAAACTATTAACTACAGACACCATTGATTTTAACATATCGTGTACTGGAAAACGGGAAAAAAATTCCAAGTGCGGTGAAATTGCAAAAAGTGCAATTTCATAGTTGTTTTTTTTTTTTTTTACCATGTTCATTAAATGCTAAAACTGACCTGCCATTATGATTCTCCAGGTCATTACGAGTTCATAGACACCAAACATGTCTAGGTTCTTTTTTATTTAAGTGGTGAAAAAACAAATCCAAAATTTGGAAAAAAAAAATAAAAAAAGGCACCATTTTCCGAGATCTGTAGCATTTCCATTTTTCATGATTTTGGGCTGGGTGAGGCTTATCTTTTGCACATCGGGCAGACATTTTTATTGATACCATTATGGTGTAGATAAGATCTTTTGATTGCTCGTTATTGCATTTTATTGCAAAGTAGCGGCGACCAAAAAAACGTATTTTTGACATTTTGAATTTTTTTCTCTTTACGCTGCTTAGCGATCGAGTTAATTTTTTTTATTTCAATAGATCGGGCAATTCTGAATGCAGCAATACCAAGTATGTGTATGTTTGATTTTTATTTTATTTCTTAAAAACATTTTTTTTTTTTAAAACTTTTTGTATACTTCAATAGTCTCCAATACTCGTCTCGCCTCTGCTACACACAGGCGATGATCAGATCGCCTATTTGAAGCCTAAATGCTCACTTGCTATGAGCGCTGACCACGGGGTGGTGCTCATAGCAATCTGGCAATGACAACCAGAGAAGTCTGCAGGAGACCTCTGGTTGTCATGCTGACCCATCAGTGACCCATGATCATGTAACAGGATCACAGATGGGCGGGATTAGGGACTCGCTTCCGGTAAGCAAAAGTTAAATGCCACTGTCAGACATTATATATAAAGCTCTGTTATCTTTCGTTTCAGAAATATTACTAAATACAGGAGCTTCTCACTAAATTAAAATATCAAAAAGTTAATTTATTTCAGTTCTTCAAAACAAAAAATGTAACTCATTTATTATATAGAGTCATTACCAACAGAGTGATGTATTTCAGGTGTTTATTTCTGTTAATGTTGATGATTATGGCTTACAGCCAATGAAAACCTAAAAGTCATTATCTCAGTGAATTAGAATAATTTACAAAAAAGACCCACAAAGGCTTCCTAAAGGTACTGTCATACATAGCGATGTACCAGCGATCCCGACCAGCGATATGACGCGGTCAGGATCGCTGGTACATCGCTAAGTGGTCGCTAGTGAGCTGCCACACAGGCAGATCTCACTAGCGACATCGCTGGGGACGGGGGTCGCTACTTACCTGTCACACCAGGCGATCCTGCGTCCTCTTGCCCAGCTCCACGCGTCGCTCGTTGTCACAGCAGGAAGCGCCGCAGGAAGCTGACGACGAGAAACGGTCCAGCCTGATCTCGCGCGATCAGCGATAAACAGCGGGGGAGCGGGTTGTAGGTAGGTATCACACACAGCGATATCACTAGCAATATCGCTATAACGTCACAAGTTATAGCGATATTGCTAGCGATATCGCTTAGTGTGACAGGCCCTTAAGTGTTTAAAAAAGTTCTTTACTCTGTTTCAGTAGGCTCTACAATCATTGGTAAGACTGCTGACTTGACAGATGTCCAGAAGGCAGTCATTGACACACTCCACAAGGAAAGTAAGCCACAAAAGGTCATTGCTAAAGAAGCTGGCTGTTCACAGAGTGCTGGATCCAAGCATATTAATGGAAAGTTGAGTGGAAGAAAAAGTGAGGTAGAAAAAGGTGCACAAGCAACCGGGATAACTGCAGCCTTGAAAGAATTGTTAAGAAAAGGCCATTCAAAGATTTGGGGGAGATTCACAAGGACTGGGCTGCTGCTGGAGTCATTGCTTCAAGGTCCACCACACACAGATGTATCCAGGACATTGGCTACAAGTGTCGCATTCCTTGTGTCAAGCTACTCATGTCCAATAAACAACGCCAGAAGCGTCTTACCTGGGCCAAGGAGAAAAAGAATTGGTCTGTTGCTCAGTGGTCTAAGGTGTTGTATTCGGATTAAAATAGGTTTTGCATTTCATTTGGAAATCAATGTCCCAGAGTCTGGAGGAAGAGTGGAGAGGCACACAATCAAAGCTGCTTGAGGTCTAATGTGAAGTTTCAACAATCAGTGATGGATTGGGGAGCCATGTCATCTGCTGGTGTAGGTACACTGTTTTATCAAGACCAAAATCAGTGCAGCTGTCTACCAGGATTTTAGAGCACTTCATACTTCCCTCTGCCGACAAGCTTTTTGGAGATGGAAATATCATTCTCCAGCAGGACTTGGCACCTGTCCACACTGCCAAAAGTACCAATACCTGGTTTACAAACAACAGTATCACTGTGCTTGATTGGCCAGCAAACTCACCTAACCTTAACCTCATAGAGAATCTATGGGGTATTGTCAAGAGGAAGATGAGAGTCACCAGACCCAACAATGCAAACGAGCTGAAGGCTGCTATCAAAGCAACCTGGGCTTCCATAACCCCTCAGCAGTGTCACAGGCTGATCACCTCCATGCCACGCCGCGTTGATGCAGTAATTGATGCAAAAGGAGCCCCAACCAAGTATTTAGTGCATTTACTGAATATACATTTCAGTAGGCCAACATTTCGGATTTTAAAATAATGTTTTCAAGCTGATGTTATAAAGTATTCTAATTTACTGAGATAATGACTTTTGGGTTTTCATTGGCTATAAGCCATAATCATCAACATCAACATTACCAGAAATAAACACTTGAAAGAGATCACTCTGTAATGACTCTATATAATATACAGTTAGTTAGGTCCATATATATTTGGACAGAGACAACATTTTTCAAATTTTGGTTCTAGACAGTACCACAATGAATTTTAAACAAAGCAATTCAGATGCAGTTGAAGTTCAGACTTACAGCTTTCATTTGAGAGTATCCACATTAAAATTGGATGAATAGTTTAGGAGTTTCAGCTCCTTAACATGTGCCACCCTATTTTTAAAGGGACCAAAAGTAATTGGACAATTGACTCCATGGTTATTTCATGGACAGGTGTGGGCAATCCCTTCGTTATGTCATTCTCAATTAAGCAGATAAAAGGCCTGGAGTTGATTTGAGGTGTGGTGTTTACATTTGGAAGGTTTTGCTGTGAAGGAAACATGCGGTCAAAGGAGCTCTCCATGCAGGTGAAACAAGCCATCCTTAAGCTGCAAAAACAGAAAATACCCATCCGAGAAATTGCTACAACATTAGGAGTGGCAAAATCTACAGTTTGGTACATCCTGAGAAAGAAAAGAAAGCACTGGTGAACTCAATGCAAAAAGATCTGGGCACCCACGGAAAACAACAGTGGTGGATGATCGCAGAATAATCTCCATGGTGAAGAGAAACCCCTTCACAACAGCCAACCAAGTGAACAACACTCTCCAGGAGGTAGACATATCAATATCCAAATCTACCATAAAGATAAGACCGCATGAAAGTAAATACAGAGGGTTCACTGCACGGTGCAAGCCACTCATAAGCATCAAGAATAAAAAGGCTAGACTGGACTTTGCTAAAAAACATCTAAAAAAGCTAGCACAGTTCTGGAAGAACATTCTCTGGACAGATGAAACCAAGATCAACCTCTACCAGAATGATGGAAAGAGAAAAGTATGGCTAAGACGTGGTGCAGCTCATGATCCAACGCATACCACATCATCTGTAAACATGGCGGAGGCAGTGTGATGGCTTGGGCATGCATGGCTGCCAGTGGCACTGGGTCACTAGTGTTTATTGATGATGTGACACAGGACAGAAGCAGCCAAATGAATTCTGAGGTATTCAGAGCGATACTGTGTGCTCATATCCAGCCAAATGCAGACAAACTGATTGTCCATCTGTAGTATGAAACGACGACCAATGACCCAAAACATAAAGCCAAAGCAACCCAGGAGTTTATTAAAGCAAAGAAGTGGAATATTCTTGAATGGCCAAGTCAGTCACCTGATCTCAACCCAATTGAGCATGCATTTCACTTGTTAAAAACACTAAACTTCAGACAGAAAGGCCCACAAACAAACAGCAACTGAAAACCACTGCAGTGAAGGCCTGGCAGAGCATCAAAAAGGAGGAAACACAGCGTCTGGTGATGTCCATGAGTTCAAGACAGGCAGTCATTGCCAACAAAGGGTTTTCAACCAAGTACTAGAAATGAACATTTTATTTACAATTATTTAATCTGTCCAATTACTTTTGGTCCCTTTAAAAACAGGGTGGCACATGTTAAGGAGCTGAAACTCCTAAACCCTTCATCCAATTTTAATGTGGATACCCTCAAATGAAAGCTGAAAGTATGAACTTCAACTGCATCTGAATTGTTTTGTTTAAAATTCACTGTAGTAATGTCTAGAACCAAAATTAGAAAAATGTTCTCTGTCCAAATATATACGGACCTGACTGTATGAGTTTTACTTTTTGTATTAAGAACTGAAATAAATTAACATTTTGATGATATTCTAATTTAGTGAGAAGCACTTGCATATTTTATGCAAATACTGTGTGCAAGTGAAGAAATTCAATTGTATGTTTAAAGATTGCCTACATTAATTTAAAAAGCAAAGAAACAAAACACCAGGCCAGGTGTAGTGCAAAGATGTAAAAAAATAAAAAGGCTTATTTTCACACCAGTTGGGCTTGTTTGGTTGGTTTGCTTATTGATTTTTTTTTTTCTTTAAAAGGTTAACATTTCCATTAATTGCTATTGAGTATCCAATGATATACCTTATTATTCTGGAAAAAGTTCTTTGGCTTGAAAGAGAAAAGAAGAGGTTTCTTGTGATCAGCAGGATGCTTCCGGTGCACGTCGTCAGCCTTGTACTGCAGCAGTCTCCCGGTCTTGTTGACCATCCAGTAGGGACTATGAATTGCTAGAATAGTTTGCCCCGTAGTATAAGTGACATGGACAGCGATATCCAGCTCTACCTTCTCCAGCTCGGAGATGCTGCAGAATGTGATGAAGTGAATATCTGCCTGCTTGCTTTGGATGTGATACTTGACTTCCCAGTTGAAGTCAAGATAATTTAATAAGCACAATCTCAGCTTAGTTTCATCTATGACTGCACTATGTATCTGGACTGAACAGCCATCTTCTATCAGAACACGCTCATTCTCTGCACCCTGTGATAAAAACAAATATATTTAACTATACAAAGTCAGAATAATCTATTTAAATTGACATTGTAACAAGAAATATGGTCTCTAAATAGAAGAGAGGGCATGCTGTGAATACTGGGCAGCAGACATGGCGACTACTGTAACTTCTGGGAAAGTTGTTGCCTACTTGCCTGCATTCTCCTACATTAAATTAACACAGACTTTTTATCTATAAATAACCCTCATTTAATTAAGGGAATGGAAGCAGATTTGTCATCAGATCTCATCATGCAAACTGAATGCATTATTCATCTGATCTCTTAGAGCTGATGAAGCTCCATGTAAGAATAAGGGCCCCGTCACACATAGCGACGCACCAGCGATCCCGACAACGATATTACCTTGTCAGGATCGCTGGTGCATCGCTACATGATCGCTGGTGAGCTGCAAAACAGGCAGCTTCACCAGCGATCAGCACCAGCGACACATGGGTAACAAGCGACGCACGTCGCTTTGTTACCCACTGTGTACCTTAGTTACCAGCGCGCTGGAGCAGGGATCTGGTAACCAAGGTACACATCGGGTTTCTAAGCGGCACGTGGCACTTTTAAACCTGATGTGTTCCTTGGTTTCCAGCTCCCTGCACCAGCGCGCTGGTAACTAAGGTACACATGGGGTTTCTAAGCAGCGAGCGCCGCTTAGAAACTCGACGTTTACCTTAGTTACCAGCGTGCTGATCGCTGGTCTCCCGCCTGTCACACGCAGCGATGCGTGCTGGCCAGCGGGAGACTAGTGATCAAAAAAATGTCCTGGGTATTCCAGGACGATCAGCGATAACCGGCAGGGGGGCCGGTCGCTGGTAAGAGTCACACACAGCAATCTCGCTGGTGAGATCGCTGTTGCGTCACAAAACTTGTGACTCAGCAGCGATCTCGCTAGCAAGATCGCTATGTGTGACGGGGGCTTAAGGGCCTAATCCACTGTGATGGTTTCCCTGCCTGCTCATTTTAACTTGAGGTTTGTATAACCATCCAGACATGGATTTTCAAAGTAAACACACTAGCCTCATCAGGTTGAAAAGATCCAATTATGAATGCAGATAGTATTGTAAACTCTGATGACAGATCTGCTTTTAGAGGAAACCTGTTAGTAACATATTATCTTTGCAATCTTTAAAAAATATAGTTTTATCCTGCAGAATTGTATATGCGAGTGAGGCAAGAGTAGTCCGGTGAGGAGTGTTTTTCCCTGGACTAGGCCTGCCTCATATCTTGTAATCATCCCTCTCTGGGCGTGATAGACAGCTTGGGTACACACTCCCCCATGGCAGGATCCAAAGGCAGACTGGCAATCATGCTAGCATACTAGCCCAGTAGATGAGACACCACCCGGACTAGTCCTGCCTCCATAGGATAAGCAGTGCTGCAGGATAAAAGTGTGTTATATAAAGATTGAAGGATTAGTAAGTACTGTATATGAAACATCTTATTAGAATTCAGCATGTTGCAGCTATGCCACTGTAGTAGCAGGTAGAGACAGGGGAACCGGACAGGTTTCCTTTAATAGGAATGATCATTATACTATACTGCTATACGATCACTTAAAAACAAATACTAAAATCAACAGAATGCAACAAACCCAAGGACTGTAACTAATACTACCGTTTCCCCGAAAATAGGGCGCCCCCCGAAAGTAAGGCATGCTAGGGGGAGCACTGTGCCTGCTAATATAAGGCACCCCCCCGAAAATAAGGCATACCTTGTTCTGTGCATGGGGCATGCAGTTGTGTCTCGCTCCCGCTGTCCGGTGCCCGCCACTGCAGCCGTGATGTTCGCAGGAGTTAACACAGCCTCGGAGCTGTGTGCCGATCTCCGCCCATGAGCCCTGCGCCAATCACAGCACAGGAACCATGGGCCAGCTAACGTCATCCATAGCCTCTGATTGTTCCTGGGCTGTGATTGGCCCAGGGCTCCTGCACCACCAAAGCACTGAAAGCAGCACCGCGGAGGAAACCAGTAAGAAAGTGAAAGTGTGTGCGTGTGTGTCTGTGTATGGGTGTGTGTCTGTGTATGGGTGTGTGTCTGTGTAAGGGTGCGTGTGTGTGTGTGTACACGGTACACACATGGGAGGCTGCAGTGGGATACTGTGATAATGGGCGGCTGCAGTGGGATACCGGGATGATGGGAGGCTGCAGTGGGATGATGTAGGATGATGGGAGGCTGCAATACTGTACTGTAGAATGATGGGCGCTGTAATGGAATGATGGGGGTGCTGTATTGGGGACTGTAAAGGGATGATGAGGGCTGCAATGGGATGATGGGAATATTTGGGGCTGCAAAATGATGATGGGGCTGCTACGGTAAAGGAACTGCTGTGGTTGATTGTTACGGTAGCGGTACAGTGTCCAGAAAGTGTGTGGGAGCCATTTTAGAGCCCTTATATTTTGTGGCCATGTGTGGGAGTCAGGCAATTACAGTACCGTAGTGTGTTACTTTGATTTGTTGTCTGCTTTTCTGCTGAACGGTCTACCGTAAAATACCGTACTGTAAAAGAAATACCGTAAACAATGGTGATACGGTATATTTTTACCCCTAGACATGAGCGCTAAAAGAAAGAGCTATTCCGTTGAGTACAAAAAAGGAATCGTGGAAGAATCTTGGGGCAAAAATTTTACTGAATACTGCAAAGAGAAAATGTTGAGTGTCTGATTGGTCCAAAAATGGCGAGCAGATTATGGTAACCTCAGTCAACAAGTGGACAGCGGAAATGCTAAAAAGCGCAAGGTTGGATTTGGTCGGCAACCATTATATTCCGAGCTGGAAGACCTGATCTGTGAGTGGGTTGCTGACAGGAGAGCAAAGATATTGGTTGTGACTAGGGCTCAGATTCAAGAATTTTCCCTTGCAATG
The DNA here is from genome assembly GCF_039654945.1 of Dendrobates tinctorius. Lineage (NCBI taxonomy): Eukaryota > Metazoa > Chordata > Amphibia > Anura > Dendrobatidae > Dendrobates > Dendrobates tinctorius. The sequence goes on along the minus strand of NW_027361802.1, from coordinate 24,156,703 downwards.
GCACCACAGTTTGAAATTGCCCCTGAAGAATTCAAGGCATCACAACACTGGCTGGATAACTTCCTTAAATGAAGTGAACTGTCTTTGAGAAGATCCACAACACTCTTTAGGCTGGAAGAGGCTGAAATTATTAAACGCGCATTTGCATTAAAGACCTTTGTTGATGACGCTGACTTCTCTAAATACAATCTTTCCAACATGATTGCCATGGATGAAACGGCAGTGTTTATGGGCCAAGCATCTCAAACAACAATTGAACAACAAGGTGCCTCTTCAGTGTACGTTCCCTCCACTGCTTATGAAAGTGCACGTTACCTGTATTTTGGCGATGCGTCTGGATGGCACTAAAGTCCCACCTTTACTCATTTCAAAGGGCAAGAAAGACAAGATTGAACGTGTTTCAGGCATTTATATTCTTGAAACTGAAAAAGCCTGGGCCACACAAGCAGTTATAAGGAAGTGGGTCGATTTAATGCTGCTGCTAGTTATGCGAGGGAGCTAAAGAGGAATGCTGATCTGGGATGCAGCCAGCACACACCGCGCCAAAGACATGAAGAACTTCCTTCATGAGAGAAAAATAGATCAAATAATGATTCCTGCAGGAATGACGGCTTATCTCCAGTCTCTTGATATCGCCATTAACAAGCCATTCAAGGACAATTTGCGTGTGGAAATCAATGACTACATTGAAAACAGAATGGAGAGAAATCAACGTGGCAACTTTGTGAAACCTAAACTGCCAGTGATTGTGACTTGGGTGAAGAATTCATGGGAGAAAATCACTGACACTTGCATTGCAAATGCACTACGAGCACGCTACCTTGACAAGAAGTGCTCATTTAAAGACACTGCTATTGCTAGACATGAGAGATATGGGCCAATGATTCTGAAAGAAATGGAGTCACAAGAAATTCCACAGGAACTTCAGAGTTTGGATTGTTATGATGATGTTACAGAAGATGATGACATAGTTGTCATTGAATAAATCTTGTTTTGTGTTATTAAATAATGAGATCAGTAAATGAACCATTGTTCGTTGTTTTACATGTTGTACATGGAAATACCGTAATTATACGGTAGTAACAAGAAATTCTTGATACGATGCACAGTTTTTTTTTATTCTACTGTTTTGTGATGACTACTGTTCAGTATATGCTGGTATGTTAATAAATGTTAATTTTTTTGTTCAAAAAAAATTTGTCACTTCTTTTTCTTGAGAAAATAAGACACCCCCCCCGAAAAAGGAGATTTTTGTGTACCCACCGTAAAATCTCTTTCTCTTAGCCTCTAATTGGGGGACACAGAACCATGGGTATTATGCTGCTGTCCACTAGGAGGCGACACTATGTATAATCTGAAAAAGTAACTATGGCTCCTCCTCTGCAGTATACACCCCTGGACGGCGTCAGCCTTCTCTAGTTTTGTGTAAAAGCATTAGGAGGAACGTAACAGAGAATAACATAACCATGCCTGTAAGAAGGCTACTATGCACGAGCTCGAAGAACAATATGAGAACTCAACCATAAACAACGGCCCGTAAAGGCAACAGGGTGGGAGCTGTGTCCCCCAATTAGAGGCTAAGAGAAAGAGATTTTACGGTGAGTACACAAAAATCTCCTTTACTCTGTCGCCTCATTGGGGGACACAGAACCATGGGACGTCCCAAAGCAGTCCCTGGGTGGGAAGCAATGGACGAATATTGTGCTAGCAGGACCCTAAACTTGGGGCACTGCAGCCTGCAGAACCCGTCTACCGAGGCTCGCGTCCACTGAGGACTGGGTATGAACACTGTAGTGTTTCGTAAACGTGTGTAGGCTAGTCCAAGTGGCCATCTTGCACACTTGTGCCGAAGCCTGGTGCCGAATGGCCCAGGAGGCCCCTACTGCCCGTGTATAGTGTGCCGTGATACTGGCCGGAAGAGGGGAACTGTTAAGTCGGTAGGCCTCATGTATGATGGACTTGATCCACCTGGCAAGGGTAGCCTTGGAAGCCGGCAGGCCCTTGCGACCGCCTTCCGGAAGAATGAAGAGGGAACCAGACTTCCGGAAGGGTGCAGTCCTGGACACGTAAATCCGCAATGCTCTGACGAGGTCAAGCGTATGCAGAGCCTTCTCCACTCTATGAACCGTAACCGGACAAAGGGATGGCAGTGAGATTTCCTCATTTATGTGAAAGGTGGACACAACCTTCGGAAGGAAGGATGGTACAGTACGGAGAACCACCTTGTCCTGGTGAAAAGCTAGGAAAGGCCGTCTGCAGGAAAGTGCTGACAATTCCGACACTCTGCGTAGCGAGTTGATTGCCACTAGAAAAAACCCTTTCTGTGACAGAATGCAGAGTGGAACTCTTTAAGGGGTTTGAAGGGTGGTGCTTGCAATGCTGTCAGGACCAGGTTGAGGTCCCACGTTTCCAGTGGACGTCTGTAGGGGGGAACCAATCGGGAAACTCCCTGGAGGAAAGTCCTTACTTGCGGTTTGGTAGCAATGCGCCTTTGAAAAAGGACTGAAAGCGCTGACACCTGACTCTTAAGCGAGTCTAGGGATAGCTTGGCGTCTAGGCCCAATTGAAGGAAACCTAGTACCTTCGGGAGGGAATAAGGGAGTGGGACTTGTCCGTGAGATTCGCACCAGGAAAAGAAAGCTCTCCAGGTACGATAATAAATCTTGGCGGAGGCTGGCTTCCTTGCCCTGATCATAGTCGCAGTGACATCCGGTGAGAACCCTGCCTTGGTTAGAATCCAGGTTTCAAGGGCCATGCCGTCAAATTGAGAGCCCCTGAATTCTGATGGTAGAACGGACCTTGTGACAGAAGGTCGTGACGGTTGGGGAGACGCCAGGGAGCGTCTGCTGTAAGTTGTACGATGTCGGCGTACCATGTACGTCTGGGCCAGTCCGGCACGATCAGAATGGTTGGAACTCCCTCGTTTGATCTTCCTCACGACCCTGGAGATCAGGGGGAGGGGTGGAAAAATGTACAGGAGCTGGAACTGGGTCCAGTCCTGGACCAGGGCATCCGCTCCGAGCGACCGCAGGTCGTGTGTCCTCGCCATGAAATTGGAGACCTTGGCATTGAGATGGGATGCCATTAGGTCCACATCCGGGGTTCCCCAGCGTTGACAGATCTGGTAAAAAATTTCAGGGTGGAGAGACCACTCCCCCGAGTCCATTCCTTGCCTGCTGAGGAAGTCAGCTTCCCAGTTTTCCACACCCGGAATGTGGACCGCAGAGAGTACCGACCTCGCGTCTTCCGCCCAGTGGAGGATATGTGCCACTTCTCTCATCGCCTGGGCGCTGCGGGTCCCGCCATGGTGATTCAGATATGCCACCGCCGTGGCATTGTCCGACTGTATCCGTATGTGCGAGGCTGCAAGCAAGTGATGAAAGGCTCTCAGTGCCAGGAAGATGGCTCGGATTTCCAGGATATTGATGGGCAAGGTCGCTTCCATTGGTGACCACTTGCCTTGTGCCCTGTGATGTCGGTGCACCGCACCCCAACCTGTCAGGCTTGCATCGGTGGTCAGGACCTTCCATTGACCTGAGAGAAAGGGTTTTCCTCATGCAAGCGAAGTTAGCTTGAGCCACCAATGTAGGGACCTCCTGGTTGACGATGTCAACCGGAACTCCCTGTCGAGGGAGATGGGATTCCTGTCCCAAGATCTGAGGATGGCTAGCTGAAGAGGCCTGAGGTGAATCTGGGCAAATGGCACTGCCTCCATTGCTGCTGCCATCCTGCCGAGGACTCTCATGGCAAACCGGAGAGATCGGGGAGGATTGCGGAGGAGTGTGCGAACTCCCAGACGGAGGGCCAGTGTCTTGTCCTTGGGAAGGAGCACCAGACCCCTGGAAGTGTCGAATAACATTCCCAGGAAGGTTAGAGTCTGACTCGGGGTAGTCGATGATTTCTGTAGGTTGACTAACCATCCCAGACGACTCAGTGTGTCTATTGTGATTGAGACACTGACCTCGCAGTCCTTGAAGTTGGAAGACTTGATGAGAAGGTCGTCCAGGTACGGAACGACTAGAATGCCTCTGGAATGTAGAACGTCCATGGTGGCTGCCATGACCTTGGTAAACGTTCTTGGAGCCGTGGCGAGTCCGAACGGGAGGGCGACAAACTGGTAGTGGTTTTGGTTGACCGCGAACCTGAGAAACCTTTGATGGGCGGGAGCAATTGGTATGTGCAGATATGCGTCTTGTATGTCTATGGAGGCAAGGTATTCTCCCTGCTCCATGGATGTTATGATGGACCGGAGGGACTCCATGCGGAAATGACGGACTCGTACATATTTGTTGAGCTGTTTTAGGTCTAGTATGGCCGGACGCTGCCTCCTTTCTGGTGAACTACAAATAGATTGGAGTAGAAGCCTCGTAACCTTTCGTTCGTGGGAACCGGCACCACGACTCCTGCTTGAAGGAGAGAGGAGACCGCTTGGTGGAAGGCACGAGCCTTGTCTGATGGTGTTGGTGGAATAGAGATGAAGAACCGGTTTGGTGGAGTGGAAGTGAACTATCTTGTATCCGGAAGACACTATTTCCCTGACCCACCTGTCTTCTGTAATAGGCAGCCAGACTTGCTGAAAGAGTAAAAGTCGCCCGCCTACTGGTGGGATGTCTTCCGGAGTTCGTGAGTCATGATGAAGCGAAGTTCTGAGGTTTTCCTCCCTTGGGTTTCGCTTGGCCTGCTTTCGACTGCCAAGTCCTGTCCGGACTCTCCGCCGTCTGTGGCTTGTCCCTGGAGAGCGGTTACGATTTTACGCTGGGCGCGAGACGGACCAGCCCGAAGAGTTCCGAAAGGATCGTAATCGTGTCTGGTTTCTCCGTTTAAACGTGCGTTTAGGTTTCAGTTGAGGGAGAGAGGTACTCTTACCCCCAGTGGCATTGGATATCATTGTGTCCAACTTTTCGCCGAAAAGCCTTCCACTAAGGTACGGAAGATGCGAGAGGGACTTCTTTGAGGCCGCATCCGCTTTCCATTCTCGCAGCCAGAGGATACGCCGAATCGTAATGGCGTTTGCCGCTATCCCCGCTAGACCTCTTGCTGAGTCTAGGGATGCATGAAGCATGTAGTCTGCTACCACTGCTATCTGAACCGCTTGGTCAGAGAGCCCGGTATTTGAAGCTTGAAGACCCTCCTGCAGTTTTTTGGCCCAAGCCAGGATGGCCTTGGCCGCCCAAACTGAAGCGAACGCAGGGGCCAAGGAGGCCCCTGCAAGCTTTGAAAATGGAACGAGCCATGCGTTCTACTTGCCGGTCTGCGGCGTCCCTGAGGGTTGAGATATCTGGTAGAGAGAGTAGGGTCTGTGCTGCTAGTCTAAATACCGGGGGGTCCACTTCGGGTGGATCTGTCCACTGTTTGGTGTCCTTCTGTGAGAAGGGGTACTTCGCTTCCAAATATTTGCGATTGGCAAATTTTTTCTCAGGTTGCGAAAACTGCTTAGTAAGTATCGTCTGAAACTCATGGTGATTAAGGAAGACCTTAGGTGGTTTCAGAACACTTTTGAAACAAATATGTTCTGGGGCTTCCGGGGCTAGCTCTGAAATTTCCAGCACCCGATGGATGGCAGAGATTATGTCCTCAACTAGCGCTGTATTGCTAGGGGGAGAAGGTACCACGGACCTCTCCGTTTCGTTGTCTGAGTCGGAGTCACAGATGCCTTCCGAATCCTGTGTATCGCTAAGGTGTTCCCTGGTGGGCGATCTGGGGCGGAGGTCTTCTGTGGTGGGGGATCTCTGTGGTGAACTGCATTGTCTGTCTCTGACAGGGGACTGCCTAGGAGACCTGGAATGACGGTGTCTCTCCCTGGGAGGGGATGACCTTGTGCTATAGGACGACTCAGGTGATCGTGACCTGTGGGTCCGCTTACGTCTGTGAGAGTCGGAAACAGCATGTTCCTGAGACAAGCTGTCCGCTTGCTGGGTAACGTTCATAGCCGGGACACAACCCTGCAGAGCTTGCAGCAATGTAGCGGTTATCTATGGACTGTGTCATAGACTGCGACATCTGAGTAGCCCATTCCGGCGTGGTATCCGACACTGAAGCATTGGTAGGGACTCCCTGGGGTTCTGACCCAGAGTTCTGGATGCAATCCCGTCAGTGTGGATACGTGCTGCCACTGGGGAGCGTGGCTTTGCAGGCTGTGCAGAATGCATAGAAACATTCCTGCCTGGTTCTCTTTCTTGAGCCCGGCATAGTGCACAGAGGCTGGCTATCAGGGATCCTACAGGGGTGGCTACGCAGAGGGAACCCACAGAGAGCCTTATAGGTAGTATGGATTCACAGCTGAGTAAAGAGAACCCAGCTGTGAATTTACCCCACCAGTGTGCCCCTAGGTCCAGCGCCGACAAATCCCAGTTCTGTGCCCCCCCGGAGACTGCTGTGGTTCTCCTTCCTGCTGGAGGCATCCGTTGTCAGGATGTCTGCAGCCAAAAGAATGGCCACCGGGACGCTGAGGAGAGGGAGGAGGGGGCGGAGAGCTGAAAAGGGCGCGCTGGGCTATGTAGAAACACACCCTTTCTGCCTCGATCCGCCCCTTCTATGACACTATAGAGTGTCATTTTAGTCATCCGGGGGGCGGAGAAAAGGCGGCAGCTTCAGCTAGGCCGAAGCCGCTGTCTCAAGTAGAGGTCTGATGCCCAGGAGGGCTCCAGGGCGGCGCGGTAGTCCGGGAGGGGGTCGGATCTGTACCAGACCCCCCCGGAATGGGCAACTGGCTAGCGGTGGGGGCAGCAGGGGTAGCGGTTCCTGTTTGGGGGGTCCCTCTGGAGCACTATGGAGCCGCTGCTGCTGCAGACAGGGGCGCAGAAAGCCCTGTATCTGCTGTGCCATGTCTGCCTGCACCCTCCTCTGGCCCCAGCAGGATCCCACAGCTGGTCTGGGGTCCCTGGTGCAGAGTGCCACCTATTCACCGACCCTACCTGAGGTGTCTCAACCTAATGCCCCCTGAGGGGGATTAGGGAGGGTGCGTCTGTCACCGTCAGGGGGTCTTCATCCTCGCCTCGACCTCAACCCAGACCCCAAAGGGGTTGGGGAAGGAGGGGGTCTCAACTTCGGACCAGTACCCGAGGGACTGGGGAAGGAGCGACATGGGAAATAGCCGTCTCCACTTCAACTGGGCAACCCTAAAAAGGGGGCCAAGGAAGGAGCCATGCCGGGAGTCTCGCTGGAGACCCACTTTTCTTCATCTGTATTCCGGACGAAAAAGGAAAAAACGGACGAAAAAAAAAGGTGTGCCTCCTTGCGACACTAAGGAAAAACTGGAGAAGGCTGACGCCGTCCAGGGGTGTATACTGCAGAGGAGGAGCCATAGTTAATCTTTTTCAGATTATGCATAGTGTCGCCTCCTAGTGGACAGCAGCATAACACCCATGGTTCTGTGTCCTCCAATGAAGCGACAGAGTAATAAGACATGGTGCAACTTTCGGAGCAAAAATTAATATAAGACGGTGTCTTATTTTCGGGGAAACAGGGTAATAAGTATCTTTAATATTGAGTTTAATAGGCCTTTATCTAGCACACTTTTGAGCAGGAGACCATACACATACCTCACGAGAGTATGTTATCTGGTAAGGAAGCAAATTCTGTAGCACGACATTTGGCCATAAATGAACAACGTATGGCACATCCCATCTCTTATCGATACAATCAGAGGAAATGAGTGTGTCCATCACGGGTACAACATTTACAATGAAAGAATCTGTGTTTCTTTTACGAGACTGACACTTTCTCCCCAACAGTAAACCTTGATTTTTCAAGAACTCTTCAAAGTCAATTCCTTCACATTTCTCATACTCTTCTTGGGCTGGTTTTAAGCACAGTGTTGATCTGGAAAAAAAAAAAAAAGAGTATATTATGAAAGGACAGTCCAATAGAGGGCACATTATCACCCCTACCTTTATAGTAATCTAGTGTTAGCCAAATAGGAGTTAACAAACCATAACTCATGAGCTCCTCACATGGCCTCTAGGTATCTGGCTTCCATATTTTATCACTTTTGCCTTGCAGCCCTGGGGTTCAGAGTCTGCAAGTAGTGCATGTCTCTTCCATATATACACAAGATCACCTGCACAATACTCAGGAATACAGCTAGAGTAATCTGCCCTAGTGTGTGTATGCGATTTTATCTAAGATCTGGAATCTAGGTTGAGTACAAGTCGGTGCTATGTACGATCAATGTTGGCTTATGCCCTACCTTGTGTTAGGCCGGTTTCACATTAGCGCTTTTTCAGCGCGCGCACGGCCGGGGGTAGCTCCGCCCCCGAGCCGGCTCTCTGCCCGGCGTGCCCGCCCCTTGCTTGTAGCGCCGCCTACTAGCGGACAGCGGCGCCTGCGATCGGCGCACCCTATCTTTAGCATAGGGTGCGCAGATCGTGCGCAGGCCGTGCGCTAGTTGCGCTTTGACCTGCGCTGCGCACTTTTGACGGTGCGCCGTGCGCGCCAAAATCAAACTTTTCGGATTTTGGCGCGCACGGCGCACCGTCAAAAGTGCGCAGCGCAGGTCAAAGCGCAACTAGCGCACAGCCTGCGCACGATCTGCGCACCCTATGCTAAAGATAGGGTGCGCCGATCGCAGGCGCCGCTGTCCGCTAGTAGGCGGCGCTACAAGCAAGGGGCGGGCACGCCGGGCAGAGAGCCGGCTCGGGGGCGGAGCTACCCCCGGCCGTGCGCGCGCTGAAAAAGCGCTAATGTGAAACCGGCCTTAGAGTGTCGAACATTATAATTCTAACAGACATAATGTGACAGATTTAGCAATGTTTTTGCACAAGTTTCCTGATGCAAATACATTGAATAATGAGATGTTTGCGCTGAAAACCGTGTTTATAAAGCCCCCATCCAAGTGTTCCTAATGCACGGATTTCAGCGCAATTGATGAAAGGCAACAATGACACACCATACGAATGGAATAGCAATAACAATAGCTCACTACCACGGAGTATAATCTACTCTGTACATTATAGTCACTATATATATATATATATATATATATATATATATATATATATATATATACACACACACACACACACACACATACATACATATACACACACTCAGTAGTCGTGACAAGCTTTTGGTTGCTGCTAATGTAAGTGCCCTTTAAATTACTGGTCAGACGCCTAAAAAAATAATTCTTAAACTGCTAGTAGATGAAAGTGTTATTCCCAATCCTGACGTAGCTCGACTGTCATGTCAGCTCTACTGACAAAGAAAAGCAAATTTACGTTGCCACTAGAAGAAAAGACTGTACCTGTAGCATGATAGTGGGATGTTAAAATCACTTTCTGGTTCAGCAGTCCCCATACATGTGTCATCGTAATAAATATCAAATGGTACGGAAAAGTGATTTCTTATCTGCAAAGTGTCAGAAGATGATAAAAGAGAGATGATAAAAATCTTCGATATGTTTGATTTGTTCAGAGATTTAAAAAAAAAAAAAAAATAGTAAAAATGATGCAATCACTGAGAAATCCATTCTTATAAAAAGGTGAGGCAGTACCCCGGAACACAGTGTCTGCAAATTGAGATTCTGGCTTGGCTTTTATCCTAAGTTATGTAACAAGGCTCGTTAAAGGGTCGACATTTTAGGATTGCTACTTCCAATAGGTGGCACTAGAGTTCTAGTCCCCTTCCTCTCTGAAGAGACAATTTGTATAATTATAAAAAGGTAGCACTCTTGTACTGCTCTTGCCTGTTTTGGTACAAGTGTATATAGAAACTAATTAAACTTAAAATTATTTTTGACATGTTGGGACCACTGTGTGATACAAGTAATCCAGATTCTGAGACCTCCACTGATTGCTTAAACTGGGGTACAGCTTGTGCGAAATCCCCCACTGAGCAGTGTATGAGCTCAACAGTAGGCCCGTGGGTCCATGCATCGCGATGCGCAGGCTCGAGAAAATGCTTGGCACTTCTGCCTTTTTTTGAGCATTTAGTGGGGTCCAGGTACTCCTATGACATATCAAAAATGATGCCTAAGTTTATTTACACATTAACATTAGATAGATTAGTCTAGCTAGCATGATAGCACTTTTTTTGTGGGGGAACTGCCAATTTGCATTTCTAGGTAAAAATGACAACATGTGAAAAGTCTATTATTTGAAGGTTTTATGTGCATGAGCTATGTAATATCCCATTGTTAATACTTTTTAGAGGGACAGGATTGTTTTGCCTTCATATGTTTAAAGTGTTGTCCAGTGACAACGAGTTATCGCTAATCCATATGGGTGGGTGCCCTCTCCGCTGGGACCTGCACCAATTAGCAGATCTGTGAAATTTTATCCCCAATGGAGAACTTTTATCCCTGCTTCAAAAAGGTCAGGGCACACTCCTAACTGCCAATCCATTCATACCCCCATGGGTCGGCTGGAATAAGCCGAGTGCATGAAGAGAATAGAGAAGTAATCAAGCATGCGCAATGCTGTTCCATAACAGCTTCACCTTCTGGAGATCATTGCGGGTCCCAGCGGTCAGACCTCCACCGATCAGCAAGCTATTACCTATCCTGCAGATAAGACCTAATTTGTTTTTACCAGATAAGCCCTTTAAATAATACAAATTGGAAGGTGTATTAATAGCCAACATGCTTATACCTGCAATGGTGACCGAATTGTTACCAACTTTGATCCTTCCACAGAGTCGATTTGACAAACAATGTACCGCTCAACACAAGATTCGGAATGTCTTACGCAGTAAAGGCTTCGACCCACTTTGGTTAAAGGGATCTTATCACTGGAGGAGTGATTCAGAGGAGCTGGTATGGAGAAAATAATCCGTTTGGTTTACAAGTCCTAAAAACAGCTTTATAATTCTCATGCAGTTGGTAGAGGAATTAAAACTTTGAAATTAGAATTATATTATTGTGACAGAAATTTGTTTTTGGTTCTCAATGTTATCTTCAACAGACTCTTAGTAAATTAAATTATATAGAAAGGCTGACAAAACCTGCAGGTATGCGTATAACATGCCGGATTCATTAATAGATATTCAATAGGTGTAATAGAAAAAACTCCTTCAGACGAAAATCCAGGTAAAAAATAGAATTTTATTCCAGTGCGATTTAAAAATGAATGACATCTTCTATTTCTTCCAGCAATGTAATATAAATTTCCTATGCGTTTCTGACCGGATTTTCGGCTTGAGGAGTTTTTCCTATTGGATCTAAACAGCACTGAGTCTTGCAGCAGTGGCGTCCCCGTAATGAAGATCCCAGTCATATAGCAGGGGTGAGCTGGTTGCTCTTATTTTTAATAAATGGGTTTCCCAACAACTAAAGAAAAACATATCTTGCTCCAAATATAGCTGGAACTCCATCATCTCTACAAAGCGATGACTTGTGTAATGTAAATGCAGGAAGTGATGACAAGCGGTAAGGGCGCTTTCACATTGCGTTCCGACACCCGTTTGGTGGCACCGTAGGGGCTTAAGTCTGAATCTAAATTGGGTTATTTAATGTCCCAACTCAGTAAGGGCTCCACTACCTCATGTATCACTGCATGCCAATGCTATGCTACCTGATCATGGCAGGCAGCACAGTGAGCAATACAGTTAGGGTGCTTTCACATTACATTCAGGCACCTGCTCAGTGCACCGCTGGGGCTTACATCTGAATCGCCCATAAAACGGGATTCGCACGTCTGCGCCGAAAGGGCCATAGACTAGTAAGATACCGGCAGAGCGGACGGGCGCTCATAATGCAAACGTGCCATGCATCATTCACTCTGCCGGGACCATTATAGTTTATGGCCCTGTCGGTGCATGTGTCAAAATCCAATTTTGCGGGCGGTTCAGACATAAGCCCCAACAGTGCCACCGAGCGGGTGCCTGAACGCAATGTGAAAGCACCCTAACTGTATTGCTCACTGCTGGCTGCCATAATCAGGTAGCATATCATTGGCATGCAATGATACAAGAGGTAGCGGGGCCCGTACTGAGTTGGGACAATAAATAACCCAACTTAAATGGCAAGAATATTTGACTTTTTTTATTCTCACTTGGATAATGTAAATTTTTAGGAGATAGAAAAACATTTTAACAACGTGATTTCATTAGGATTTTTTTTTTAATCCAGAGCAATAGAAGGTTTCTCAACATAACAAAAATCATTTATTTTTCAAAGCATGCGTTAGTAACTTACTGAGCTGGATATAGAAGTGTTTACTGCTAAGGCTCGTCATTGCAGAAAACTGATCAGCCTGGGTTTTGGTACGGACATAATCCATGCTAAGACTCTCCCCATCTCCCAATTCTATGCTCTTCAAATGTGGATCAACATTTAAAGCAGTAAATGAATCACTTGGAGAGACAGAAATAGGGAGGCCCAGAAAATTCTGGATCACAAATGGAGCTTGATCCTTTTTGAAGACATCAGATGTTTTGCTGGCTGCTTCGGCAAAAGCCTGTGGTACAAAATGTGCAGTACAACATCAATAACTAATGCAAAACTGTAACTCAACACAAACAATTACTCTACTAATATATCCAATATATTCATTATCAAAACATGCATACAAGGGGTCTCCATCACAGTTACGACACCTTCTTTCCATCCATTTACTACATTACCTGACAGGGAGTTCATAAAGCACTCTGATCCTTAGAACCATAAGGGGTTTGAGGTGATTAAGGCAAGACATGCCCAGGTGGAAGAAAACTACTACTACCTTTTGAGGTGACAACTTCCTGAGGACAAGTCAAAGACCCTGTAGGGGTTATCTGTACAGTCTTCATGAAAGACACAGTTTGTACTGCACTTTCGTATACAATTATCATGTAATAGCGATGGAGGAGTAATTCGCTTCAGTGTATGCCACTTAATGTATCCTCCTAACTTGATGGAGAACAATACTGATGTGATCCTTGGGTCAGCTTTTAACAAACTAGTGGTTGGCACTACGGGTAGATGGTGATGCTAGGTGGTAGGATAGATATTCCGGCAATAATACAGGAAAGTCCATGGCACTCCTCAGTGGCTAGCGTGGTAACTTTGAACATGAAAACATGTAGGGAAAATTGGGTTACAATATACATGTTCCTATCTTAAGGGTACTCTCAAAAATACTGTAAGACACATGAATAAAATCTCAGAGAGCTTTTTAAATCCAAATATCAACATAAAGATTTCCAAAAAATTCTTTAAAGACAAATATAAGTAAAAAATACAAATTGTCTTTATTTGAAAATTACCTAAATACAAATGACAATACGAAAAGTAATAATTGTTAAACGTACTCTAGAACAGGCGGGCAGCAATATAACCATACAAGCAATGGAGGGTGCAATTTAGAAATAGATGCAGACATGTCAGGTATATAATTGCTGAGCAGCATACACAAAATAGTTAAAGTGCATAGTGCAACCACTGTAGATCAAAAATTTATCATTGCGCAGCAAGACACGTCAGCATAAATAGTAAGGGCAGAGCAGAGGGGGTGAACAACAATAATATCAATGCATTACATACAGTGCTGATCAATCATATAATGTCCCACATAATGTGCTTATTAAATAAAGGACCGCAAGTGGAAGGAGGAAGCCACAGCGAAACGCGCATCGGGGCACTCGCGCTTTGGTTGGACTCTGGCATGGGTAAGAATAGAATGGGGTGCTTATTGTGGTAATGATTGATTCTTATGTGCTGATCTGCACTTGCGGTCCATTATTTAATAAGCACATTATGTGGGACATTATATGATTGATCAGCACTCTATGTAATGCAGTGATATTATTGTTGTTCACCCCCCCTCTGCTCTGCCCATACTATTTATGCTGACATGCCTTGCTGCGCAATGATATATTTTTGATCTACAGTGGTTGCACTATGCATTTTAACTATTTTGTGTATGCTGCTCAGCAATTATATACCTGACATGTCTGTATCTATTTCTAAATTGTGCCCTCCATTGCTTGTATGGTTATATTTCTGCCCGCCTGTTCTAGAGTACGTTTAACGGAATCTGTCACCCCTTTTTGAGATATCATAGAATGATATCATTCAATTTTGTTTCACATAAGGATTCTCTTAGTACTTTTGCTTCCCCCTGACCCCGCACCTTTCATGCATAAATACCTTTTTTATATTGGTTCAGATGTATGTAAACTGCCGCTGGGCGTGGCTTATTCACCTGCTCCCCCCCTCCCTGTCTTGCTCTATGCATTTCTTCTTGTGTAGAGCAAGACAGGGGGGGGGGGGGGGGAGAGGTGAATAAGCCCCGCCCAGCGGACCGGACAGTGGCAGTTTACATACGTCTGAACTGATATAAAAAAAGGTATTTATGAATGAAAGGTGCGGGGTCAGGGGGAAGCAAAAGTACTGAGAGAATCCTTATGTGACACACAATTGAATGATATCATTATATGATATCTCAAAAAAGGGGTGACAGATTCCCTTTAACAATTATTATTACTTTTTGTATTGTCATTTGTATTTATGTAATTTTCAAATAAAGACAATTAGGATTTTTTATTTATATTTGTCTTTAAAGAATTTTTTTGAAATCTTTATGTTGATATTTCAACATGATCTGCTGACAAATCAATAAATTACATCTTCCGCTGCATCTATGAAGTGCCATTAGACAATATTCCTATATTATTAACTTTTACCAAACTGACTGGGAGACTGATTAACATCAGAAGCTCTTCTAAATGCCAGCAGCCTGTTTTCGAGACAGCATTAAACACTGCAGCACTCCAGAATGAAAAGACACTCAGTTCAACTTCGCGTAGCTATGTTCTCCGAGAGGTACACATCACATCTGCTGAAGGTAGATCAAGGGTGATTTAATACACTGACAGAGAGACCACTTATACAGTCACTTGTCGGTTGATCTGACATCTTTGAGCTGAGTTCAATGAACCCTAGTTATTTCCAGTGCTGAAAAGCAAGGACAAACCATGTGGATCTTGTCTGAGATACAAAGGGCCAAGTAGCCACTTAGCTACTCTCCCCTAGTGAACAAATCCATTAACCAGCATAACTAAGGAGTCTAAAGGTGCATTTCCACTGCCTGACTTTCGGAAACGAGTGTTCTTAGGAATGCTCATTTGATTATAAATCGAGCAGTCTGAACAGGCTGCATACCACCTGACAAATGAGAAAAACGCTCATTCATTGGGTGACATGGTCTTTTGCTTTGCCCAAGAGAACATCATCCTCAGCGCTACATTGTCCTGTGCAGGACCTACCTTACTGAGAACAATGGCAATGCAATGGCAACAATGGCAGTATATGCGAACTAAACAATCTATTACTGATTGCTCTGTGCATATCTGAAGCGCCTCCTGCCTGTGTAAACAGGCTATTAAAAAACCGCCAAATGACAAACATGTCTTTTCCAATCATGATTATTTAATGCTGTGCATCGTCGGCAGGTGTAAATGCACCCTTAGAGGATAGCGGTCAGTCAAATAATTGTTTAGCCACTACCTATATGTATACCTATATGTCAACACTTGAAAATGCTTATAGTGATTTATTGAACTTCTTACCTGTCCTAGGTTAGTTAGGGTTACAATCCCACATTTAGACAGTGTGATGTTTAGCTGGTCTTTGGAAAAAATGTTTATGGCTGTAACATAATCAGGTATCTTGTAGTTCTCCTCTTCACCATCTATTTCACAAGACTGCTTTCTCAATTTCTTTTTCACCTAAAATAAACATTGTTATCAAAGGTTCAAAAAGTGGTGAACTTTCCAACTTATGTACAGTACCACCTGATATCAATGAAACATCTTATACTGCTGCACTTGCTACAGGGTTCTGTCTATTAATAATAATCATTTTACTTATATAGCGCCAACACATTCCATAGCACTTTACAATCTATTACTCAGTCATCATACATGGCCAACTAAAAACTTTCTGTAGGGACCACAGCACATAAATTTCAATTGGGAATTCACTTTAAGCTGCTATTGATACATTTTTTGCAGTGGTACAAGAAAGTGTAATAACCAATTGCATTACGTGATAATGAATTTTGTAATCATCATAAATCTCATGTAAAGCATTTATCATAGTGGGTCATACCTATTCCACACATCAGTATATTAAAGGAGTTTTACTGTGCTTTAATATTGATGGCCTACCCTTAGGATAGGTGGTCAATACCAGATGGGCGAAGGTGCGATACCTGCCACCACTGCCGATCAGCTATTCATGCTGGCAGTGGCCAGATGTGATCAGTTGCAGAGTGGAACGAACAGCACAGCTCTGTCAACTGTATAGTGGCCGTGCCGGGTACTGCACATCTACCCCTATTTGAATGATCTGCATCACTCCACGGCAGCTATTTTGCAGTTGCCAGAACTGTGTTGTTCGACTCTCCAACTGAAGCATCCGGCTGCTGCCAGCACCAAGAAAGGCTGATCAGCAAGGATGGTGGCTATCGAACCTTCATCAATATGGCATTGATGGTCTATTCTACGGATAGGTCATCAATATTAACACACCAGACAACCCTTTCAGCTTTTTAACGTTTTTACTTCATAACAAAGCTTTGTGTTTTGCAGATCAAATTCAGATGACAATGTGTTTCATTAAAAATTTTAATTGAACTGTAATAAGTAAAAAACCTACCTTAACCTCAAGACTCCAAGGTCGAAAGCTATCGCTTTTCTCTACTTCCAAAGGTTCTAGCAAAGGCTCCCATACACCAAACATTTCATTGTAGTAATGTACCTGAAAGAAAAAGACGCAGATTCAATTACTGAGCTAGAAAATCGAACAGAGAAATACACATATAGACATTACATTCCCAAACTAGCAATTTATTTTGTTTGGGTAGGGCTTTCAGAATTAGAAGAACATAACTGCTTCCTAAAGGGACCGTCACACTAAGCGATATCGCTAGCAATATTGCTATAACGTCACTGGTTTTTGTGACGTTATAGCGATATTGCTAGCGATATCGCTATGTCTGATACTTACATCCGTCCGCTCCTCCGCTGGTTATCGCTGATCGCGCGAGAACGTCCTGGACCGTTTCTCGTCGTCAGCTTCCTGCTGGGGTGACGAGCAACGCGTGGACGCGGGCGGGAGGACGTCAGGATCCTGCGGCGCTTCCTGTGGAGAGACGAGCGACAAGCGTGGGGCCGGGCGGGAGGACGTCAGGATCGCCTCGTCTGACAGGTAAGTAGCGACCCCTGCGATGTCGCTGGTGAGATCTGCCTGTGTGGCAGCTCACTAGCGACCACTTAGCGATGCACCAGCGATCCTGACCGGGTCATATCGCTGGTCGGGATCGCTGGTGCATCACTAAGTGTGACAGTACCTTAAGAATTATATTCTTGTCCATAGGTTGTGTGTGGCGTCACAGATTAGCCCCTATATCTTCAATATAGCTGGGCTTCAAAATCCAATTTTGTAGGAAATAAAAGGGTTTTATATTATATGTCACAATCTGCTCAGAGCAATCGAAAGTATTAAAATAGCTAATAAAGCTATACTCACCTTCAGGTCTAGAACAACATTCTTTGTCACCCCAGCCTATCGTATGTTCATTTGGCTACAGCGAGAATGTGACCACTGCAGCCAATCACTAGCCTCACTGGTCTACAGCACATACATGCTGTGACCAATGACTGTCAGCAGTATCACTTAAGGTTTATGGGATCTCACTGCAGAAGTGGGCAAAACACAAGACCAGCAGGGAAGATTGGGGACATGACATGACCCCGACAAAACAGAGTATAGTTTTATTAGCTGTTTCAATACTATTGTAGGCTGATTTGATTTTGAAATCTCATTGAAAAACCCTTAAAAAAGGCTCTGACAACCCATTCTTCAATACAGACACAATACCAAGCTGTTGGGGCTGTTCCTCACAAAGGGAGTAAAAGAAGCCCTGTATGACATAGCATGGTTGGTGGGGAGTTGTTTCAGCTCTTCCAGAGGACAAGACCAGCTTTAATATTGTTGAATATATAGGATATGTACCTCTAGCTCAAGTTGGCAGTACAGGTTTATAAGTGTGGTCCAGTTCTTAACATTTCCTTTAAACGAGGATTTTGCTAAAAGAATGGGCAGTGTTCTGTGGCCAACACCAGCTTCAAGAGTTATGACAATCGAATCGATGCTCAAGTCTAATTTTTCCCCTGTTAAGACTATCTGGTCTTTTTCACTATTTTTATTTTCCTTCTCATTTTCTTCTTCAAGAAACCACAATTTTAAATTCTTTAGATCTTTCTTTTTCCAGAGATCTGGTGGGATTGGACTAGTGGCCTCACTGATTGATTCTTTTCTGGATGTTGACAGGGCAGATGTGATGGTGATCACTGTGTTTATTATAACTGGAGAGACCTGTAAAAAAAAAAAAAAAGCAGAAAAAAATTAATATAAATTTTCTAATCTTGCAAATGAACAAAGAAAATGATGTGGTATACCACGGACATGCAAAAAAACAGCAAAAAAGGTACAATGCCAAAAAGACGCAACTGAACATGTCCTTGGATTCAATAGTCATTGACTTCTGCTGTTAATATACAGTATATGTATGTATAAACTGTATTCCAAATTATTATGCAAAAAGAGTTTAGGAGTGATAAGGTTAGAATTTTTTTGTTTGTCATTTAAACTCATTGATGGTGATGTGTGTCAGGGCTCTTTATATCACTGAAAGCAATTGCAGATACCTGTGCAAATTAGTTTGGCAGGTGTGTCCAAATAAAGGCAAGACTACTAAAGAAGGCTGTTCCACATTATTAAGCAGCCTACATTTTTTGCCAAAATGGGAAAGAAAAAGGATGTGTCGGCTGCTGAGAAGCAACAAATTGTGGAGTATTTAGGTCAAGGCATGACTACAATCAACATTGCCAAGACACTTCATAGTGATCATCGCACAATCAAGAAGTATGTAGCTGATTCCCAGCACACACGTGTGCGTGCTGATAAGGAAAAATTGAGGACTCTTTCCAACAGGCAATTGCGTCAGGTTAAAAGAGCAGCTGCAAAAATGCCTTGTCATAGCAGCAAGCTTCTGGTGCCTCCAAGTCCCCTGAACAAGATGCAGGGTCCTTCAGAGGTTTGCAGCTGTGCGTAAGCCATCCTGTCGACCACCTCTATCCACCACACACAAGCAGAAACGGCTCCAGTGGGCCAAATGATACATGAAGACTGACTTCCAAACTGTTTTGTTCACCGATGAGTGCCGTGCAACGCTCGATGGTCCAGATGGATGGAGTGGAGGATGGCTGGTGGATGGACACCCCATGAAAACACGGCTAAGGCGCCAACAAGGAGGAGGTGGAGTAATGTTTTGGGCTGGAATCATGGGGACAGAGATTGTCGGCCCCTTTAGGATCCCTGAAGGGGTAAAGATGAACTCCATAATCTATGTGGAGTTTCTAAAACAGCACTTCCAGCCATGGTTCAAGAGGAAGAACCGTGCTTTCCGCAGCAAGATCATTTTCATGCATGATAATGCACCGTCTCATGCTGCAAATAACACATCTGCATCTCTGGCTGCTATGGTCATAAAAGAGGACAAACTTATGGTGTGGCCACCATCTTCCCCTGACCTCAACCCCATTGAGAACCTCTGGAGCATCACCAAAAGGAGTGTCTATGATGGCGGGAGGCAGTTCACATCTAAGCAACAGCTCTGGGAGGGTATTCTGTCCACATGCAAAACAATTGAAGCACAAACCATCCAAAAACTGACAAATTCAATGGACGAGAGAGTTCAGAAGCTTCTTTCCAACAAGGGGTCCTATGTGCAAATGTAACATCACCTAGAATAGAGTTTTGACTTGAAAGCTGTTTGATTTCATTTTGTAATAAGCTGATAATGCTTATAATTTCACAATTGACCATTTTTTTGTTCAAAATAAAAATAAAAAAGGTTGAAAACTCTGCTGTGCATAATAATTTGGAACATGCATTTTAAAAATATACTGTTTTCATAGGCAGTTTGTTCAAAAACATTGCAATTATACTAGAATATTAGATGACTGGAAAATAACAATGACTGCAATTCATATAGGTATTTTAGAGAAAATATGAGGAAATAATTTTTGCATAATAATTTGGAACACAGTGTATTGTAAGGGAACGGCTCTCTGGTAGATGCTGGTGCACACACAAGGATCCAGTTCATTGGTTTAAAACAAACGTAGGGTTTATTAACCGATCGGATGATCGCATCTTCTAGTCTCCCATGGAAACTATTGAAGCAAGTGAAAAAAAATAAAAATAAAAACATTTTAAAAAATATAAAAGTTCAAATCACCCCCCTGTTGCCCCATTCAAAATATATAAAGCTCAAGTGTGTGTATGTATGTATGTATGTATGTATGTATGTGTGTGTGTATATGTCCGGGATTGGCATCCGCACCGTCGCAGCTACAGCCACAAAATTTGGCACAGTCACACGTCTGGACCCCGAGAGTGTCCTAGGCTATGTTGTGAGGCGAAATTTTAACCACCCGTCCCAATTCACCAAACAATTTTGCCCCTATCTACATAATGGGGAAAAAGTGTGTGTGTATCAAGCCCCGCCCCTCATTATGTCGTCATAATGGTTGCCATGGCGACGCTGATGTCATCATAGGTTGCAAGCCCCGCCGCTCATTATGATGTCATAATGGTTGACTATGGGATGGAGGATGTGTGATGGGTATATGGGCACTGGACTATGGGATGGAGGATATGTATGACGGGTACATGGGCACGGGACTATGGGATGGAGGATGTGTGATGGGTATATGGGCACTGGATTATGGGATGGAGGATAAGTATGACGGGTATATGGGCACGGGACTATGGGATGGAGGATATGTATGATGGGTATATGGGCACGGGACTATGGGATGGAGGATATATATGATGGGTATATGGGCATGGGACTATGAGATGAAGGATGTGTGATGGATATATGGGCACTCGACTATGGGATGGCGAATATGTATGATGGGTATATGGGCATGGGACTATGGGATGGAGGATGTGTGATGGGTATATGGGCACTCGACTATGGGATGGAGGATATGTATGATGGGTATATGGGCACGGGCCTATGGGATCGTGGATATGTATGATGGGTATACGGGCACGGGACTATGGGATGGAGGATAATTATAATTTGTTATAACTATCCACAGTTAGTTACTATGCCCGGGCAGCGCCGGGCTCTTCAGCTAGTTCAAAATAAAACCATTAAAAAAGCACACATTTGGTCCGATCTATCAAAATATGAAAATAATTAATCCGATCAGTAAGCGGCGTAACAAGAAAAAAAATCAAAATGCCAGAACTACGTTTGTTTTGGTAGCTGCAACACTACAATAAAATGCAATAACAGGTGCTCAAAACATTATATTTACCCCAAAATGGTATCAATAAAAACATCAGCTTGGCGAACAAAAAATTAGCCAGCAGCATTGCCGAGATCCATAACCTATCCCTCACGTTCCACGCCTAACTTCCTGTGTACGGAAGGGGTGTCGGTGCTCTCCATAGCCACCGACACAGGCCTTGAGCTCCAGACGTTGCAGGAGTATCCACAGGGAGTTTGGTAAGGCCTTATACCTCCCAGCACAACTTGTACTTGCTTCTGCTAGCAGCCCACTGCACCTTTAACTCCCCCTAACAACTGAACTATTTCACTCACTGACTAAACCAGGAAGTCGTTCCCTTTTACTGGCCCTAACACCTCCTACTTTGGGCTGGTCAACTCATTAACTGTCTCTTTACTCTGTCTGCCCCAGTAGTCTGTTGCTGAGCAGACTTTAACCTTTCAGCTACTATCTTCTAACAGTATGCACTAAGCATATTACACTTACAATACCTATCACTGTCTAATCTGCTCTATTTCCTAAACTCTAAACTACATCCGATACTTAACCTACAGCTGAGGTGAGTGCATGTTACTCACAATAGGCATTACCTTTACTGTATTTACACAGTGGCATCAGTACAGATTAGTTACAATACATTAGATAAACTATATCACTTGGTGACTATAGAACTCTATGCAGAGTCACAAATCACATTACTCAGGAAATACAATCAAATCAAGTCAGAACACATTTAAATATACTCCTTGCAGACATGGTATTTAGGGGGAGAGGTGTATGACATCTCATGTCACACTATTAGAGCTGCAACATGGCCAGGTGATATCATGATAGACAACTTCTTTTAAAGGGATGAGTAAAGCAAAAATTAAACCCTTGAAACAATGCCCGTGACCTGTGTAATTGTAAATGAGGAATCTAGTTAAATACACCATGGCATCTACAACCAGACTGCTGTAATAGTACAGTTCAGCACCATAAAGGATAAAAACAAGTAAAGAAAGGGCGCACACAGAACTACGATGTAACAAAAACCTTTATTAAGACACCAAAAACAATCATAAAAACATGCGAAGCATGTGGGCCAGTATGCTCAGTAGTGAGCGAAAAAATATTTGTGGCACCACAGGCTAGCAGGAAACTGTATCACAGTAGCAACAAGACAAGTTGTAGATTATGGTACGTAATAACACCAAAATATAATGGACCAAGTGTTAAGGGCATGTCACACTAAGAGATATCGCTAGCAATATCGCTATAACTAGTGACGTTATAGCGATATTGCTAGCGATATCGCTGTGTCTGATACTTACCTACGACTGGCTCCCCCGCTGATTATCGCTGATAGCGCGAGAACGTTCAGGACTGTTTCTCGTCGTCAGCTTCCTGCGGCGCTTCCTGCTGTGAGGACGAGCGACGCGTGGAGCCGGGCGGGAGGACGCAGGATCGCCTGGTGTGACAGGTAAGTAGTGACCCCCGTCCCCAGCGATGTCGCTGGTGAGATCTGCCTGTGTGGCGGCTCACTAGCGACCACTTAGCGATGTACCAGCGATCCTGACCGCGTCATATCGCTGGTCGGGATCGCTGGTACATCGCTAAGTGTGACACTACCTTTAGCCTATTTATAATAAGTCAATTTTTAAAGCTCATAAGACTCACACACAAGGAACAAATCTAAGGTGCTAATAACTATGTACATATAATATGCTGCAGAGAGTATAATTGCTTATATAATATGGGGGCACACCGCTGAAATGCGCGTAGAGGTTGTGGCACCATTGCTGATTGCAGGTAAACAAGCATTTATGCTCTCTGCAGCATATTATATGTACATAGTTATTAGCACCTTAGATTTGTTCCTTGTGTGTGAGTCTTATGCGCTTTAAAAATTGACTTATTATAAATAGGCTAACACTTGGTCCATTATATTTTGGTGTTATTACTTACCATAATCTACAACTTGTCTTGTTGCTACTCTGACACAGTTTCTTGCTAGGCTGTGGTACCACAAATATACCGAGCATACTGGCCCACATGCTTCCTATGGTTTTATGATTTTTTTGGTAGGTTTTAGTTACATTGTAGTTCTGTGTGCGCCTTTTCCTTATATTTTTTTTCCTTTAAACAGATGTAATAGAGGGTGCCCTCTGCTCAGGACCCTCTATAAGCAAGAATAAAGTGGCTGGCACTTAGGTGGTCTTGAAACATCAATATACTATTTGTACAGCTGTTCCTCAAAATGGTGGCCATGTAAAAAAAAAAAAAAAACAATTTACCAACAGAGGTTGCTGTAAGGAAAATGAGCAGCCTGCTGCATCATCTGCTAAAAGCAGCTGTTTGCTAGGGGTCTCAAGAGTAGGGTCTCACATGGCAGCTATCAGCTTTGAAAGCACTTTTCCAACCCTTTAAATGTAATTTAACTGCTTAGAATACTCTAAACATACAAAGGCCGTCATACTTCTCTTTCCAATCCCACTCGGCAGTAGTTTCCCATGAGTCTCTGTACTTACTGCTCCAGCGATGACATCCCAACGAGGACATGTGACTTCTGCCGCCAATCACACGTTTGTGTAAGGAAGTCATCGCAGGAGCGGGGAGTATAAAGATCGGCAGTGGACAGGGGAGCATCAGGAGTATTTTTTTACACTACGGCTGGTCAATCCATTTAAAGCGAACCTGTCAGCAGTTTTGGAGATGATATAAGATGCTGCAACAGCATATAATCGCTTCTCTACAGCTTTCAATGGGTGTCCGATGGGCATCACAGGTCCGAGTCCTCCCATCTTCTTATGATCGCTGCCCTTCTGCTTGATTCGCACGCTCCACGGCACCGCACTTCTGCGCAGGTGTACTTCTTTCTCTGCCCTGTTGAGGGCAGACCAAAGTAATGCAGTGCGCAGGTGCTGTGCCTCTCTGACCTTTCCCGGCGCCTGCGCACTGCAGTACTTTCCTCTGCCCTCAACAGGGCAGTTAAGTATGCCAGTGCAGGAGCGCAATGCCGGGGAACCATGAAGCAAGCAGGAGGGCGGCGATCATAAGAAGATGGGAGGCTCCGGACCTACGACAACCATCAGGCCGGACGCATTATAGAATGCTATAGATAAGCCCTGAAAGGCGGTGGCCGTGTCTTACAGTATATCGGCCAAACCTGGTGACAGGTTCGCTTTAAAGCACTGGTTTGTGATAGAACAAGCCCGTATTCAAGTTCATATATTTTTAAAGTTGAATCACGCTGTTGCTTACTAGCCACCTTTAAACAAAATGTAAATCTTTTAACTAGGTATATACAAAAGAAAAATGCCTACCTTCAACATGAGCGATTTTATTGAGAGTTCTATATTCTGTGGACCACCATTAGACTGAACACTTTGGAAAAATACATCACAAGGCTGTAAAATCTAGGCGGAAAATAAGATGTATAATTAAATAAATTGTATTAATTGTATAGCTTTAAAAATCTGACTTTTATGGACACGGCGATACCAAATACGCAAATTTTTATATTTTCGGATTGGGAAAAGATTTTTACAATTTCTTTATATTTCTGTATTTTTCACATTACTTTGGCCCTCATTGTCCCAAAAGGGTTTATCCCATGAACACAAGTCCACAGGATAGGATATAATGTTAAGTGATATCGGTGATATCACTTCATTCATTCTTTTTGGGGTGCCGGAAAAACCCAAACACAGTTCTAGGCAGTCCCATAGGGACAAGCATGTGCAATACTACTTGAGTTTTATTTTTGGCGATATGTACTATAGTTGTACATTTAGTGCTAAAGCCATACAAAACTTAAAAAAAAATATGGAAACGTGCAGTTTTCAAAAATTGTATTTCTCTGCCTGTAGGACTGATACCGCACAGCCAGCGTCGGACTGGCCCACCGGAGAACCGGAGGATTCTCCGGTGGGCCCTGGCATCTGGTGGGCCCTGGCACCTGCTGGCATACAGGGCCAGCAGTTGCCTTGGGCCCCCGCTGCTCCAGGGGCCCCCAGCCAGTGGTGTGTCGCACACCATGCAGCTGCTATGGGGGCCCCTGCCAGCGGAGCAGCAGCCCCTGTCCCCGCTGCTAAAGAGAAATGAATATCATTTCACAGTCTCCACCCCCCAGAGGCCCCGCCCCCAGCCCAGTAAGTCGCTCTGCATCAGGGCCGGCGCCGCCCTCAGTCCCCTCTGCTCCTGACTCACAGCCAGTGCGCGATGACGTCACTACATCGCGCACCCGCTGTGTGTCTGGCAGAGGGGGCAGCTCCTGACACTGAAGCCAGGATCAGCGTGGGAGCGAGGAGGAGAGGTATTGTGTTTTTTTTTTTTTTTTATATCTCTCTCGCTCTCTCTATCTGTCTCTCTCTCTCTATCTATCTATCTCTATATATCTCTCTCTCCATCTCTCTTATATCTATCTTTCTATCTCTATCTATTATCTATATCTATCTATCTCTATATCTATCTCTATCTATTTTCTATATCTATCTCTATCGCTCTATCTTTATATCTATCTTTCTATCTCTACATCTATCTCTGTATCTATCTATCTCTATATCTTTCTATATATATCTCTATATCTATTATGTCTATCTATCTATCTCTATATCTATCTCTATCTATCTCTATATCTATTATCTCTATATTATCCATCTAGCTACCATCTATATATATCTATCTTTATCTATATATATATATCTATCTAATATCTATATCTATCTATCTCTATACCTATCTATCTATTTATCTATCTCTATATCTATCTCTATATCTTTTCTCTGTATCTATCTATCTCTATATCTATATCTCTCGCTATCTATCGCTCTATCTCTATATCTATATCTATCTCTATATCTATCTTTATATCTATATCTATATATCTATCTCTATCTATCTCTATATCTATCTCTATATCTATTTCTCTCTATATCTATATCTCTTTCTATAGCTATCTATCTATATATCTCTATCTATCTCTATATCTATCTCTCTGTATATCTATCTATCGCTCTATCTCTATCTATCTTTCTCTATCTATTTATCTCTATATCTTTTCTCTGTTTCTATCTCTCTCTATATCTATATCTATAATCTCTATCTTTTTCTCTCTATCTCTCTCTCTATATCTATCTATTTATCTCTATCTCTATATCTATCTCTCTGTATATCTATCTTTCTATCTCTATATCTATCTCTATATCTATCTATCTTTCTCTATCTATCTCTATCTATTATCTATATCTATCTCTATCGCTCTATCTCTATATCTATCTTTCTATCTCTACATCTATCTCTATATCTATCTATATCTATCTATTATGTCTATCTATTTAGCTATCTCTATTATCTATATCTACCTATCTCTATATCTTTCTATCTTACTCTATCTCTATATCTATCTGTTATCTCTATATTTATTATCTATCTATCTCTATCTATTATCTATATCTATCTCTATCTATTTATCGATCTCTGTATCTATCGCTCTCTATATCCATCTCTCTCTCTATCTACCGCTCTCTCTATCTCTATCTATCTTTATATCTATATCTATCTATCTCTATATCTATCTACCTATCTATCTCTATATCTATCTCTATATCTATATCTGTTTTTCTCTATATCTATCTCTATATCTCTCTCTCTATAGCTATCTATATATTATCTCTATATGTATCTATTATCTCTATATCTATCTCTATATCTATCTATCTCTATATCCATATCTATCTCTATATCTATCTATCTCTATATCTATCTATCTCTATATCTATCTTTCTATCTAACACTATATCTCTATATCTATCTCTATATCTCATTATCTATCTATCTCTATCGCTCTCTTTATCTATCTATCTATTGATCGATCTCTATATCTATCTCTATATCTATCTATTATATCTATCTATTATCTCTATTATCTATATCTATCTATCCATCTATCTATCCATCTATCTATCCATCTATCTATCCATCTATTTCTATATCTCTCTCTATATCTATCTATCTTTCTAACTCTATATCTATCTATCTCTATACATATCTCTATATCTAGCTATTATCTCTATATCTATCTTTCTATATCTATCTGTCTCTATATCTATCTCTATATCTATCTATCTATCTCTATATCTATTATCTCCTATATCTATCTATCTCTATATCTATCTATATATGTCTATATTATTATTATTATTATTATTATTATATCTGTATATCTCTATCTATTATCTATCTCTATTATCTATCTCTATCTATCTCTATATCTTTCTATCTATAGCTATCTATCTCTATATCTATCCATTATCTATTTTCTATCTATCTCTATATCTATCTATCTATATTTCTTTCTATATCTATCTTTATATCTATCTCTATCTATCTCTATGAATCTTTCTATCTATATCTATCCATTATCTACTTTCTATCCATTATCTACTATCTATCTCTATATCTATCTATTTCTACATCTATCTTTCTATCTATATCTATCTAACTCTATATCTATATATCTATATAGCATTATACCCTATGAGGGGGCAGCATTATACCCTATGAGGGGGTGCATTATTCCCTATGAGGGGGGCAGTATTATACCCTATGAGGGGGCAGCATTATACCCTATGAGGAGGCAGCATTATACCCTATGAGGAGGCAGCATTATACCCTATGAGGAGGCAGCATTATACCCTATGAGGAGGCAGCATTATACCCTATGAGGAGGGCAGCATTATTCCCTATGAGGGGGGCAGTATTATACCCTATGAGGGGGGCAGTATTATACCCTATGAGGGGGGCAGTATTATACCCTATGAGGGGGGCAGTATTATACCCTATGAGGGGGTGCATTATTCCCTGTGAGGGGGTGCATTATTCCCTATGAGGGGGTGCATTATTCCCTATGAGGGGGGCAGTATTATACCCTATGAGGGGGCAGCATTATACCCTATGAGGGGGTGCATTATTCCCTATGAGGGGGTGCATTATTCCCTATGAGGGGGGCAGCATTATACCCTATGAGGGGGGCAGTATTATACCCTAAGAGGGGGTGCATTATACCCTATGAGGGGGTGCATTATACCCTATGAGGGGGTGCATTATTCCCTATGAGGGGGTGCATTATTCCCTATGAGGGGGTGCATTATTCCCTATGAGGGGGTGCATTATTCCCTATGAGGGGGGCAGTATTATACCCTATGAGGGGGCAGCATTATACCCTATGAGGGGGTGCATTATTCCCTATGAGGGGGGCAGCATTATACCCTATGAGGGGGGCAGTATTATACCCTAAGAGGGGGTGCATTATACCCTATGAGGGGGTGCATTATACCCTATGAGGGGGTGCATTATTCCCTATGAGGGGGGCAGTATTATACCCTATGAGGGGGGCAGTATTATATTCTATGAGATGGCTGCATTATATTCTATGAGATGGCTGCATTATACTATGTGAGGGGGCTGCTTTATATTCTATGAGGGGGCTACCCCAACTCCTGCTACATAATTAAGACATGTACAACCTTATATTATACCCGGATATTAGCGTGTTTTACCGCATAATTGGTGGTCTGGTATTTAACTCTATGCAGCTACATAGTGGGCCCCAAGAATGATTTTCTCTGGTGGGCCCAAGGTGTTCCAGTCCGACGCTGCGCACAGCAGTAATATAACACAACAAAGTTATCAGTTACCATTTACTGTATGGCTATTTTTTATTTTGTTTTAAACATTGATTTTATAGTAAGCTAAAAAATGTTCCAATTGTTTGCAGAAAAAATGTGAAATAAACGTATTTGAGATTAATTCAATTCTAAATTAGCAGTGAGGATTGTCTTATATGTTAGAAACCTTCCAGATATCTGGGATATCAGCAATGTCAGTGCTTTCTTTACTTGGCCCAGTTTTTGTTTTTCAATGACCGCAATGCTAAACTGAACACTAAGGCTGTGTGCACACGGTGCGGATTCTGCTGCGTTTCCGCAGCGGTTTTGCCCCTGCGGAAACCCAGCAGTTCCGCTGACCAAGTACAGTACAATGAAACCCTATGGGGTTTCAAAAACGCTGTGCTGACGGTGCGTTTTTTTCCGCGCGGTTTACAAACCGCAGCATGTCAATTGTTTGGGCGGTTTCCGCAGAGGTTTCACACCTTTAACATAGTAGAGGTGTGAAACCGCAGGGCAAAACCACAGACCAAACCGCAGGAAAACCGCAGGTCACTTTACCTGCGGTTCCGCGCAGAAAAAACTGCAGCGGAATCCGCAGTGTGTGCACATACCCTAAGGCTGTGTGCCCACGTAAGCGCTTTTTCGCGTTTAAGCGTTTTTACCGACAAAAACGCTTAAAAATCGCTTAAAAGAAGCATCCCATTCATTTTAATGCATTCTGCACTTTGTGCATATTGATGCGTTTTTTTCCGCGAAAAAAAAACGCATTGCGGTAAAAATGCAGCATGCTCATTAATTTTGCAGAAAAGTCAGCGTTTTTAGCTATTTTCTATGAGACTGGGGAAGTGCATAAAAAACGTGCGGTTTTTTGGGTAGCAAACGTGCAAAAACACGCAGAAAAAAAACACGCGTTTTCCGGGAAGGAGTCTGGTTTTCATGCAGAAATTTTCTGCATACGTGGGCACATAGCCTGAGGCTGTGTACCCACGTAAGCGTTTTTTTCGCGTTTTTACTGGCAAAAATGCTTAAAAAACGCTTACAAGAAACATCCCATTCATTTTAATGAATTCTGCACTTTTTGTGCATATTGATGCTTTTTTATCACGAAAAAAACGCATCGCGGTAAAAACGCAGCATGCTCATTAATTTCGGGGAAAAATTTGCATTTCTAACTATATTTTATAAACAGGAGGATGCTCCTGTCAAAAACGCATAAAAAACTGCTCAAAAAACATGCAAAAAAAGTGCAAAAAAACGCGCGTTTTTCCTAGGAAGGAGTCTGTTTTTTTCTGCATACGTGGGGTACATAGCCTTATGCTACTTTGTTTAAGAAATCCATGAGGAAGTCAGCACTCAGAATTTCACAGCCACGCCACAAATATATATAGATGGACAGACATATATATAGAGATAGTTTATTTAGCAGTAACGCCATTTTTCAATTAACATATTCAATGTTTGCATATATCTTAGCATATTTCTTGTCCTGCTTCACTCTGATTTGTATATAATATATTCACAGCAGCTTGCACCTGTTCACACTTGCATCAGTCTTTTCAGAGGTGCTGGTCAGATTTATTTTTTGCAGTATACTTTAGGGAAGTGGTCACTTCCTTTTAGTTGACAGTGGCAGGAGATGCAGGTGTGCTGCACTGCTGATCAGTATGGAATAAAACATATCCAGAGAATCCAGGATTTATTTTTATTCTATACATGCTTCGAAGTATCTTCATCATTAGGATTAACGTCCGGCATCCTGGGTGCTTCTACCACTGATTAGGCAATCATGACCTCAAAAGAGTCCGAGTGAGTGGCAGAGGCGCCACAGATGCTTGACAGTACTGCCCTGATCCATCTGTCACAGAAGACCAAACTGAACACCGGACATGGGTAGTTTGAATCTTTCTGTTCATGTCTACAGGATAGCATTACATAAAATCATTCAGATTGTTAAAGGTAATCAGTCAGTAGGATGAACCCTTATAAGCTGTCTACATGGACATGTAGGTCATAGGAAGCTGAACAAAATAATGCCTTGATCTCTGCAATCCAATGTATTACTTCAGAGAAGTCCACATTTTCTTATAAGTAAAGAGCTGTTAAGATTTATGGGTGGGAACATAGATCTTCTTGAGAATCTGCCTCCAGAGTTTATTTTAAATGAAAGAGGGCATTACCAATGTAAGACATGTAGATCAGGAGAGCACTTTGTCAGTCATTACATGGCTCACACTAGCAACCCCCCCCCTTTAAATTAAAAGAAGCTTTGGAGGCAGATTCTTGGGAAGATCCACATCCAGCCCATAGATCTTAACAACTCATTTACAAATGAAGAAAAATATCAAGGTACTGTATCATTTTATTCAGCTTACGATGAACTACATGCCCATATAGACGGATTAGGAAGGTTGATCCTACTGACAGATTCGGTTAAAATTCTACATCGGAGTGGACAACAGTAGCAGTCGGATTTAGACCCTGATGCTTAAGGGATCTAAAAGTTCCCCCCAACATGGTAGGTGGATTGCCAAGTTACAGATTTTGCATTAGTGAAATCTCACTTGGATATTCTATCACATAATTACTCTTTTTTTTAGTTAATAGAAACATAAAACGTTTCATACCAACAATCTAAATCTGACTAGGATAAGGAAATATAAAATTATCTTACTGTAGTGATCTTGCCATTTCTTTTGTCTGGCAAAAAAGGACAGGCCTTTATGTGCAAATCTCTGACAGCCGCGATCATGTGCTGCATCTCCGGACTGTTCTTGATTGATACTTCGCACTGTGTTGTCAGCACAAGTGCTGGCGCATCTGCCCTTGACAAATCGGCCACGAATACAAATTCTGGGTTCCTAACCGCCACATTAATTTCCATCCTAGGCACCGGTTGTGTGGGCGCTGAGGAAACAACAGATTTTGACTAGTTCTTGTAATTAACGCTGTACATGTGGTAAATATTTTAGCTATTAGATAACTGTACCTGCTTCTTTATTTGTAACTGAGGTTTGCTTGCTGCTCCGCAGCGCAGCAGAACTTTGTTCATTGGCTTTAATAAAAATGTCTGCCACTGTGCACAGAAACTCCACACTAGTACACATGTAGATGTCACGAACAGTTACATCCAGCAGCGTGCCTTCCCTGCCTTGCTTGTAACAGACGTCTACCATGACATTTTTCTCAGATCCGTGCTTCATTTCCAGCATTCTACAAACAGATCAATGCATATTGAATACTGGACATCACCATGTGGCTGTGTATTTGTATTAAGTCTCATCAGATTATACTTACAAAGCTACTGCGTGGGCGATGTCTGTTTAACAAAAATTTTGCAGATCTGCCAGGGTTAAAGGGAGTCTGTAACCAACAAAATGTAGTTTAAATGGTCTATACAGTGTTATAGGAGTAGGAGGCACAACAGTGCACAAAACTCTTGGCCACGCCAAGGGAGCACCAAAGCCTCTTTAGTTGAATATGAATGAAAAGTTAATTTCTCCGAACCTGTACCAGTAACAGGTACACTGCTGGTATGGTTGTTAAAGGGGTTAAATCCCCTACAACACTGTATAGCCCATTTAAACGTCACTTTTGGGGTAGGCTCCCTTTAAGTATTGTCTTGGCCCCTGCAGAGTCTATAATTATTTAGACAGTGAGCAGAATGATGCCTCATACTCATGCTTAAAGTAAAACTGAACTCAACTTCCCTGACCATACCAAGTGTGACTAAAAAGGACCCAAAATGGGAGATCAAAGACAAAAACAACTAACGTTAAAGACATTACAGAGTAACACATATTTCAGCAGATAAGAGGAGTGAGGACCCTGCTCACAAGCTACAATCTATGGACGAAAGGTGAATGGTACAACTGCTTGCATTATACGGCTCAGTCATTAATATAATAATTAGGGTATTCACATAACGCTGCATGAACCGGTCACCAATCAGTATGTGTACAAGTGCAGACACAGAGGACTATTAAGTACATGGACAGTGTGTAAACAGATTTCGAAAAAAAATGTTGTAAGGACATAATGAATATCATTAAGTAAGCCAGTCTAAAGAAATGCATTTTTTATGAAACACTTAAAAATGTGAGTATTGGGGATTAGTCAACTTGTTCGGGATACAGCATTCCAGAGAACTGGCAAAGCAGGCGAGAAGTCTTGGAGACGGGAGTGGGAGGTTGAGATTATTGAGGATGGTAGTCTTATGTCATCAGTGGAACGGAGTTCACAAGTAGGATGGTAGACGGAGATGAGAGAGGAGATGTAGGGTGGTGGGGAACCGTGGAGATGGTGAGAGTGATAAGTTTATATTTGACTACGTAGTGGATGAGAAACCAGTGCAATGGCTGGCTGACGGTACAGTCATTGGTGTAGTGGTTGGTCAGGATTATGATTCTAGCTGCTGCATTCAGCATTGTTTGGAGAGGGCAGAGTTTAGTAAGAAGTAGACCGATTATTAGAGATTTGCAATAGTCCATACGAGAATGAATAAGAGCAACAGTAAGCATTTTTGCAGAGCCAAAAGAAAAGGTTGAATTCTTGAGATGTTTTTGAGGTGCAGGTTACATGAGCGAGCAAATGATCGTATGTAGGGAGTTGCTGGGGAGTTATGGTAGAACCACACATGCAAATAGCAACATCTGATTTAGGTTGGCTAGTAGAAGGAGGAAACACATGGAGTTCAGTTTTTGACAGATTTAGTTTCAGAAAGAGGGAGGACATGATGTTAGAGACACTGACAGACAATAACTGGTATTTTGTAGTAATGCAGTGGTAATGTGAGGAGACAATGTGTATAATTGGTTGTCATCAGCATACAGTTGGTACTAAAAATCAAATCTACTGACTGTTTGTCCAATAGGGGTAGTGTATAGAGAGAATAGAGGCGGGGACCTAGGACTGAACCCTGGGGAACCCGATAGTACAGGGGAGAGGAAATAGCGGTCAGAAAGGTAAGGGTGGAACCAGGAGAGAGGTGTATTCTTGAGACCGATAAAGTGAAGCATAGACAGCAGAAGCTGGTGATACACATTCAGAAGAATCAACGGGGAGTAGTGACCATTAGGTTTTAGCTGTTACTAGATAATTAGAGACTTTAGTAAGGGCAGTTTCAGTAGAGTGTAAAGATGTAAGATGGCGGATTAGACGGGAGTAGGGCTGTGGAGTCGGAGTCGATATAGAATGGACCGACTCCAACTACTAAAATATATAATAAATTGGATACAGTAGTTCAATGTGCTGTAAATGTTTTCAGAATAATTTGGGAAAGTTATAAAATGTCCTATACATGTCTGTTCTATTTCTGATCTAAGGTTCTCGGCTTTTAGTTGAGATTAATCTGTGCTGCACTTTATGTACATTGCTCAGTAGTGGGTCAGTAGTCGTGGAGTTGAAAGTCCGGGAAATTGAGTCGGTGGTTTGGCTTATCGACTCCACAGCCTTGGTTTGCATAGCAGTTCTAGTCAAGGGACAGTTTTTTAAGTAATATGTGTATGCTGGCATGTTTGAAGGAGGAGGGAAAGACACTAGATGAGAGGTTAAATATTTTAGTTACGTGAGTGATGACAGCCGGGGTGGAGGGACTGAAGGAGATGTGAGTTGAATTGGGTCACTACTGCAAGAAGTTGGGCAAGAATAATCAAAGAGACTGGTAACTTCTTTATCCCTGACAGGTTCAAAGACATAAAGCAAGCTAGATGAGGTGTGGGAAGGAAGAGAATGTATGACATTAGTGGATTAGGAGAAAATTTCCTATTGGATATGGTCAACTTTTTCGTTGAGCTAATTGGCCAGATCATCAGTGCTGAAGTTGATGGTCGTGGACTGAACTCTTGTACTGATAAAAATGTCATAACCTGCACAATACTAAGTCCTGAAAACATCATCTGCTGGGGAGTCATGAAGACTACATGAAGACTAGAGTTTGGGAAACACTGCTTTAGCTTTAACCCATTCCTATCAAGTCCAATTTCCATTTTTCCTCCCCTTGTTCTAAGAACCATAACTTTTTTTTTCTGTCCACATAAACATATGAGGGCTTGTTTTTTTGGGGGGACAAGTTGTACTTTTACATGACACCAATCATTTTACCACATAGTATGGTGGAAAACGGGGCAAAAAATTCCAGATGTGGCGAAATTGTGAAAAAAAAATCCTGCAATTCTGACAGTTTTTTTGGGAACTGTTTTTACGGCATACAAGGTGTGGTAAAAATGACATGGCAGTATCATTCTCCTTGTCAGTACAATTACAGCGATACCAAGCTTCAAAAATTTTTACAACATTTTTTGGGAGAATTGTGTGGCCATTTTCCTAGACCCATAACATTCTTATTTTTCCGTCGATGCAGATGTGTGTCTGATTATTTTTTGTGGGATAAAATGCCACTTTAGTTGATGTAAATATGGGATAGATATGACATTTTGATTGCTTTTTACAGCATTTTGGGGGGTAATGTGGGGACGAACAAATGCAATTTTAATTTTTTGCTGTTTACACCGTTTACAGATCAGGCTAATTATTTTTATATTTGGATCGATCAGACTTCTCTGCAGGTGACAATACCACGTATGGGTATTGTTTTTATTATCTTTACTTTTAATGGGGAGAAGGGGTATGGTTTGAACTTTTATTTTTTAAAATATTTTTGAAAAAATTATTTTTTACTGTATTTATTAGTCTTTTTAGGGAACTTGAATTTGCTTGCGATTATCTGATTGATTGTACTAAACAAAGCACAGCAATGCTTGATATAGTAAAAATCACAGTCTCCTTTGGAGTCCGGCTACAAGCTGGGTTTCAAGGGAGCTCAGAGGTCTTCAACAGGCCCCGCAACTGTCACAGAAATCCATTGGCGCCCCAAGATTGCGTCATGTGCTGAGGGGCACATAGAACGACACATCACCATGCTGTCACACTGTTAATGCTGCTGTCAGAGTTTGAAAGTGGCATTTAACAGGTCAACAGTTGCGGGTGGAGCTTCGCTGTGAGGGCTTGTACTCTTCTGCGTATAAATGAGAAGAGTGCAAATTGGATTGCACTCTGACTAATGTTATTCACTGATTCAGTGCTCATCTGCTATTTTTTTCGCAGCTCTGATCGGACTGAGAAAAAAATTGCAGCATGCTGCGAGTGGCAGCGTATATTAGACAAGACTGGCCAATGCCAGTCAATGAGTACGAGAAAAAAAAATAGCATAGCACACAGATCATGCATATGCCATCCCATTTTTACGCACCCATCTCAAGGGAAACCCGACATTTCATCAGGTAACTACAGTAAATTCACAGCCTGAACTGTATTGAATAGAACAAGTAGAAATATGTCAGTGAGATATATAAACAGTGCTTTGCATGTATAGTTTTCTATACTTGTATTTAGCTAATAAATCAATAAATGAAAAAATGGTGTGGGGTCTCCCATATTTTTAATAACCAGCTGAGGGAAGCAGACAGCTGGGGGTTGGTGTTAATATTCAGGGAAGAGGCCAATATCCATGGAGCTTCCCAGCCTATTAATATCAGCTCACAGCTGTCTGCGTAGCCTTTACTGGTTATTAAAAAGTGGAAACCCAAAAAAATGACATGGGGTCCCCCCTAATTTTAATAACTAGTAAAGGCTACACAGACAGCTGTGAGCTGATACTATAGACTGGGAAGCTCCATGTCTATCTAGCTAATGATCTATCTATCTAGATATGTACTGTACAGAGTGCTTTATTAGTTTGTAAATTAGCTTTCAATGACCTAGAGAATTACAGTATGTAAAAGCTGATGTCAAAAACACATTGCATACGGATTGCATACAGAGGCTACTTGAGAAAGTTCACATTGTACTTGCACAACACTCGTCCTACTCTTCAGGATCAAAATCAGAGTGATTTTATTTACGCAGATGAATGCGAGCCCTTAGAGCCAGATCCTGGCTATAACTCACAGCCATTACCTGCCAGGTATAAGGCGAGCTCACCTCATGAGCTCGCTCCATACAACCGCTACCGACTTGTGCCATGCATGGACGGCGGTAATAGGTTAAATTTTAACATTAGTTTATTTCTATGCTCTCCAAGATTAGGTCTTTTTCAGTCAAATAGATCAACAATTGGAATCAGGTATGAGAAAATAGCATTTTTAGGGGCAGACTGGTTTATGCTTTGTGCGTGTTCACTTAATCCTTTCCCATCCCTTGCCTGAACTTGATAAGACGTGTCTTTTTCCAAACGTATGTAACATTTGGATGCATTACAATAGGGAACTATCTTCAGAGCTCAAATTTTTTTAATTCGTTTTTATTGAAAATACTATAATACAACCTATCACAAATGTACAACACAGGTCAAATTAACATAAATGTGTAATTATGCAACCATTGCAGTATAAACAAAGAGCTCCCAAGCCTGCCAATCCCTGGTGAACTTCTGTATGGCGTTATTTTTGTGGGCTAGCATTTTTTCAAAAATAAACGTGGTATTAACTGCTTGCGCTATGGCCTCTTTCTTAGGAATAACATCTTTTTTCCACTGTTTTGCTAATAGGAGTCTTGTCATTAACACAATATGAGCCGTTACCACTCAAAATATATGATATAAGGACCCCACCTGATTACAGTTTCGCCAACATAGGTGTGAGGTGTTGGGAAACATGGAATGGAGCATCACGGGAGTAAAATACCAGCGGAGTATCAGCTTCAAGTGTGATTCAAAGCGGGACGCACATTTAAAACGTCCGTCCTGCCAATTTAATTGCTCTTAACCAGTCCTTGTCAGGTATGGCTTTACCGAGGTCTTTTTCCCAAGATATGAAGGGTATAGATTTTACAAATCAGCTCTTATGTCCCAAGGAATCATAAAGGGGTCTCAAGCCCATATCTAGGGATGAGGAAGATGAGAGGGTCCTAATAATATCACTATTAACCCTATATGGGAAGTTTAGATATTTCTTTAAAATGTATTGTACCCGGAGATATGAGAAATGGTCTTTAAAGGTCAGGCCAAACCTGTTTTTCAACTGGGCAAAAGGTAAAAGAGTGTGATCTTCAACTATACCGCTTAATACTGTGATCCCGCCTATCTTCCAATGGTACAGGTCAAGGTCCTCTGATAACACCTCCAGAAGTTCTAAAGGTGCCTCGAGAGGCAATGCAGGGATGTGTGTCTGAGTGGAGGAGTGAACCTGAAACCAATTAGACAGGGAGTGCTTAGTCAGTGGAAGGAGGGCCCCCAGGTTCCGTGGGTCAACCAGAGCTGCCCATAGCACCACCCTGAGATCGTGTGAGGGTGCAAAATGTGCCTCTATTTGGGACCACCTACTTGGGGGGTCGCGATTCCACCAGTTCTTCAACCGGCTGAGTTGAGTTGCTATATAGTAATCATTCACATTAGGGAGTCCCCCCACCCCCCACTGGCTTTGCGCGTTGCAACAAATGTCTCGACAACCGAGACTGCTTTCCTCCCCAGATGAAGGCGTTCAGAAGCTTATTAGAACGTTGAAAAAACACCTTCGGAGGTGATATCGGCACCGTGCGAAATAAAAATAACATTTTGGGCAGTAATAACATCTTAAACAGTGCAATACGACCCACCCAGGAGACTTCAAATTTCTGGAGTCTGCTCATCTCATTCTCAATATCTGCTAGTAGGGGGAGGTAATTGGCTTTGTACAAATTAGTGGAGGATGATGATGTTACCAACGTTCCCAGATATGAAATTTGCTCCATCTGCCAGTCCATCCTCATAATGGCCTTAAGGCGTTTCAACTGCGGTAATGGTATGTTAAGGGGTAGAATTTGAGATTTATTCTCATTAATTTTGTAGTAAGATAGGAGGCCAAATTTTTCAATAATCTCTAGAGCTGCCGACAAAGACTCCAGAGGGCGTGCTAACGTCAATATCACATCATCAGCATACAACGTGATGCAATGAGATTGTTTCCCCACCTCTATGCCCCAGATATCTGGACTTTGTCTGATTGCTTGGGCAAGTGGTTCTAAAGCTAAAATGAACACTAGGGGGGAGAGAGGACACCCCTGCCTAGTGCCATTTGTAATGGGGAATGTCTCTGACATGGTATCATTCACAAAAACCCTGGTCGACGGAGCAGAATACAGAGCTTTAATAGCAGTCAGCACCCGACCCCCAAACGCTCCAGAACCGAGAAGACAAACGACCATCTCACTCGGTCGAATGCCTTCTCGGCGTCTAAGGCCACTACCACCGCTGGTGTTCCCCTTCTATTTATTACATCTATCAAATCAATTACTTTCCTGGTCTTGTCAGCTGCAGTCCGCCCTTGCACAAAACCAGCCTGGTCTGGGCTAAGAAGGGAAGGAATGATAGGCGCCAATCTCAGAGCAATACAGTCATGGCCAAAAGTTTTGAGAATGACACAAATATTATATTTTCACATGATCTGCTGGCCTCTGGTTTTTATGTGTGTTTGTCAGATGTTTTTATCACATACAGAAATATAATTGCAATCATATTATGAGTAGCAAAAGGTTATATTGACAGTTAGAATGAGTTAATGCAGCAAGTCAATATTTGCAGTGTTGACCCTTCTTCTTCAGGACCTCAGCAAGTCTCCCTGGCATGCTCTCAATCAACTTCTGGATCAAATCCTGACTGATAGCAGTCCATTCTTGCAAAATCAATGCTTTTATTTTGTCTGAATTTGAAGGTTTTTGTTTGTCCACCCGTCTCTTGATGATTGACCACAAGTTCTCAATAGGATTAAAGGGCATGTCACACTAAGAGATATCGCTAGCAATATCGCTATAACTAGTGACGTTATAGCGATATTGCTAGCGATATCGCTATGTGTGATACTTACCTCCGACCGGCTCCCCCGCTGGTTATCGCTGATCGCGCGAGAACGTCCTGGACTGTTTCTCGTCGGCCACTTCCGGCGGCGCTTCCTGCTGTGAGGACGAGCGACGCGTGGAGCCGGGCGGGAGGACGCAGGATCGCCTGGTGTGACAGGTAAGTAGCAACCCCCGTCCCCAGCGATGTCTCTGGTGAGATCTGGGGAGTTTCCAGGCCATGGTCCCAAAATCTCTATGTTTTGTTCCCTGAGCCATTTAGTTATCACCTTTGCTTTATGGCAAGGTGCTCCATCATGTTGAAAAAGGCATTGTTGATCGCCAAACTGCTCTTGGACGGTTGGGAGAAGTTGCTCTTGGAGGACATTCTGGTACCATTCTTTATTCATGGCTGTGTTTTTAGGCAAGACTGAGAGAGAGCCCATTCCCTTGGCTGAGAAGCAACCCCACACATGAATGGTTTCAGGATGCTTGACAGTTGGCATGAGACAAGACTGGTGGTAGCGCTCACCTGGTCTTCTCCGAATAAGCCGTTTTCCAGATGTCCCAAACAATCGAAAAGGGGATTCATCAGAGAAAATGACTTTACCCCAGTCCTCAGCAGTTCACTCCCTGTACCTCTAGCAGAATATCAGTCTGTCCATGATGTTTTTTCTGGAGCGAAGTGGCTTCTTTGCTGCCCTCCTTGAGACCAGGCCTTGCTCCAAGAGTCTCCGCCTCACAGTAAGTGCAGATGCACTCACACCTGCCTGCTGCCATTCCTGAGCAAGCTCTGCACTGCTGGTAGCCCGATCCCGCAGCTGAAACACTTTTAAGAGACGGTCCTGGCGCTTGCTGGTCTTTCTTGGGCGCCCTGGAGCCTTTTTGGCAACAAGGGAACCTCTCTCCTTGAAGTTCTTGATGATGCGATAGATTGTTGACTGAGGTGCAATCTTTCTAGCTGCGATACTCTTCCCTGTTAGGCCATTTTTGTGCAGTGCAATGATGACTGCACGTGTTTCTTTAGAGATAACCATGGTTAACAGAAGAGAAACAATGATGCCAAGCACCAGCCTCCTTTTAAAGTGTCCAGTGGTGTCATTCTTACTTAATCATGACAGATTGATCTCCAGCCCTGTCCTCATCAACACCCACACCTGTGTTAATGGAGCAATCACTGAAACCATGTTAGCTGGTCCTTTTAAGGCAGGGCTGCAATGATGTTGAAATGTGTTTTGGGGGATAAAGTTCATTTTCTAGGCAAATATTGACTTTGCAAGTAATTGCTGTTAAGCTGATCACTCTTTATAACATTCTGGAGTATATGCAAATTGCCATTAGAAAAAATGAAGCAGTAGACTTTGTAAAAATTAATATTTGTGTCATTCTCAAAACTTTTGGCCATGACTGTACACTTAGCATAGATTTTGACATCAGTGTTTAACAATGAAATTGGGCGGAAGTTTTGGGGCACCACCGGTGGCTTTCCCTGTTTTGGGAGTGTGATCACAGTAGCTGTCAGCATTTTTTTGGGAAGCTCCCTTCATTTGCTGCTAATTGTAGGGTTTTGCATAAGTGTGGGACTAACGTCTCCTGGCAAGCTTTATAGTACAAGTTTGTAAGACCGTCCGAGCATGGGGCCTTCGCCTCTGGGAGAGAGTTAATCACTTTGGTCAATTCAGTCTCCGTCAAA
This sequence comes from Dendrobates tinctorius, assembly GCF_039654945.1. Taxonomy (NCBI): domain Eukaryota; kingdom Metazoa; phylum Chordata; class Amphibia; order Anura; family Dendrobatidae; genus Dendrobates; species Dendrobates tinctorius. Next base: position 24,115,264 of record NW_027361802.1, on the reverse strand, counting down.
GGTGCGTTTAAGATTTCTAACTGGTCTTGTGCAAGAGTTGGGAGATTAATGCTTGACAAAAACAGATTTGTATCAGGGGCTGTTGGGCCATGGAGGTCTGCTCTTGGATCTAAGTTATACAAAGAAGCATAGTAATCCTTAAATTTATTGGCGATTTCCCGAGGAGTATATATCTTAGAATCGGGAGATAAGTTCCTCAAAAAGGGAATCTTAGTTTTAGAAGTTTTAATTTTCACTCTGGATGCTAGCAGTTTACCCCCTTTATTATTTTGGGAGTAGTAATGGGCTTTGGTGATAATAAGATTTTTTTCATAATTGTGTAAGAGTAAGGGTACCGTTACACCTAGCGACTCACCAGCGATCCCGACCAGCGATATGACGCGGTCAGGATCGCTGGTGCATCGCTAGGTGGTCGCTAGTGAGCTGCCACACAGGCAGATCTCACCAGCGACATCGCTGGAGACGGGGATCGCTACTTACCTGTCAGACGCGGCGATCCTGCGTCCTCCCGCCCGGCTCCACGCGTCGCTCGTCGTCACAGCAGGAAGCCCAGCAGGAAGTGGCCGACGAGAAATGATCCAGGAGCTTCTCGCGCGATCAGCGATGGACAGCGGGGGAGCCGGTCGGAGGTAAGTATCACATGCAGTGATATCGCTAGCAATATCGCTGCAACGTCACAAAATCGGTGACTTTACAGCGATATTGCTAGCGATATCGCAGTGTGTAACGGGGGCTTAATTCCTGCAATTCCAGTCGGAGATCACGTAGTTTACACATTTGGGCAGAGGATGGGGCTCTTTTATTCATGTATTCCATTGAACTTATCGATGCTGTAAGGTCTGATAAGCGTTTTTCTCTTTGCTTTTTAAGAATATGGCCTATTTTAATAAAGTGGACCCTGATAAACGCTTTATGGGCATGCCATACATGGAAGTAATTAGTGACAGAGTCCGCATTGAGCTCAAAGTATTCTTTAAAAGCTGCTTTTGTTTGTGCCACTAAATGTGGGGGGGGGGGGGGGGTTAGAATAAAGGGGTTCATCTTCCACAGGGAGTAAAGGGGGCACTCAGATTCTTCCCGAATAGACATCTTTATGGGGGCGTGAACCGACCAAGTTATTATACCTATTTCTTATGAGTTGACAATATTAAGGAGAGACCTGCTAAAGAAGAATAGGTCTATCTGGGAGTAGGAGTGATGTACCTGTGAAAAGTAGGTATAGTCCTTCTCACATGCATGAAGAACCCTCCATATGTCATATAGGTTCTCCCGAAAGGCTAAGGGGGGAAGAACAGGCGGCCCCCTGGAGGTTGGGGTGGAAGAGTCCAGAGAATTATCAAAAACACAATTAAAATCCCCACATATGATTATGTGGCCCTGTTTAACTTTATTAATTCTAGTTAATAATTTTTTGATAAATCTAGTCTGCGCTTGGTTTGGAGCATAAATGACGGCTATAGTATATAAAACATTATTTATGGTGCCCACTTGTATGAGGTATCGACCTGCAGGGTCAAGTTCTAGATAAGTCGAGGAGAAAGCAACAGACCCCTTGATAGCTAACATCACCCCTCTCTCTTTCGAGAAATTAGATTGGACCACATATGGAAAGAGCCGATGAGACAGTTTGTGGGAGTCTTTCTCCAATAAGTGCGTCTCCTGGGCACAAAACACCTCACATTTAGCTGCGACCGCCTCTTTCCACATATAAGATCTTTTATGAGGGCTGTTTAGGCCTCTAACATTAAGTGAGCATATTGTAATAACCATATTGTAAACATACAGATGCTAGTATGACTAATGGGTTGCCCATTACACCTGTCAGAATTCCCTGCAAAGCGGGAAAATGCTGGACCCGAAAAAACCACAGGTATGCAAAAGGATAGAAAAAAACAAAAACCAAACACAATGCAAACTAATAAAATCAGAAGTAAAGTCATGAAACAGACCGAGAACTGCACTTCGGTCCACAAAACGCGGGAGTAGGAAATCCGCGGGGGTGTATATCACTGTCCACACCAACCAGTCAGGATGCCACCCTTGTTAAAAGATAGTAAAATATAGATAATGATTGTATCTTCAGCGCCTGTTTCTTTTTGGGAGGACTTTCTGCCATGTCTCCTCTGCCCTTACAGGCGGCTCTCTTTGTTTCTGAGGTTGTTCCTGCACTTGTATATCCCAGGTACGAAGCAAATCTCTTCCTCTTTCATATGAAGAGACAGTATGCCACGATCCTTTGTTGTTAATGAGCAATTTCTTGGGGTACCCCCACCTGTACGCCACCTGAGATTCTCTGAGGGCTGCAGTGATGGGATTCATTAGTCTGCGGAAGCGCAGTGTCTCTGTCGAGAGATCAGCATAAATTTTTATTTGGTGGAAAGGTGAAGGTAGAGATCCTTTCTTTCTGGAATAAGACAGAAGTTCCTCTTTAATATGATAGCAATTAATGCGTGCAACAATATCCCTCGGAACAGTGTCTGGCAAGTGGCTTGGGCGAGACACTCTGTGCGCTCTATCAATAATTAGTTCATATAGTGAACAGGAGGGGACCATCGCTTGGATTAAATCTTGCACATAACCCCTCAGCTCAGAGGGTGTGGTGGTTTCTGGTACCCCCCTTAATTTCAGGTTGTTCCTGCAGTTACGAACCTCCAAGTCCACAAGTTTATTATATATGGCTTCTATGTCTTCTGCCATGTCATTGTGAGAGTCAATAAGGTTGTTATGGGAAGATGCAAATTCTCCCATTTTGTCCTCCACACGGGACACTCTCTCCTCCACCTCCTGAATGTGAGATGTAACAGGTTTTAACAATAAAGAAAAGTCCTTTAGCATTGCGGTGCTAAAAGCCATCAGCATATCTTTAATTAAAGTTCCCGAAGCATGGAGATTTGTTGTAGGAAGTTGCTGTAATACTGCAAGAGATTTACAATTGTCCCCTCCAGAATCCCCTTTCTCTGCAACATCTCTCTTGCTATTCTGGGAGTGCAGGGGAGGTGTGCATTGCTGCATATCCATCCGCCGGCCTGCTGGAACTACATTTCCCTCGTGTCCCTCTGCAAGTGGGGAAAATCTAGATCCTGGTGATGGACCCGGACCCCGGAGATAAGGTGAGGTGGGTGTTGCCTCATCCTGCACCGCAGCGGTGGTCTTTGCTGGGCTCAGGGGCAGTGGAGAGGGGGACTCTCCCGAGGAGCAGGAGACTCTGCTTACTGAGGGGCCATCTTGCCTGGTATCCCTGTTGAAGAAAATCTCCAATTTGCTTTGGTTTTTGAGATTTCTCGTACCCTTTGTCATCTTGCCAGTGATCAGTGAGGATTCGGGCAGTCGGGTGGGTTGATTAAAATGCAGGAAAGGAGCTGAAATTGTCGCTTTGCAGGGTTTCGTGGAAGGAGCATTCAGCTCATGCAACTGGCATCCTAGGCATCCAGGCCACGCCCCCAGAGCTCAATTTTATGATGTCATCCCCTGTAGCAAAATGGCCTATTTGCCTATGTAATATGTTTCATGATTTAAAGATCTTGGTACACTACAGTTCTTAGACTATTCTTTCCCTTTGTAAATGCTATTTTATTGTGATGATGCTGTCATGAGTTTGGCGTTAAATGGGTTGTCCACTATGATACGGATGACCTATATGACCTTAAGAAAGGACATTAATATGAGATCAATGGGGTCCGAAACCAATCACCCTCACCGTTCAACTGTTACCAGCACCGTTAGTGTCCGGATATAATCAATGTACGGAGCTGGACCTGCACAACTCCCAATTACTGTGTAGAAGCCATTACTGAGTAATGTAGCTCAGCTCCTATTCATCGGGATATGACATTAATGGCAAGATTCAGGCCACTACCTATCCTCTGTTTCCACATAATTCACTGGACAGCGCTGCACCTTTGTTGCGTACGGCAAACGGGAAAAACCCAGTGGTCTAGTTTAATTCCTGTGACTTTTGGTGCTGTTTAGTCACAGAGATATTACTGAAATAGCACAGAAAGAGGACTTAAAAATCCTCCAATAATAGAAAACAGCAAAAGAGCAAAAAGGTTTACCCGTCCAGGCCTCCAGACAAATGCACTATCAGGGTGCAGAGGACCCATATAATTAAGATGGTAACACAGGTGCAAGAATACCGATGAAACAACCGCTCACAACCTACCAATCCATGGAGGGGGCGGCTGCCTGGTATATTAACCCCTTCCTGACATCTGACGTACTATCCCGTCCATGGGACCCGGGCCCCTATGCCCATGGACGGGATAGTACGTCTACCGCGATCAGCGGCGCCCACGTGGTGAGCGCCGCTGATCGCGGCCGGGTGTCAGCTGATTATCACAGCTGACACCCGGCACAATGTGTCAGGGGCGGTCACGGACCGCCCCCGACACGTTAACCCCTTGCACACCGCGATCAAACATGATCGCGGTGTACCGGGAGTTAAAGGGAAGCATCGGCAGGGAGGGGGCTCCCTCCGTGCTTCCCTGAGCCCCCCACAGCAGCGCAATGTGCAGCGCTGCTGCGGGGGACTCCTTTCCTCCAGGCCCCCCGAATCCAAGATGGCGACGGGGGCCTTCGGGGGCCTGGAGGAAGCTGGCTTTCTCAGTGCCTGCAAAGCGCAGGCAAGAGGAAGTCTTCTTCAATGCCTGTGACAGATTGTTGATCTGTCACAGTGATCTGTGATGTGACAGATCAGCGATCTGTCACAGGACAGTGATGTCCCACCTGGGACTATGTAATAAAGTAAAAAAAAAAAAATAAAAAAAAAAATAATTTTTAAAAAATCGCCAAATAAATTAGTAAAAAAAAAAAAAATATTCCCCAATAAATTCATTTTTTGAAAATAAAAAAAACCAAAACAATAAAAGTACACATATTAGGTATCGCCGCGTCCGTAACGACCCACCCTATAAAACTGTCCCATTAGTTAACCCCTTTAGCGAACCCCTTAAAAAATAAAAAACGAAGCAAAAAATAATGATTTATTATCATACCGCCAAACAAAAAGTGTAATAACGCACGATCAAAAAGACGCATATAAATATCCATGGTACCGCTGAAAACGTCATCTTGTCCCGCAAAAAATGAGCCACCACACAGCATCATCAGCGAAAAAATAAAAAAGTTATAGCTCGCAGAATAAAGCGATGCAAAAATAATTATTTTTTATATAAAATAGTTTTCATTGCATAAAACCGACAAAACATAAAAAAACGACCTAAATGAGGTATCGCTGTAACCGTACTGACCCGAAGAATAAAACCGCTTTATCAATTTTACCGCACGCGGAACGGTGTAAACGCACTCCCTCAAAAGAAATTCATGAAACGCTGGTTTTTGTTCATTCTACGTCCCAAAAATCGGAATAAAAAGCGATCAAAAAAGTCACGTGCCCGAAAATGGTACCAATAAAAACGTCAACTCGTCCCGCAAAAAATAAGACCTCACATGACTCGGTGGGTCAAAATATGGAAAAATTATAGCTCTCAATATGTGGTGATGCAAAAACTATTTTTACAATAAAAAGCGTCTTTTAGCGTGCGACAGCTGCCAAAAATAAAAACCGCCATAAATGGTAAATCAAACCCCCCGTTATCACCCCCTTAGTTAGGGAAAAATAATAAAATTAAAAAAATCTATTTATTTCCATTTTTCCATTAGGGTTAGGGTTAGGGTTAGGGCTGAGATTAGGGTTAGGGGTGTGTTGGGGTTCGGGTTGGAGTTAGAATTGGGGGTTTCCACTGTTTGGGCACATCAGGGGCTCTCCAAATGCAACATTGCGTCTGATCTCAATTCCAGCCAATTCTGAGTTGAAAAAGTCATATGGTGCTCCTTCCCTTCCAAGCTCTGCCATGCGCCCAAACAGTGTTTTACCCCCACATGTAGGGTATCAGCCTACTCAGGACAAATTGCAAAACAATTTTTGGGGTCCAATTTCTCCTGTTACACTTAGGAAAATAAAAAATTGGGGGCAAAAATATCATTTTTGTGGAAAAAATGATTTTTTCATTTTCACGTCCGAGCGTTATAAACTTCTGTGAAGCACTTGGGGGTTCAAAGTGCTCACCACACATCTAGATAAGTTCCGTGGGGGGATCTAGTGTCCAAAATGGGGTCACTTGTGGGGAGTTTCAATAGTTTAGGTACATCAGGGGCTCTCCAAACGCACATGACACCCGCAGACCATTCCATCAAAGTCTGCATTCCAAAATGGCACTGCTTCCCTTCCGAGCCCCGACATGTGTCCATACAGTAGTTTTCTCCCACATATGGGGTGTCAGCGTACTCATGACAAATTGGACAACAACTTTTGCGGTCCAATTTCTCCGGTTACCCTTGGGAAAAATAAAAAAATTGGGGACTAATTGATCATGTTTGTGGAAAAAATACGATTTTTTTATTTTCATGCCCGGGCATTATAAACTTCTGTGAGGACCTTGGGGGTTCAAAGTGCTCACCACACATCTAGATAAGTTCCTTAGGGGTTCTCGTTTCCAAAATGGGGTCATTTGTGGGTGTTTCCACTGTTTAGGTACATTAGGGGCTCTCCAAAGGCAACATGACACCCGCAGACCATTCCTTAAAAGTCTGCATTCCAAAACGTCACTACTTCCCTTCCGAGCCCTGACGTGTGTCCATACAGTAGTTTTCTCCCACATATGGGGTGTCAGCGTACTCAGGACAAATTGGACAACAACTTTTCGGGTTCAATTTCTCCTGTTACCCTTGGGAAAATAAAAAAAATGGTGACTAAAAGATCATGTTTGTGGAAAAAATACGAATTTTTTATTTTCACGCCCGGGCGTTATAAACTTCTGTGAAGCCCTTGGGGGTTCAAAGTTCTCACCACACATCTAGATAAGTTCCTTAGGGGGTCTAGTTTCCAAAATGGTGTCATTTGTGGGGGGTTTCCACTGTTTAGGTACATCAGGGGTTTTCCAATCGCGACATGGTGTCCGATCTCAATTCCAGCCAAAAACGTCAAATGGCGCTGCTTCCCTTCCGAGCTCTGCCATGCGCCCAAATAGTGGTTTACCCCCACATGTGGGGTATCAGTATCAGCATACTCAGGACAAATTGCACAATAACTTTTAGGGTCCTGTTACCCTTGGGAAAATAAAAATTGGGGTGAAAAGATCATTTTTGTGGAAAAAAATATGATTTTTTAATTGTACCGCTGTACGTTATAAACTTCTGTAAAGCCCTTGTGGGTTCAAAGTTCTCACCACATATCTAGATAAGTTCCTTGGGGGGTCTAGTTTCCAAAATGGGGTCACTTGTAGGGGGTTTCCACTGTTTAGGTACATCAGGGATTCTCCAAACGTGACATGGCGTCCGATCTGAATTCCAGCCAATTTTGCATTGAAAAAGTCAAACGGCGCTCCTTCCATTCTGAGCTCTGCCATGCGCCGAAACAGTCGTTCCCCCCCACAAATCAGGTCTCAGCGTACTCAGGACAAATTGCACAATAACTTTTGCAGTCCAATTTCTCCTGTTACCCTTGGTAAAATAAAAAAAATTGAACCTGAAGTTTTTTTTTGTGAAAAAAAGTTAGATGTTCATTTTTTTTTTAAATATTCAAAAAAATTCCTGTGACGCACCTAAAGGGTTAATAAACTTCTTGAATGTGGTTTTGAGCACCTTAAGGGGTGCAGTTTTTAGAATGGTGTCACTTTTGGGTATTTTCTATCATATAGACCCCTCAAAGTGGCTTCAAATGTGATGTGGTCCTAAAAATAAAATGGTGTTGTAAAAATGAGAAATCGCTGGTCAACTTTTAACCCTTATATCTTCCTACCAAAAAAAATTTTGGTTCCAAAATTGTGCTGATGTAAAGTAAACATGTGGGAAATGTTAGTTATCAAGTTTTTTGTGTGCCATATCTCTGTGATTTAAGGGCATAAAAATTCAAAGTTGGAAAATTGCGAAATTTTCAAAATTTTTGCCAAATTTCCGTTTTTTTTTACAAATAAACGCAAGTTATTTGAATGAAATTTTACCACTAACATGAAGTACAATATGTCAGGAGAAAACAATGTCAGAATCACCGGGATCCATAGAAGCGTTCCAGAGTTATGACCTCATAAAGGAACAGTGGTCAGAATTGTAAAAACTGGCCCGGTCATGAACGTGCAAACAACCCTTGGGGGTGAAGGGGTTAATGCACAATAAAAAAACTTGCATGCGGCGCTGTTCACACTATGGCCATGCACAGCATCCAGGCCAGCCTAGCAGTGACACCCTTCTCTATTAGCTCAGGCGGGCTGCCCAGCGCCATCAAAATGCATGCCATGTTAACAGACACCGCAGTTTACAAGACCAAATGGGCCCAACTGCACCCTGAATAAAAAGTGCAAAAACCACATTAAAAAATGTGGAGTATTAACTGATATTTTGGCCAAAATACGTGAGCCCGTAACCTGCGCCAAACGTCTCATAGCGCTGGGCAGCCCGCCTGAGCTAATAGAAGGGTGTCTTGCACCTGTGTTACCATCTTAATTATATGGGTCCACTGCACCCTGATAGTGCATTTGTCTGGAGGCCTGGACGGGTAAACCTTTTTGCTCTTTTGCTGTTTTCAGAGAGATATTAGGATAATTCTGGCTTCTTTGAGCCTTACTGTTGGCTAGATACTATTTAAACTTCTTACCCTCTGACTCCCATTGCCAGTTGATTTATCTTGTTTGGTTCAGTCATGTTCTTTCATCCCCTGCTTAGCTTGGTTGTATTCCTGTTGCCTAACCACAACATGCTTCCGGATCATTATTTTGCCTTTTGATTTTGTACCTTTACTGCCCTCCTGGTTCTGACATGGCTATATGACCACTACTGCCAGCCTGCACCTTCGGCCAACAGCAGACACTGTGGCTCCAACCCAGAAGCCCCTGTGTAAGTCCAGATCACTGTGCAAGGAAGAACGTGTGAAGGCCACAGCCACCCACCTGGGACCTGATAAAAGGAGCGGCTTGCACTATGTCTGTCCGTGAAGCCATTTTTAGAGCTGCTAGGAGACCATTGACAGAGCCAAATAAAATTAATATTGTAGTGGTGGACAATCTTTTTAATGTTATATTTAAAGGAACCTGTCACCCCCCCAGGGCGTTTTTAAGTAAAAGAGCCACCTTCAGCAGCACTAAGGCTGCATTCTGTGAAGGTGACTCTTCTGTTTCTGACCCCTAGTAACGCCGAAATATTGACTTTTACAACTAGGTCCTCATACCTGTAATAAGTCCCATAGGTATGGTGTCCCCCTGTATCAGCTGCCTCCCAGCCGTCCATCATGCCCCTGTCTTGTGTTTGGGTGCCACCTCCAAGCCATCCATCATGCCCCAGTCTTGTGCCTGGGTGCCACCTCCCATCCGTCCATCATACCCCTGTCTTGTGTCTGGGGCCCAGATGAAAGACAGGGGCATGATGGACGACTGGTAGGCGGCTGATACAGGGGGACACACCATACCTATGGGACGCATTACAGGTATGAGGACCTAGTTATAGAAGTGAATATTTCAGCATTAATAGGGGTCAGAAACAGAAGAGCCACCTTCACAGAAAGCAGCCTTAGTGCTGCTGAAGGTGGCTCTTTTACTTGAAAACGGGTGGGTGGGTGGGTGACAGGTTCCCTTTAATATGCATAAACATTAAGCAGTACCGTGGAGTTGCCTTCTGAATAGCTTGTCTCTTGTCATCCAACATACAGTTTGTAAGTTTAACGCTAGCACTCATGGAGCCATCGGAGGACATTTTGACAGCAGTTGAAATCAGACCCAACTTGAATTCTGCAAGTTTTAAACTAATATCTCTTTCACTCAGGTTTTTCTGTTGAAACAGGAATAAATAATTACACAACTGCATGAACTGCAGGACAAAAATGCAAAGAATACTCTCAGGTTTCTTATTCCGATCATTATTACCAAGGGGGAGCTTGGGCTGAAACTATACAAGTTTAGCGTAAGCGAGTCAAACTGGAAATCCAACTTCAAAGTCGTCTTCACCTTCATAGGTGTGTATGTTTCAACTACAGCTGCTGTCACCACTGTAGTCCCTAATGTAAAAAAGAAAAATAATAAAAAGTCTTTAGTTGGGGAAGTAATCTAGTAGCTGCTATAAAACAGGAAATAGTAACAATGTATTTAGATGTCAAAATGTAGTACAGTCTATTTCTACTTCAGGATTTTAAAGGATTTGACAGCAGATACATGCTGCCTGATTCACATCAGACTCTGGCTGTATGATATCAGCCAGGTCTGGAAATCTGTGGTGTTTCAGAGAAAAACATACTTTAAAAACGCTGCAGCATTTCAGAATCAAACATACTGGTCTGAGATAATAAAGACAGTGTCTGATGCATGCTGCCACACATTTGGTAGAATATATCAGCTGACAGGATCAACGACAAGATAAACTGAGACGCAAAAGGTTAAATATCAGTATTGATAGGTATTCCTGAAAATTGCACTGCTTATAATTCTACATAGTGAAAAAGAATAAAATTAATTTTCTAGTGTTTTTAAAGCAGTGGAATGAGGTTTTGTTCTTTATTACTTTTTTATGTATTTACAAAGAGGTTAGAATGTTGTTTTTAGTCTCTATTATACACTGAAACAACATTAATAATAGTCTTGAAGTTTTTAAAGTGAAGGTACCTGAGGCAACTTGAGATGGGCTGCTCCCGCCACTGCTTGAACTTTCACTTTTATTTTTCTCAGGATCAGACTTGTCTGAGGTTTCTCCTAGATTTTCATTCAATGTTCTGAGAATAATAGTTAAGTCTTCCTGCCCCAGAATAAGCTAAACATAAAGACCAATAGTCAGATTTGTAGGTAGTGTTTGTGCATCGTTTAGTGAGCCAATAGATTTCCTTTTTCCTTCCTTTCTTATAAAATAAACTATAAAACTGTGTACCAATATAAAATATGTATACCAACATAAATTGCACAATTCATATTCACACTAATATTATGAATAGATAATGGAAGGAATATACATTTATTGTTCAGTTTACACTGCTCGATGCACAAGAACATTAAAGGATTATTTCCTAGACAGTAAGTTATCTCCTATTGCCTGGATATGGGATAACTTACTGATTGCTCTGGGTCCACCCGCTAGTTCCCCCAGTGATCTTAAGAACAGTGATCGAAAGAAAAGACGATGCATTATGAACATCAGTCTCATAGACAACGAAAGAAGCGGAGGTCGAGCATGCACATCTCCACTCCATTAAAGGGGACCTGTCACTAGAAAAACACTATTACCCTGCAGACATGGAGTTAACCTGCCCGGGGCCTGCACTTAGGTGAACACTGCAGAAAGAAAATTAAATCCCCATCCACCCCCTGGCAGCAATCCTGTTTCATTCACATTGGCACCGCTGGCACGGATTCAGTCACCGCTCTGAGTATAGAAAGCTGTAACCGTCCCCGACACTGACTGACACTAGCTCTGCATTAGGGCCGTGCTAAACTTTAGATACCTCAAAGTACAGTCCTTTTACTCTAATGACAGCTTTTCACCCCCTTGGCATTTTGCCTTCACTTGGTGGTCCAACTCATCAGAAAACAATTTCTTTGAAGTCGGGTGATTGTGGAGGCCATGTCATCTCGGTCTTTCTTGGTCACAAAAGGTGCTTTAGAGTCTTGAGGCATTTCCACTGAAGTTGGATCAGCCTGCAATTTAATTTTCCAGTTTGATTTTGAGTATCCTTCCAAATCCAGACCTCCATGGGATATTAGTTTTGATTTACATTGATCATTTTTATGTTTTCTTTTTCTCAACGCATGCCACTATATAATGAATAAAGATTTGCGATGTCATTCAGTAATATCTACGATGTGGTATCTTAGTGTTCTTTATTTTTTGGAAAAGTGTATATACATACAGGTGCATCTCCCAAAATTAGAATATCATTAAAAAGTTAATTTAATGTACACATACATATACACTGACATACACATACCTATATAACACCTACACCAGTTATTTAGATGCTGGACAATTATGCCAAAAGGGTATGATTGTTATACTAATATTTACAGAAGGATTGCACTTGAACCTTACATTCATAGGCTTGAGTTGTCCAATAATTTTAATATCTGGAATATCCGTGAACCAGTCAGCTGCTAAATTCCGCTCAATTGTGATGTCCAAATTTAATGGCTGAAGCAGTTCTATTTCTGAAATTAGGGATCCATTTTCAAACACAGTTCTGAGAAATGATAAATGTAACAAAAAAAGTTTCAAATTAATTAAAAAAAAAAAAAAAATAATGTAATTTTAGTGTTATATCTCTGCAAATTCTATAACTAATATCTATTTATATAATTGCCTTGTAAAGTTTTCATTTCCTGTTCTGTCCAGATGTCACCATATCCCAGAATTCCCAGCAGAGGATGTTCACCGCCTGCCATATTGGGACATCCAAATGATGGGTGTCTCAATATGGAAACTGCTGCTGGTACCAACCTATTGAGCAGTACCACCAGCGGAACACCGTCGCACCACACACACACTCACACTTTCACAGTCACACTCACACACAGCCTCTTGCGAGGTACCACCAGCGGAACACTGTCACACTGCGCCTGCGCTAATTCCACGCAGGCGCAGAGAATCATTCGGCTGATCCCGGTGGCAGATGCGCGACGTGTCTACAGGTAGAGAAAGCCAGTGACATTAAAGGGGTTTTCCCACGAACGAAAGTTCATTTGAAAAATTGTCTGTGTCTGACTGAGTACAGAGCATACCACATCTCCTGGGCAGGGGAGGAAGCAAAAGACAATACTGACACTACACAGAGGATTCATTTTGTGAGGTAAAATATTTCACTGACTGTTTTTAAACAATATTTTACCTCATGCATCCTCTGCGATCTCCTGCTGTAATGTTAGTATTGTCTTTTGCTTCCTCCCCTGCCCAGAAGCTGTGGTATGTTCGGTACACGGTCAGATACAGGAAGAGAGAGTGGATAGGTGGGTGAGCACATGGGGGGGGGAGATTCTGAAAGCTGCAAAGCCTGCCCCCATCATGACATCGCCGCCCTCGCGATGCGATAGCATCGGGCCACCATCTAGTGTTACTAATTAAATGGAACATGATTTATTTTGCTACAGACCTGTATAGTTTGAGGTCACTCAGCTTCACCATCATGCAGTCAATTACGGGTGGAAGATTACTGCGAAGTTTTGGTGTTATAATAGAAAAACGGTTCTTTATGTTGATGAGACCCAAATCCGCAACCAGTACATTTCTAGAAGTAGAGGACTGTGGCACAATCACAACGGGGGCTTTAATGTTAATGTCCAAGGCTAGTCGGAAACTGTGCTGGGTCATCTCTTTCACGCCACTAGCAGCTTTTTCTGCAGCATGTACTGTGGCTTCAGCTAACGCTTTCTTAGCAGCCTGGAAGTTATTTATGAAAGCCTAGACAAAATGAGAAGAAATTGGTATTGAAATCAAAGTACAATCAATTATGTATTAAGATAGAAAGAGAAGAATAGAAGAATAAAGGTGATTTACCAAAAGGGCTGAAACAAATTTATTAACAAAGATGACTTGTATGCAGCCCACTGTCAAGGTGATTGTACTATCCACTATGTTCATATCGCTATACGCAGGACCTTCAGTGGCTCCAACGTAGGACACCATCTTAAAACTAAAGACTTCTTTTCCAGTAATGTAAACAGCCTGAAAGAGTTAACAGAAAACTTATAAAGACCTTTATGTAATAAACGGTATATCTATTTGCATATACGTATAACATAATTATGAATATGTAAATATACATATATTCATATTTCTGTTGTTCATTTATTGGGACATTAATAAGCTTCACATCGACACAACCTTCCACCTCACATACCTTTTTATATTGAGCATCACAATCAGAATCAAGAATAACAATATTTTTTAACTTTGCCAGCACTTCTGTTGATGTTTTCCTCATTACCACTTGAGAGTCCAGCCCTACAATACAAAAGATTGTGTAAGAAGTAAAGTTGGTGTGAATCGATTTGTAGGACATCAGTATTCTGTGGTCGCTGGAATGGAGTTCTAAGAACCGACTCCTTTCTCCAGGAATCCGCAGCTCTTCTGTTGATTGGTCAAGTTTCTTTAAAACACCTTCGGCAGACGGGGGCTGAGGAGTGCGAGGACGACAGCCGTTTCGCGCTGTATTGCACTTCTACGGGTCACTGAAGTGAGGGGGGAGGAGGGAGGTTAAATACCTAAAAAGAGGCAAAACCCTCCCACCTTACATCACCTCAATACCGACAAAATACAAAAAACAAAATCAAAACAATAAAAAACAATAAACACCATAATAACCAGCATATTGATTACATGAATATAAAAAAATGCGCATACTATAACGAGAGACAATTATAATCAAAGAAACATTGACATGTCGATCCGATCATTGAAGCCAGTGGAACCAAGCGCCTGAGAGCGCATGATCCACTTGGCCTTCCTTTGTAAGAGTAGTTTATGGAGATCGCACCCCTGCGGGGGTAAAAACACCTTTTACAAATCTGCAAAAAAAAGTTCTAGTGTACACTCTAGACAGGTGTGTGCCTTTACAAATCAAGTCCTATCAGTTTAGTTAAACACAGCTGGACTCCAATGAAGGAGTAGAACCATCTCAAGGAAGATCACAAGGAAATGGACGGCATGTGACTCAAATATGAGTGTCTGAGCAAAGTGTTGAATACTGTGACATTTCAGTTTTTCTTTTTTAATTAATTTGCAAACATTTCTACATTTCTGCTTTTTTCAGTCAAGATGGGGTGCAGAGTGTGTACATTAATGAGAAAAAACCCCATTAATTTACTAAATGGCTGCAATGAAACAAATAGTGACAAATTTAAAGGTGTCTGAATACTTTCCGTACCCACTGTACACCGAAATGGTATCAATAAAAACATCAGCACGGCATGCAAAAAATAAGTCCTCACCCAGCCCCGAATCATGAAAAATGTAGATGCTACGGTCTCTGAAAAAGGGGCTTTTTTTTTTTTAATTACCAAAGTTTGTTTACTCTGTAGCCTCATTGGGGGACACAGAACCATGGGTGTTATGCTGCTGTCCACTAGGAGGCGACACTATGCATAATCTGAAAAAGATTACCTATGGCTCCTCCTGTGCAGTATACACCCCTGGACGGCGTCAGCCTTCTCCAGTTTTTGCTTAGTGTCGCAAGGAGGCACACCTTTTTTTCTTCCGTTTTTTTCCTTTTTTCGTCCGGAAATACAGATGAAGAAAAGAGGGTCTCCAGCGAGACTCCTGGCATGGCTCCTTCCTTGGCCCCCTTTTTAGGGGTGCCCAGTTGAAGTGGAGACGGCTATTCCCCATGTCGCTCCTTCCCCAGTCCCTCGGGTACTGGTCCGAAGTTGAGACCCCCCTCCTTCCCCAACCACTTTGGGGTCTGGGTTGAGGTTGAGGCGAGGATGAAGACCCCCTGACGGTGACAGCCGCACCCTCCCTAATCCCCCGCAGGGGGCATTACGTGGAGATGCCTCAGGTAGGGTCGGAGAATAGGCAGCACTCTGCAGAATCCAGGGACCCCAGACCAGCTGTGGGATCCTGTTGAGGCCGGGGGAGGGTGCAGGCAGACATGGCACAGCAGAGACAGGGCTTTCTGCGCCCGTCTCTGCAGCAGCAGAGGCTCCATGGCGCTCCAGGGACCCCCCCAAACAGGAACCACTACCCCTGCTGCCCCCACCGCTAGCCAGTCGCCCATTCCGGGGGGGGTCTGGTACAAATCTGACCCCCTCCCGGACTACCGCGCCGCTCTGGAGCCCTCCTGGGCATCAGGCCTCTACTTGAGACAGCGGCCTCGGCCTAGCTGAAGCCGCCGCCTTTTCCCCGCCCCCGGGCCCGCCCCCCGGATGACTAAAATGACACTCTATAGTGTCATAGAAGGGGCGGATTGAGGAAGAAAGGGCGCGTTTCTACATAGCCCAGCGCGCCCTTTTCAGCTCTCCGCCCCCTCCTTCCTCTCCTCAGCGTCCCGGTGGACATTTTTTTGGCTGCAGACATCCTGATAACGGACGCCTCCAGCAGAGGAGAATCACAGCAGTCTCCGGGGGGCACAGAAGTGGGATCTGTCGGCGCTGGACCTAGGGGCACACTGGTGGGGTAAGCTCACAGCTGGGTTCTCTTTACTCAGCTGTGAATCCATACTACCTATAAGGCTCTCTGTGGGTTCCCTCTGCGTAGCCGCCCCTGTAGGATCCCTGATATCCAGCCTCTGTGCACTATGCCGGGCTCAAGAAAGAGAACCAGGCAGGAATGTTTCTATGCATTCTGCACAGCCTGCAAAGCCACGCTCCCCAGTGGCAGCACGTATCCGCACTGCCGGGATTGCATCCAGAACTCTGGGTCAGAACCCCAGGGAGTCCCTACCAACGCTTCAGTGCCGGATACCACGCCGGAATGGGCTACTCAGATGTCGCAGTCTATGACACAGTCCATAGATAACTAAACCTCTACATTGCTGCAAGATCTGCAGGGTCGAGGTCCCGGCTATGAACGTTACCCAGCAAACAGACAGCTTGTCTCAGGAACATGCTGCTTCCGACTCTCACAGACGTAAGCGGACCCACAGGTCACGATCACCTGAGTCGTCCTATAGCACAAGGTCATCCCCTCCAGGGAGAGACACCGTCATTCCAGGTCTCCTAGGCAGTCCCCTGTCAGAGACAGACAATGCAGTTCACCACAGAGATCCCCCACCACAGAAGACCCCTGCTCCAGGTCGCCCACCAGGGATCACCTTAGCGATACACAGGATTCGGAAGGCATCTGTGACTCCGACTCAGACAACAAAACGGAGAGGTCCGTGGTACCTTCTCCCCCTAGCAATACAGCGCTAGTTGAGGACATAATCTCTGCCATCCATCGGGTGCTGGAAATTTCAGAGCCAGTCCCAGCAGACCCAGAACCTAAGATTTGTTTCAAAAGTGTTCAGAAACCACCTAAGGTCTTCCATAATCACCATGAGTTTCAGGAGATACTTACTAAACAGTTTTCGCAGCCTGAAAAAAATTTGCCAATCGCAAATATTTGGAAGCGAAGTACCCCTTCTCACAGAAAGACACCAAACAGTGGACAGATACACCCGAAGTGGACCCCCCGGTATCTAGACTAGCAGCGCAGACCTTACTTTCTCTGCCAGACAGCTCAACCCTCAGGGACGCAGCAGACCGGCAAGTAGAACGCATAGCTCGTTCCATTTTCGAAGCAGCAGGGGCCTCCCTGGCCCCTGCGTTTGCTTCAGTTTGGGCGGCCAAGGCCATCCTGGCTTGGGCCAAAAAACTACAGGAGGATCTTCAAGTTCCAAATGCCGGGCTCTCGGACCAAGCGGTTCAGATAGAAGTGGTAACAGACTACATGCTTCATGCAGCCCTAGACTCAGCAAGAGGTCTAGCGGGGATAGCGGCAAACGCCATTACGATTCGGCGTATCCTGGCTGCGAGAATGGAAAGCGGATGCGGCCTCAAAGAAGTCCCTCACGCATCTTCCGTACGTTACTGGAAGGCTTTTTGGCGAAAAGTTGGACACAATGATAGCCAATGCCACTGGGGGTAAGAGTACCTCTCTCTGTCAACTAAAACTGAAACGCACATTTAAACGAAGAAACCAGACACGATTACGATCCTTTCGGAATTCCTCGGGCTGGTCCGTCTCACGCCCAGCGCAAAACCGTAACCGCTCTCCACGCAGGGACAACCCACGGACGGCGCAGAGACCGGACAGGACTTGGCAGTCGAAAGCAGGCCAAGCGAAACCCAAGGGAGGAAAACCTCAAAACTTCGCTTCATCATGACTCACGAACTCCGGAAGACACCCCACCAGTAGGCGGGCGACTTTTACTCTTTCAGCAAGTCTGGCTGCCTATTACAAAAGACAGGTGGGTCAGGGAAATAGTGTCTTCCGGATACAAGATAGAGTTCACTTCCACTCCACCAAATCGGTTCTTCCTCTCTATCCCTCCAACACCATCACACAAGGCTCGTGCCTTCCACCAAGCGGTCTCCTCTCTCCTTCAAGCAGGAGTCCTGGTGCCGGTTCCCGCGAACGAAAGATTCCGAGGGTTCTACTCTAATCTGTTCGTAGTTCCCAAGAAAGGAGGCAGCGTTCGGCCCATACTAGACCTAAAACAGCTCAACAAATACGTACGGGTCCGTCATTTCCGCCTGGAGTCCCTCCGGTCCATCATTGCATACATGGAGCAGGGAGAATACCTTGCTTCCATAGACATACAAGATGCATATCTGCACATACCAATTGCTCCCGCCCATCAAAGGTTTCTCAGGTTCGCGGTCAACCAAAACTACTGCCAGTTTGTCGCCCTTCCGTTCGGACTCGCCACGGCTCCAAGAACGTTTACCAAAGTCATGGCAGCCACCATGGACGTTCTACGTTCCAGAGGCATTCTAGTCGTCCCGTACCTGGACGACCTCCTCAAGTCTTCCACCTTCAAGGACTGCGAGGTCAGTGTCTCAATCACAATAGACACACTGAGTCGTCTGGGATGGTTAGTCAACATACAGAAATTGTCGACTACCCCCGAGTCAGACTCTAACCTTCCTGGGAATGTTATTCGACACCTCCAGGGGCCTGGTGCTCCTTCCCAAGGACAAGACACTGGCCATCCGTCTGGGAGTTCGTACACACCTCCGCAGTCCTCCCCGATCTTTCCAGCTTGCCATGAGAGTCCTTGGCAGGATGACAGCAGCAATAGAGGTAGTGCCATTTGCCCAGTTTCACCTCAGGCCTCTTCAACTAGCCATACTCAGATCTTGGGACAGGAATTCCTTCTCCCTCGACAGGGAGTTCCGGTTGACGTCGTCAACCAGGAGGTCCCTGCATTGGTGGCTCAAGCCAACCTCGCTTGCTCGGGGAAAACGCTTTCTCTCAGGTCAATGGAAGATCCTGACTACCGATGCAAGCCTGACAGGCTGGGGGGCGGTGCACCTACATCACAGGGCACAAGGCAAGTGGTCACCAAGGGAAGCGACCTTGCCCATCAATGTCCTGGAAATCCAGGCCATCTTCCTGGCACTGAGAGCGTTTCATCACCTGCTTGCAGCCTTTCACATACGGATACAGTCAGACAATGCCACGGCTGTGGCATATGTGAATCACCAAGGCGGGACCCGCAGCGCTCAGGCGATGAGAGAAGTGGCACATATCCTCCACTGGGCGGAAGACACGAGGTCGGTACTCTCTGCGGTCCACATTCCGGGTGTAGAAAACTGGGAAGCCGACTTCCTCAGCAGGCAAGGAATGGACTCGAGGGAGTGGTCTCTCTATTCCGAGATTTTTTACCAGATCTGTCAACGCTGGGGAACCTCGGATGTGGACCTAATGGCATCCCATCTCAATACCAAGGTCTCCAATTTCATGGCCAGGACACACGACCCGCGGTCGCTCGGAGCGGATGCCCTGGTCCAGGACTGGTCCCAGTTCCAACTCCTGTACATTTTTCCACACCTCCCCCTGATCTCCAGGGTCGTGAGGAAGATCAAGCAAGAGGGAGTTCCAACCATCCTCATCGCGCCAGATTGGCCCAGACGAACATGGTACGCCGACATCGTTCAACTTACAGCAGACGCCCCCTGGCGTCTACACGACCGTCACGACCTTCTGTCTCAAGGTCCGTTCTACCATCAGAATTCAGGGGCTCTCAGTTTGACGGCATGGCCCTTGAAACCTGGATTCTATCCCAGGCAGGGCTTTCACCGGAAGTCATTGCGACCATGATCAGGGCAAGGAAGCCAGCCTCCGCCAAGATTTATTATCGTACCTGGAGAGCTTTCTTTTCCTGGTGCGAATCTCATGGACAAGTCCCACTCCCTTATTCCCTCCCGAAGGTCCTAGGCTTTCTTCAATCGGGCCTAGACGCCAAGCTATCCCTAGGCTCGCTTAAGAGTCAGGTGTCAGCGCTTTCAGTCCTTTTTCAAAGGCGCATTGCTACCAATCCGCAAGTAAGGACTTTCCTCCAGGGAGTTTCCCGATTGGTTCCTCCCTACAAACGTCCACTGGATATGTGGGACCTCAATCTGGTCCTGACAGCATTGCAGGCACCACCCTTCGAACCCCTTAAAGAAGTTGCACTCTGCCTTCTGTCACAGAAAGTGTTTTTTCTAGTGGCAATCACCTCGTTACGCAGAGTGTCGGAATTGTCAGCACTTTCCTGCAGACGGCCTTTCCTAGCCTTTCACCAGGAGAAGGTGGTTCTCCGCACAGTACCATCCTTCCTTCCGAAGGTTGTGTCCAACTTCCACCTCAATGAGGAAATTTCACTGCCATCCCTTTGCCCGGTTATGGTTCATAGAGTGGAGAAGGCTCTGCATACGCTTGACCTCGTCAGAGCATTGCGGATTTACGTGTCCAGGACTGCTCCCTTCCGGAAGTCTGATTCCCTCTTCATTCTTCCGGAAGGCGGTCGCAAGGGACTGCCGGCTTCCAAGGCTACCCTTGCCAGGTGGATCAAGTCCACCATACATGAGGCCTACCGACTTAACAGTTCCCCTCTTCCGGCCGGTATCACGGCACACTCTAAACGGGCAGTAGGGGCCTCCTGGGCCATTCGGCACCAGGCTTCGGCACAACAAGTGTGTAAGGCGGCCACTTGGACTAGCCTACACACGTTTACGAAACACTACCGTGTTCATACCCAGTCCTCAGCGGATGCGAGCCTGGGTAGACGGGTTCTGCAGGCGGCAGTGCCCCAAGTTTAGGGACCTGCTAGCACAATATTCGTCCATTGCTTCTCACCCAGGGACTGCTTTGGGACGTCCCATGGTTCTGTGTCCCCCAATGAGGCAACAGAGTAAAGGAGATTTTTGTGTACTCACCGTAAAATCTCTTTCTTTCTCTTAGCCTCTAATTGGGGGACACAGCTCCCACCCTGTTGCCCTTACGGGCCGTTGTTATGGTTGAGTTTTCATATTGTTCTTTGAGCTCGTACATAGTAGCCTTCTTACAGGCATGGTTATGTTGTTATGGTTCCGTTCCTCCTAATGCTTTTGCACAAAACTGGAGAAGGCTGACGCCGTCCAGGGGTGTATACTGCAGAGGAGGTGCTATAGTTAATATTTTTCAGATTATGCATAGTGTCGCCTCCTAGTGGACAGCAGCATAACACCCATGGTTCTGTGTCCCCCAATTAGAGGCCAAGAGAAAGAGATTTTACGGTGAGTACACAAAAATCTCCTTTTTTTCAAATGCTGAAAATAAAATCCAACCTAGACATGTTCGATGTCTTTGAACTATTAATGACCTGTATAATCATAATGCAGGTCAGTTTTAGCATTTAGTGAACATGGTAAAAAAAAATTTAAAAAAAAAATGGTGGAATTGCACTTTTTTTGCAATTTCACCGCACTTTGAGCTTGTATCCTACTTTTCAGTAAATTATATGGTAAAATCAATGCTGTCGTTCAAAAATACAACATGGCTCGCAAAAAAAAAGGCCTCACACGGCCATATTCACGGAAAAATTCGAAAAAAAAGTTATGGCTCTGGGAATAAGAGGAGCAAAAAGCAAAAACCGAAAACGCAAAATGCCAAGATGGTTAAGGGGTTAATAGAGAAATGAATCATATACCAGTGGAGCCTGCACACTGCCACTATGGTTCCAGTTCTCCCTCTTCTGTGCACAACATTAGGGGCAGAGGAACACACAACACAACTCCCTATGACATCCCCCCATTCAGAGCACAATGTTCTGAGAGCTGCCGAATGAGCACCACGCATTTTAGGCAGGGCTATACTTGACTGACAGGCTACCTTCCATTCAGAGCACAGACAGGAAATCTCTGTAATCTGTACTTTGTGCAGACTGTAGCAGTAAGCGAGGAGCTGGAGGTCTGTTGACCACTTGTGAGAGCTCAGGAACCCAGCAGAATTTTAATAACATGTAATGTAAATTATGCAGTTTCTTCATTTCTCATAGATTATTAAAACATTGTAAAACCTATGTGCCTGATAAAATCCTTTAGGGGACAAACTTAAGTGTTATGCAATAGAGATGAGCAAACGTATCTGAGATAAGGTGTTATCCGATCAAGCTCAGGTGCTGTGCGAGTATCTTCGGCTTGCTCGAATAATATGTTCAAGTCTCAGCACCTGCATGTCTCACAGCTGTGAGACATCCCCAACAATTGCATGGATTGCCTAACAGACAATCCTTACATGTGTTGTGGCTGTCTAACAGCTGTGAGACATTCATGCGCTGAGACTTGAACATATTATTCGAGCATGCCAAAGACACTCACACAGCACCTGAGCACGCTTAGAATACACCTTATCCGAGCACGTTCGCTCTTCACTACTATGCATGTATGCATTGCAAATTCAAACATTCTTTACAGCACCAGTAAGCAGCTGGGCCAAAAAAAAAAGTCACTTTACCTTCAATACTTATTTCAGAAATTTTACATTTCTGTTCTCGAATGAAAACACGAAGGCATGACAACTCGGCACATACATAAAGACCTACAACATCGTCATATTTTGACTTCTTCAGTGCTGGAATAGAGAAAAATAAAATAATATTATAGGAACATACATTAGATAAAAATATGCCTTATAATAAAATAAACACTGATTAAAATATAAATAGAAACTTAGAATAAACTGTTAAATGTTCAGTGAGTTGACATCAAAAGTGAAAAGACTAGTACGTACTAGCTGTAAAGCTGCCCAACAAGCGGCGTGCACGGGCTCCTGTAACTAGAATAAGGCCCATACGTGATGTTTTCTGGCCTATGCAGCTATACCACGTGTGCTCTATGTCAGATTAGTTGCATGAGATTGACATTGTCAACCCCCTTAAAAGCAAAACTCTCATCAGGTTTGGCGGATATAAGATGCGGCCGCTGCCTTTCAGGGCTTATCTACAGCATTCTACTGTATAATGCTGTAGATAAACCCCAATCCGACCTGACCGACCTGCAAGAGAAGAATTACAAGGTTTATTATACTCACCGGGGGGGCGGGTCCAGTCCGATGGGTGTCGCATCTTCTTGCGACGCCGTCTTCCTGCTTACATCGCTGCTCCACGCCATCGTACTTCTGCGCAGGCGTACTTCTCTGCCCTTTTCAGGGCAGAGGAAAGTACTGCAGTGCACAGGCGCTGGGCCTCTCTGACCTTTCCCGGCGCCTTCTCTTGCTGGTCGGATCGGGGGCTTATCTGCAGCATTATAGAATGCTGTAATATCAGGTCTGAAAGGCAGCGACCGTAACCCGTATCGGCCAAACCTGGCGACAGGTTAACACTTTAATTAATTTGATACATTCTACAAATAAAACGCTCCAATCGAAGCCATTGTTAAAGCCCCTCATGCCCAGTCTCCCTACCTCATTAAGTACAACCAAAATTAGAAATATGTATTAGATATTAAAGTAACATTTAAAGAAGAACTACCACCTTCATACATACTATAGTATATTATAGTAAGGAGACTGTATATCTGAATAAATATAAAAAAAAATACCATATATACTCATGTATAAGACGAGATTTTCAGCCCATTTTTTGGGCTGAAAGTCCCCTCTCGTTTTATACACGAGTCATATACCTGGGGGTCGGCAGGGGAGGAGGAGCGGGGGGTGTCATAGATCATACTGACCCCCCTGACGCGTCTATGCAGCCTCCCCAGCTTCACCCACAGTCTCCCTTCCTTCCTTCAGTGGTCACATGGTACCGCTCATTAAACTCATGAATATGCACATATTCATGAGTTTAATGAGCGGTACCACGTGACAGCTAAAGGCAGGAAGGGAGACCGTGGGAGAAGCGGGGGAGGCTGCAGAGACCGCACCAGGAGGGGGTAAGTATATCCAATATTCACCTGTCCCCGGTCCATCGCTGCTTGCTGCTGTCTGCTGCGTCCTCTTTCAATGACGAGGGAACAATAACGTGGTTAGTGCGCGCCGCGTCCTCTGCTGCCTGGACTTCACTGACAGGACACAGCAGACAGCGGTGAGCAGCGATGGACCGGGGACAGGTGAATATCTCAGGTGCCAGGTCGTGAGCCAGCGGCGATATTGGCACTTGTCCCCCATAGCGCGCCGGTGTCTCTGCCTGCTCAGGACGGGACACCTGGCCCCCAGGGACGAGAGGTATGTCATTTTTTTTTTGCAGCAGCATACAGGGCATAATCTATGGAGCATCTTATGGGGGCATAATCTATGGAGCATCTTATGGGGCAGCTTATGGGGCCTACTCTATGGAGCAGCATATGGGGGCATAATCCATGGGGCATTTTAAGAGGGCATAATCTATGGAGCATCTTTTGGGGGCATAATCTATGGAACATTTTATGGGGGCATATTCTATGGAGCATCTTATGGGGCATAATCTATGGAGCATCTTATGGGGGCATAATTTATGGAGCATCTTATGGAGGCATAATCTATGGAGCATCTTATGGGTGCATAATCTATTATTATTTATTTATATAGCACCATTGATTCCATGGTGCTGTACATGAGAAGGGGTTACATACAAATTACAGATATCACTTAGTTAACAAACTAACCATGACAGACTGATACAGAGGGGAGAGGACCCTGCCCTTTCGGGCTGGATCATCTTATGGGGGCATAATCTATGGAACATCTTATGGGGCCATATCCTTTATGGAGCAGCATATGGGACATATTATTCTATGGAGCATCTTATGGGGCCATTATTAACCTTTGTGCAGCATTATATGGGGTGTATTTTGTATGGAGCATCTTATGGGGCCCATTATGAACTGTATGGGGCTCCTGATTCAATATGGATATTCAAAAACCTTTAACCTACTGATGTCTCGATTTATTTTACTTTTATTGGTATCTATTTTTATTTTTTAAATTTACCAGTAACGGCTGCATTTTCCACCCTAGGCTTATACGCGAGTCTATAAGTTTTCAGTTTTTTGTGGCAAAATTAGGGGGGTCGGCTTATACTCGGTTCGGCTTATACACGAGCATATGCGGTACATTTGGAAGCATAATGACCAATTATATGAATTACTAGCTGAAGAGCCAGGCGTTGCCCGGGCATAGTAACGGTGTAGTTAACAAACATCGTTTGTCACAGCATCTTGGTAAGGTGAATGTATTCCTCAGCTCTGAGCTTCTATTGATTTAGTCGGATATACACAAGATGTTCATTCTCAATTTTTGCATACATGACAATGATGAATTGGTGGAAGAGATGTCTGCATTTGAGGATGTAATTTTTGTGATTTTCCTCACTAACTCTTGTCCTGATCGTCTAGGCATAGAAGTCCATAGCTGAAATTTTTTTCACCTGAAGGGTTGCCTGTTGCAGGATTTGTCTGAGGTATTTCAAAGTGATAGCCATCCTGTCCCTGCCAAAGGATAATTGGATATTGCAGTGCATCATAGGACCTGTGAGTTTCTGCCACCCGTTGCAAACCATTGTTCCTTTTCTGAAGCACAATGTCATGGCTGTGAAACTCATTACCGACAATCAAAATAGCTACCTCATCAAATGTGGGGGCATTGAAACGCCGCTGATGCTCACCTTGTGGTGTTTTGTCAGCTCTGATTGGAACTTTGTAATCATCACTTGGCATGCATTCAAGTGCAGTCTTGAAAAGTTGAACATAAGAATTGTTTAAGTGAAGGAACTATTGCAAGTTAGTGACAATATCAAGGTGAATGTTTGGAATTAAAGAGCATCTCTGCTGAGCCTTTGCGTCTACATTTCCCATGAAGTAGAGTTGAAGAAATGGAGGTTCTTTTCCTTGTAATGGAAGCAGTGAGCCAATTAAGTGGTAAATCTGTCCTTGAACTTTGAACGTGGGCATAAATCCAGTTGAAAAAAATTTCTCTTTTTGCACCAAATGATGTCATTTGGAAGCAGGAGTTGAACTTCCTGATGTTGTCCAAGAAATGGTTTGATATTGCACTGGTTCCTGTCATCAGAGTCTTCAGGGGATCGGGTGGTGAGAGGAGAGGAAGAAGTTTACCTTGCCATTTGCACAGCATAAACCTGGCGGTTCATCTTTCCACTTCAAGGCATTGCAGTACATGCAGACCACATCCATTTTTCTTATGATAACTAATGGATTATCCCGATAGTTGATGTCTGAGTGGTAGCAAAGGGCAGAGTATTTCAAATTTCCATCTTTTTCCTGTGTCCTGGTGGAAGCATCTGTCAACGTCGGGCACTCAGGTCATCCTCATGGAGTCGGTTTCTAACCGTTTGTGCAGACACATGCACATTTGTGGCCTGCTGGAGGTAATTTTGCAGGGCTCTGGTAGTGCTCTTCCTGTTCCTCCTTGCACAAAGGCGATGGTAGTGATCCTGCTGCTGGGTTGTTGCCCTCCTACGGCCCCCTCCACGTCTCCTGGTTTACTGGCCTGTCTCCTGGTAGCGCCTCCAGCCTAAGGACACTATGTTAAGCAACAAAAAAAGCGGTCTATAGGAGCACTAAAGGAGAGGCAGAAACCAGAAAAAGGGTAAAAAGCTCAGCTTTTATTCCTCCTCCAATACCCACAACGCGTTTCTACGGTCACAGCCGTCTTCCTCAGGTGGAATGAAGGATGCATCAATTATTACAGCCTTTATAGGTAGCCCTAGTTGGAACAACCACAATCCTATGCGACCTCCCCTTGATGTTGCACGTTAACCCTTACATCCCCAATAAAAACATTGTGAAAAAACATTCGTTAAACAATTATACATTTTGCATCTTACGACATTCAACCTCATCAATATTCCATAAAAAACTGATAATATACCCTGTCCAAGTAATAAAAAAAAAACCAACAATAGGATAAACCCTTTCCAAAAAATTTAAAAAAAAAATAATAATTTTTTTTTTAAAAATGTTAACCCCTTCACTACCAAGGGTGGTTTGCACGTTAACTCCCGGGCCAATTTTTACAATTCTGACCACTGTACCTTTATGAGGTCATAACTCTGGAACGCTTCCATGGCTCCCTGTGATTCTGACATTGTTTTCTCGTGACATATTGTACTTCATGTTAGTGGTAAAATTGCATTCAAATAACTTGCGTTTATTTGTGAAAAAAATGGAAATTTGGCGAAAATTTCGCAATTTTCCAACTTTGATTTTTCTGCCCTTAAATCACAGCGATACGGCACACAAAAAACTTAATACATAACATTTCCCACATGTTTACTTTACATCAGCACAATTTTGGAACCAAAATTTTTTTTTGTTAGGAAGTTATAAGGGTTAAAAATTGACCAGCGATTTCTCATTTTTGCAACACCATTTTATTTTTAGGGACCACATCACATTTGAAGCCACTTTGAGGGGTCTATATGATAGAAAATACCCAAAAGTGACACCATTCTAAAAACTGCACCCCTTAAGGTGCTTAAAACCACATTCAAGAAGTTTATTAACCCTTTAGGTGCGTCACAGGAATTTTTTGAACATTAAAAAAAAAAAAGAACATTTAACTTTTTTTTCACAAAAAAAATACTTCAGGTTCAATTTTCTTTATTTTACCAAGGGTAACAGGAGAAATTGGACTGCAAAAGTTATTGTGCAATTTGTCCTGAGTACGCTGATACCTGATATGTGGGGGGGAACCACTGTTTCGGCGCATGGCAGATCTCAGTAGGGAAGGAGCGCCGTTTGACTTTTTCAATGCAAAATTGGCTGGAATTCAGATTGGACGCCATGTCGCGTTTGGAAAGCCCCTGATGTACCTAAACAGTAGAAACCCCCCCAAGTGACCCCATTTTGGAAACTAGACCCCACAAGGAACTTATCTAGATATGTGGTGAGAACTTTGAACCCACAAGGGCTTCACAGAAGTTTATAACGTACAGCAGTACAATTAAAAAAATCATATTTTTTCCACAAAAATGATCTTTTCACCCCCAATTTTTATTTTTCCAAGGGTAACAAGACCCTAAAAGTTATTGTGCAATTTGTCCTGAGTAAGCTGATACCCCATATGTGGGTGTAAATGACTATTTAGGCGCATAGCAGAGCTCGGAAGGGAAGCAGCGCCATTTGACGTTTTTGGCTAGAATTGAGACCGGACACCATGTCGCGATTGGAAAACCCCTGATGTACCAAAACAGTGGAAACCCCCCACAAATGACACCATTTTGGAATCTAGACCCCCCAAGGAACTTATCTAGATGTGTGGTGAGAGCTTTGAACCCCCAAGGGCTTCACAGAAGTTTATAACGTACAGCGGTGCAATTAAAAAATCATATTTTTTCCACAAAAATGATCTTTTAACCCTCAATTCTTATTTTTCCAAAAGTAACAGGACCCTAAAAGATATTGTGCAATTTATCCTGAGTGCGCTGATACCCCACATGTGGGTGTAAACCACTATTTGGGCACATGGCAGTGCTCGGAAGGGAAGCAGCGCCATTTGACGTTTTTGGCTGGAATTGAGATCGGACACCATGTCGCGTTAGAAAGCCCCTGATGTACCAAAACAGTAGAAACCCCCCACAAATGACACCATTTTGGAAACTAGACTCCCCAAGGAACTTATCTAGATGTGTGGTGAGCACTTTGAACCCCCCAGTGCTTCACTGAAGTTTATAACGTCCGGGCGTGAAAATAAAAAAATCGTATTTTTTCCACAAACATCATCATTTAGTCCCCATTTTTTTTATTTTCCCAAGGGTAACAGGAGAAATTGGACCCCAAAAGTTGTTGTCCAATTTGTCCTGAGTACGCTGACACCCCATATGTGGGAGAAAACTACTGTATGGGGACACGTCGGGGCTCGGAAGGGAAATAGTGACGTTTTGGAATGCAGACTTTGATGGCATGGTCTGCGGGTGTCATGTTGCTTTTGGAGAGCCCTTGATGTACCTAAACAGTGGAAACCCCCCACAAGTGACCCCATTTTGGAAACTAGACCCCCTAATGAACTTATCTAGATGTGTGGTGAGCACTTTGAACCCCCCAGTGCTTCACAGAAGTTTATAAGGACCGGGCGTGAAAATAAAAATATCGTATTTTTTCAACAAAGATCATCTTTTAGTCCCCATTTTTTTTATTTTTCCAAGGGTAACAGGAGAAATTGGACCCCAAAAGTTGTTGTCCAATTTGTCCTGAGTACGCTGATACCCCATATGTGGGAGAAAACTACTGTATGGACACACGTCGGGGCTCGGAAGGGAAGTAGTGACGTTTTGGAATGCAGACTTTGATGGATTGGTCTGCGGGTGTCATGTGCGTTTGGAGAGCCCCTGATGTACCTAAACTATTGAAACTCCCCACAAGTGACCCCATTTTGGAAACTGGACCCCCCACGGAACTTATCTAGATGTGTGGAGAGCACTTTGAACCCCCAAGTGCTTCACAGAAGTTTATAACGCCTGAGCGTGAAAATAAAAAAAACATTTTTTTCCGCAAAATTATATTTTTGCCCCCAATTTTTGATTTTCCTAAGGGTAACAGGAGAAATTGGACCCCAAAAGTTGTTTTGTAATTTGTCTTGAGTAGGCTGATACCCTACATGTGGGGGTAAAATACTGTTTGGGCGCATGGCAGAGCTTGGAAGGGAAGGAGCACCATTTGACTTTTTCAACGCAGAATTGGCTGGAATTGAGATCAGACACCATGTTGCCTTTGGAGAGCCCCTGATGTGCCCAAACAGTGGAAACCGTCAATTCTAACTCCAACCCGAACCCCAACACACCCCTAACCCTAATCTGAGCCCTAGCCCTAACCCTAGCGGGAAAATGGAAATAAATACATTTTCTTTTAGTTTTATTATTTTTCCCTAACTAAGGGGGTGATAACGGGGGGTTATTTATGGCGGTTTTTATGTTTGGCAGCTGTCAGACGCTAAAAGACGCTTTTTATTGTAAAAATAGTTTTTGCATCACCACATATTGAGAGCTATAATTTTTCCGTATTTTGACTCACTGAGTCATGTGACGTCTTATTTTTTGCGGGACGAGTTGACGTTTTCATTGGTACCATTTTCGGGCACGTGACATGTTTTGATCGCTTTTTATTCCGATTTTTGGGACGTAGAATGAACAAAAACCAGCGTTTCATGAATTTCTTTTGGGGGGTGCGCTTACACTGTTCCGCGTGCGGTAAAATTGATAAAGCGGTTTTATTCTTCGGGTCAGTACGGTTACAGTGATACCTCATTTAGGTCGTTTTTTTATGTTTTGTCGGTTTTTTGCAATGAAAACAATTTTATATAAAAAATAATTATTTTTGTATCGCTTTATTCTGCGAGCTATAACTTTTTTATTTTTTTGCTAATGACGCTGTATGGCGGCTCGTTTTTTGCGGGACAAGATGACGTTTTCAGCGGTACCATGGATATTTATATGCGTATTTTTGATCGCGCGTTATTGCACTTTTTGTTCGGTGGTATGATAATAAATCATTATTTTTTGCTTCGTTTTTTATTTTTATTTTTTAAGGGGTTCGCTAAAGGGGTTAACTAATGGGACAGTTTTATAGGGCGGGTCGCTACGGACGCGGCGATACCTAATATGTGTACTTTTATTGTTTTTGGGTTTTTTTTATTTTGAAAAAATGGATTTATTGGGGAATATTTTTTTTTTTTTTACTAATTTATTTAGCGATTTTTTTTAAATTATATTTAACACTTTTTTTTTTTTTTTTTTTTTTTTACTTTATTACCTTGTCCCAGGTGGGACATCACTGTCCTGTGACAGATCGCTGATCTGTCACATCACAGATCACTGTGACAGATCAGCAATCTGTCACAGGCAGTGCTGCAGACTTACTCATGCCTGCGCTTTGCAGGCAGTGAGGAAGTCAGCTCCCTGCAGGCCCCCGAAGGCCCCCGTCGCCATCTTGGATCCGGAGGCCTGTAGGGAAAGAGCCCCCCGCAGCAGCGCTGCACATTGCGCTGCCGTGGGGGGCTCAGGGAAGCAAGGAGGGAGCCCCCTCCCTGCCGATGCTTCCCTTTAACCCCCGGTACACCGCGATCGCGTTTGATCGCGGTGTACAAGGGGTTAACGTGTCGGGGGCGGTCCGTGACCGCCCCTGACACATTGTGCCGGGTGTCAGCTGTGATTATCAGCTGACACGTGGGCGCCGCTGATCGCTGGGACGTAATATTCCGTCCATGGTATTTAGGTCCAGGGTCACATGGACGGAATATCACGTCCATTGTAGGTAAGGGGTTAAAAAAAATTTTTTTATTTTTTTAAAAAAGACTACATGATGCACATAAAAAGAGAAATCAATCATAATCACTTAAACTATTAACCCTACCTGGAAACTTTCTCTATAGTGAGATTCAGTCCCTCTGGATATAACATACCCAACTTAAACATCCAGTAGCTTTCTCTTCTAATAAGGTTACTCAGCCTCCCCTTCACCAAGCTCCTTGATATGGTCAATAATGGTCAATCTTATCTTTCCTGGATCCTTATTGTGACTCCCTGCAAAATGTCGGGACACACTGTGTAAGGGTACCGTTACACCTAGCGATGCACCAGCGATCCCGACTAGCGATATGATGCGGTCAGGATCGCTGGTACATCGCTAAGTGGTCGCTAGTGAGCTGCCACACAGGCAGATCTCACCAGCGACATCGCAGGGGACGGGGATCGCTACTTACCTGTCAGACGCGGCGATCCTGACGTCCTCCCGCCCGCGTCCACTCGTCGCTCGTCGGCGCCACAGGAAGCGCCGCAGGAAGTGGCCGACGAGGAATGGTCCAGGAGCTTCTCGCGCAATCAGCGATAACCAGCGGGGGAGCCGGTCGGAGGTAAGTATCACATGCAGCGATATCGCTAACAATATCGCTGCAACGTCACAAAATCGGTTACTTTACAGCGATAGTGCTAGCGATATCGCAGTGTGTAACGGGGGCTTAACTGGTAACCCGAGCGGATGTTCTGTCTATGCTTATTCAATCTTGCATGCGCTGTTTGAACAGTCCTTCCCACATATTGAAGCCCACAAGGGCATTCCAATAAATAGATTATATAGGTGGACTGACAAGTAACCTTGTGCTTGATCTGGAATGTCTCATTGGTAGTATTAGAATGAAAATCCCTCGCATTATCCTGAATCACTCCACAACACAAGCATTTGGGTACTTTACGTGCAAAACAGCCCCCGCTGCTATTATCATATGACGTTTTATATTTTCGCGTTATGTTGCTTGGTGCTACCAAATTCTTTAAACTTCTATTTTTTCTATAAAATTTGGTTTATCGGGAATCATTGGGGCCAAAAGAGGATCTCCTTGTAGGATGAACCAATGTTTCTCCAGCAATTTACGTACAATTGATCTCAAATGACAAAAGGTAGTTATCAAACTCCATTTATTCCTCTCCAAATTCACCCCAGGTGTCCTATTTTTATCCTCCATTTTTTTTAAACATAAATCTTGTGTGAAATTGCATGTCCTCTTATAAGCATCTTTTAAAAGATTTTTTGGGTATCCTTTCTCTACAAACCTCTTCCTAAGTATTCTAGATTCAGTTTGCAAGTCTTGGTCAGAAGTGCAATTTTTCCTTATTGGCCATAGGGCACATTCTTCACCCACCCGGGGAGGTGCCCACTGTCAAACCTAAGGTAGCTGTTGACATCAACCGGTTTGAAATGTGTTGCAGTGGACACCATCCCCAGGCCGTCAAGCCGCACCCATAAGTCCAAATACTGGATGGAATCGGTGGAAATAGTAGCCGTAAAAGTTAGTCCCCAATCATTCATATTTAGATTGCTAGCAAATGTTTCTGTCTCTTCAACCGACCCCTCCATAGGATAAACAAATCATTAATAAACCTTCGGTAAAAGGCCACCCCTTCTTTTTCAAGATGGGGCTGCGCAATGAGGACGGGGACTCCACCGCACCCATGAATAAATTGGCATAACTGGGTGCGAATCTTGTCCCCTGATAATCTTCCTTAATCTGGGGCTCCATACAAGATCTCACCCCGTGGGGTCAAAATGATCACAAGAAGGGTGAGCAAAAAACCCAGAACCACCTGGGGGGGACCTAGTGAATGACCTGTATAGAGCTGGGGCCACCATAACATAGGCTACCATCAGTAACACACTACACTGCCAGGGACTCAGATCCTGCAGTGCCAGACGTGTCCCCCTGCTTAAGCCAGTACATGTCCGGGCCCGTCTGAAGTTTGCTAGAGAGTAGAGATGAGCGACTTTCCCTTTTTTTGGGTCGAGTCGGGTTCGGACCACCCGACTTTCGCAAAAGTCGAGTTGAACGCAATCGGCCAATTATCGTCAACAGACGAAGGCCGACTGAAACAAGAAACCCAATGCAAGTCAATGGGGAAGAAAAGTCGGCAGTGAGTGGAAGACAGGAAACACAACTACAGTGCCCATTTTAATGCCAAAAACATCAATTCTTATTACTTAAGCTTGTCAACCTTAATTTACTTTATAATAATAGTTAGGCATTGAAAACTATTTGGCTAAAGTTGTGGGGGGGGGGGGGGGCTGGCTCCAGATTTTCGTGGGCCCAGGGCGAAAGAGTGTCACTGGGCTCCTTTAACACATGCTACAATTCATGATCCTCTGATACGGCAGAGAAATAGCGGTATAGTACAATGAAAAATACTTCACTTCTTACATCACATGACTGATATCCATTTTAAATTCTCCAACAGCTCTAAAAACGGACAGTATATTACTCCATACAGTATTATGGTCACCGCATAGTGCGCCATACAGAGTAATGAGGCCCATATATTTCTCCATACAGAATCACTGGTCCCATATAATGTTCGATACAGTATATGATGAGCTCCACATAATGCTACAGTATGTTGGTCCCCATGGATGAAGCTCCACTGTGTTATGGGCCCAAATAATGCTCCATACATAATGGGCCCCATTTCCAATGCTCCAGTGTATAATGGGCCCTGTAAATGCTGCTCCAGTGTCTGATGTCCCCCATTTGGAAAGCTCCAGCATATGATGGGCCTCACTGATGATGCTCTAGTGTACGATTGGTCCAAATAATGCTCATATATAATCTGCCCCATTTACAATGCTCCAGTATATGATGGGTCCCATGGATGATGCTCCAGTGTCTTATGGGCCAAATGATGCTCCATATATAATGGGCCCCATTTCTAATGCTCCAGTGTATAATGGGCCCTGTAAATGCTGCTCCAGTGTCTGATGTCCACCTCTGGAATGCTCCAGTGTATGGTGGGCCCCATATATCATTCTCCAGAGTATTGTGCTCCCCAAAAATTGCTCCCAACCTTTAAAACAATTAAATAAGTCTCCTCGCTAGGGAATCCCTGTACTCCTCGCCGTCCACATCTTTCATCTCTCTGCACTTGGACTGTTTAGGCAGAGGGCGTACAGATGTGATGTCATCACGCTCTCTGACCAGAATGTCACTGTCAGGAAACGCGGAAGACGTCACGGCAGTGGAGCAGGGAGAGCTAAGTATTTCAACTTTGCAAGTGCTGTGATCCTGAGCAAGAAGGAGTAGTATGGCGGTGTGTCTGACACTTTTGCGTACTATGAGGGGCCCCGTGCCAGTGCCGTCGCCCATGAGTATGCCCCCCCACCTGCTCAAGGAACCTGCACTTTCATCTGCACCTTCCTCTTTGTCACCGTGTAAGGTGGTATAGAATGCGGGAAGGGGAACCTGAGTTTCATCAGGGTCAGATTCTGGCTGTGTAGAGTGCGAGGGGAATGTAGTGGTCTGGGTCAATGTACCAGCAGAATCATCTAGCACTGGCTGGGCATCAGTGCACTTGTGGCACCCCCAGGAGTACAGTCGCCACAGTGGCATTACCTTCCTCCTAGGGAGTGTGATGTCATGCTTGGGAGCAACGAAGGATCTCTCTAGCAGTTAAACCAACACACAACACAGTTCCCACTCCAGGCCAGCAGGGAGAGCTCTGAACCTGACGGCTGTGCAGCTGCTCTCTGTGGTCGGGAAGAGGGAAGTTAGGGCAGTCTGTGAAGGGAAGGGGAAGTGTGTGGACGTGAGAAGGGGAGCTGGAGGATGAGCAGAGTTAAGGCTCACTTCTAGCTGGAGAGCATGGTCCGGATTCCGGCCTCCGAGTTTGTAGGGACACTGACGGTCCTGCAGCAGAAACCAGAGGAAGTAGCAGCTGTAAATGCTCTGTTCCCAACTAAGGCTCGGAGGCCCCAGCAGCGATGTGTGTGAGCCAGAAGGAAAAGGCTACGGCTGCCTGCCATACGAGAAAGTTCCAAAAGAGATTCAACAGGGGGAACTTCAGTGAACTCAGTACTGCGAGTACCTCAGATAAGCGCTAGAACGGAGGCCACACTACCTATCTGCAGATAGAGAATTCCTAATTTGCTTCCAGGCTGACCAAATCCTTCTCCATCTGTACGGCACTTACCAAGTACAGGTAAAGGAACTGCACGACTGTGTTTGTCATCTTCCTCCTGCGTCTGGCGCACGGCTCTGCTACATCCTGCACTGCACACCATCTACCAATTCTTTCATCTGCCCTGCGACTACGGCCCTACCTGTGCAGGGCTTCTACATCTTAGCTGCACCACAAAATCTGTCCCAGAGAAGCGACACTGCAGCACTGGTCAATCTGATCAGAAACCACAGGTGGCGTCACGTATCATTCACCTATAAACGTAATTCACCCCTTTGCATGGATGCCCAGGCCCACGGACCGGGTCACCACCACCGTGACACATCCCTCTGAGATACCGGCCCGGTACCGATAAACCCCACTGCCCTGGCTGGCGACCCACACTCCATGTCAGATTCATCTTGGACTGGGAAATTCACTATTTGACTTGATAACCCAGGCATGGTATGTGAGAAAGAGCTACATGGACTAATGTGAAGTGTGGCCTGCTGCATTATTCACTTTTGGTGGGGGTGAAGGACACAAGGAAAGGGGTTCTTCCTGACCAGCAGCCAGCACTTGACAACTCTGTGCTTGCATTTTTTGAAACTTCAGAAGAGGAGGGCATATTAGCTGGAGTCTGTTTCGGCAATGTAAGCCAAAACCAGTTCCTGATGCTCCGGCTTTAAAAGCGGTTAACCTACTCCCAGAAAAGGTAGCCTTCCAGGCATTCCGGAGCCAGACCATGATGCAGGCTCAACACCTCCTGCCTTAGCTGCTATTGTGCTTTTGCCACTACCAGCAGATGCACCACCACCATCAGTACCAGCTGGCCCCCCCACGCCCACGTCCGCGGCCTCTTCCACCATACTTACAAATTTTAGAGAAAATGTACCCAAAATAACATCAGATATATGGTACTGTATCAGAAGCGTACAGCTGTATACAGTCAAAGGATAACTGTAAATCTCCGTACATATTTCATGAGTCACACAGAGAGCCTATTTCATGAGTCACACAGAGATGCTCTCAGGCTCAGTATGGATTAGACAAGAATATAAAAAGTAGAAAAAGGGTACAGTATCATCAGATAGCAGGTATATATAGAATAGTTTAAACATCCTAAATCTCCGTATATATTTCAGGAGGCAGACACAGACGCTCTCAGGCTCAGTATGGATTACAACACAATATAAAAAGCCGTAAAACGTTAATGGATCTGAAGCGTACAGCTATATACAGTGTAGGGGTCATTGTCAATCTCAGTATTTATTTCCAGAGTCAGAAACAGACTCTCACTTGGTCAGTTTGGATTAGACCAGAATATAAAAAGCAGTAAATGGGTAATGTATCACAAGCGTAGAGCAATGTTGGGGTAATTTTTAAATCTAAATATAAATTGCAGGAGTAAGACTCTCACACGCTCAGGATGGATCACACCACAATATAAAAAGAAGATCCGCAAGAAATAATCACACATGTGGGCCAATGTTCCAGGTGTCAATGATACTTAGAGTGGTGGGTGTAGGAGGACTTTCTTGCAGAAAGGGTACAGTATCACCAGATACCAGGTATATATAGCATAGTTTAAACATTAAAAATGTACGTCTATATATCAGGAGTAGTGTTGAGCCACCCCGCTAGTGTTCGAGTTCGGTTCGTCGAACAGGAGGCAAGTTCGTCGAATGTTAGTCGAACACCATCGAACCCCATTGAAAACAATGGCAGGCAAACACAAACACATACAAACACATAGAAAATACATACAAAACACCTTAAAAGGTGTCCCAAAGCAGACAAAATGCCCAGAAGACACAAATAACATATGGAAAAGGGCAACTACATATAGTAAAGAGGTGGAGGAGTAAAAGGAGGAGGAGGAGACACAGATATAGGCATTTCATGCCCTTATAAAGTCAAGAAAGGCTGGAATAAAAATCTAAAATAAAAAAAAAAAATTCTAAAATCAAAGACGATCATATACTGTCGGACTTCCCACCATAAATTATGCCAACTGCCGATCGGGCGGCGTTATTCCCACGACCCTCCGAACAGCGTCCATGAAGGCAAAGTGTTTGGTTTCCAGGGGCAGTATGGTTGCAACGCTGAACCTTAAAGGAATGTCCAGAAGGGCACCACCAGGAGTGGAGCCTGCGGCTTAATTGGACTCCACACGGGCAACCTCAACCATGCCAGCCACGGGAAGGATGGACAGATTGCAAATTTTCTCGATTCTGTGGGTGGTGGTGCATGGCCGTTTTAGTTGTGCTAGCAATTTGTCAGCTTAATTCCGTTAACGAACGAGACTCCGGCATGCCCCCGCGGTCCGCGTCCAGCTTACTAGAGGGACACGCGAGGCTCTGGCACGCGAGATCGAGCAATAACAGGTCTGTCATGCCCTTACATGTCCGGGCGGTACGCTGAAAGGACCAGCGTGTGTCGCTTACAGGTGCAGATAACCCGCTGAACCCAGTTAGTGATGGGGATCTGGGATTCCAATTCTTCCCCGCGAACAAGGATTTCCCAGTAAGTGCAGGTCAACCGGAATTGCGGAATTAGGCCTAACCGGCATTCCATAAACAATGTGAAAAAATTAAGTGTCCAAACCACAGGTGCTGTCGCTTGCTTAACAGCTGGGCTCCTCTGCTGAGTAGCACACAGTTCTTACATAAACAGGCGGCATAGCTTGGTTCACGGGTGGGCAACTCTGCTGAGTAGCAGACACAGTTACTAGGCCCAAAAGTATTAACTGGGCTAAATGCAGTCAAAAACTGGTTCATTCATAAACAGGCGGCAAAGCTAGGTTCACGGGTGGGCTCCTCTGCTGAGTAGCAGACAGTGCTACAAGGCCCAAAAGGATTTTCTGGACAAGATGCGTTAAAAAATTATTAGAAACACACACGGTGTAGCTCCTTGACAGGTGTACTACACCGCTGGCTACCACACACCGCTACTATGCCATGAAACAGTCTATTAACATTGAAAACCATTATTAATGTGAAAATAAAGTTACGCTTTTGGTGAACGAACCGTTCTCGAACGGAACCTCTATCAGTCAAATTTTAAGCCAAGTGGTCGAGTTCGACGAATGGCTCGAACACCGCCCAAAACAGCTCGAATTTGAACTTGGCGAACAGTTCGACTCGAACACCGCTCATCTCTAATCAGGAGGCAGATTCAGACGGTCTCAGGCCCATTATGGATTCGACAAGATTGTAGAAAGTTGAGGAAGGGTACAGTATCACCGGATACCAGGTGTATATAGCATAGTTTACACATTAAAAATCTATGTCTATATATCAGGAGGCAGACTCAGACGGTCTCAGGCCCAGTAAGGATTTGACAAGATTGTAGAAAGTTGAGAAAGGGTACAGTATCACCGGATAAGAGGTATATTAAAAATCTCTGTGTATATTTCCGGAGTCCGACAAAGACACTCACAGCCTCAGTATGGATTAGACAAGAATCAAAAAAGTAGAAAAAGGTTAATGTTTTCGAAGGGTACCCCAGTATACACTGTTAGGGTATTTTTAAATCTTCATATATATTTCAGTCTCAGTAAGACAGTGCAGACTCTCCGCAAGAAGAAACGAGATGGATACAAGTACAGACGGAAAGTCGAGTGATTGCAGAAATTTTGGAATTACTAATCATGGGAAAAACTCCCGGGAGAATTCTCAGAGGCGATACTGACTCTCAATTACTTTGTCTGTGGAGACAGCGAAAACAGTTCTTTGTGAAGAAAGGGTTGCTTTATCGCAGTACCGTGGATCCCATCACCGTTACTCATCTCCATCAAATTGTGATCACAGGGAGAGATGTAGACATGGTCCTCACTGCCTATCATGATCTGTCAGGTAACTTTGGAGTGCAAAAGACAGAAGCCACAGGCCGTAGGCGATTCTATTGGATTGGCATGAGAGGACACATTTAAAAATGTGGGCAGGAATGTCACACGTCTGAGTAGGAAAACTGTGAAAGTTGATGATAAACCACCACTGCATCTCATTGTGAGTCGACGTCCATAACAAATGGAAGCCATGGACCATCTGAAGATAGAGACCAGCAGGACAGGGCATAGCTACGTCTTAACCATCATCTATCAGTTCACCAAATTTGTAGTGGCAGTCCCAGTGAAGCATTTAACAGCCCAGACTACACAGCGGTGGAGCAGGGAGAGGTAAGTATTGCAACTTGCAAGTGCTGTGGCCATGAGCAAGCAGGGGGGGCCCACTTGGTACTGGCACAGGGCCCCTCACAGTATGCCGGTGTGTCTGACGGCGAGTGGGAACCCCTCACCGTCAGAGACACTGTATTGTACTATGAGGGGCCCTGTGCCAGCAGGGGGGCCCACTCGTGGGCGGCGGTACTGGCACAAGGCCCCTCATAGTACGCCGGTGTGTCTGACAGCGGGTGTGCACCCCCACCGTCAGAGACACTTGATTGTACTATGAGGGACCCTGTGCCAGTGCCGTCGCCCAAGAGTGGGCCCACCCACCTGTCCAGAGCAGCGGCACTTGCACGGGTGCGTGCGCCAGGTGGTGACCCCGACCCTGGGGGAGGAGGCAGTCCAGTTAGGGAGGTTGAAAAAATGGCATATGTTGATGTTGGACATTCAGCAGCTGCAAATGGAGGAATTGGAGAAGTCAGAGGAAGAGGACAAAGGCGAGCCATTTTTCTGGCAACCTACGTGTCAGCAGGGGAAGGTGGGACAAAATCCTTTGAAACCCATGCATGGTTCATTTTAATGAAGGTTAGATCATCAACATTTTGGGTCGACAGACGGGTCCTTTTTTCTGTCAGGATTGATCCAGCAGCACTGAAGACTCTTTCGGATAGCACACTAGCAGCAGGGCAAGCGAGCTCCTGTAAGGGATATTGTGCCAATTCGGGCCAGGTGTCCAGTTTACAGGCCCAATAGTCAAAGGGGAATGACCTGTGAGGGAGAACATCGATATGGGAGGAGAAGTAGTTTGTAACCATAGTTGACAACTGCTGTCTCATGTCACTTTCAATCGATGCAGTATTACCAGTCGTGTGAGCGGTACTTGAAAAATCAGTCCACAACATGGTCATGAAACCCTTGTCTCCAACGCCACTTCGGATGTGTGCACCGCGAACACCTCTTCCATGTTGCCCCCTATGGCTCGTGGGAGAACCATCACCGCTGTGTGCTGGGAATGCCTCAAACAAACGGTTTACCACAGTTGCTTGTTTGTTAGCCAATATTAGCTCTAGGTTCTCCTGTGGTATGATCTTTTGGAATTTGCCTTTATAGCATGGATCCAGGATGCTGGCCAACCAGTAGTCATCATCGTTCATCATTTTGGCAATGCGGGGGTCCCTTTTTAGGATCTGCAAGGCATAATTACACGTGTGGGCCAATGTTTCAGGTGCCAATGATGCACTGCGAGTGCTGGGTGGAGGAGCACTTTCTGGCAAATACACATCCCTCCAGTCACGCACAAACCCTGTACCTGACCTTGCCACACCAACATTTTCTCTTGCCCTCTGAGAAGCATCCTCCTCTTCCTCATCCAGGAGAGTTCCCTGAGCAGACAATGGCTGACTGTCATCAAGACTTCCCTCCTCTTCCTCCTCGGCTGCAGACGCCTGCTCCTTAATGTGCGTCAAAGTTTGCATGAGCAGACGCATAAGTGGGATGCTTATGATGGCGTCGTCTGCACTTATCAGCCGTGTGCATTCCTCAAAACACTGAAGGACTTTACAGAGGTCTTTCAGCTTCGACCACTGCACACCTGACAACTCCATGTCTGCCCTCAAACTGCCTGCCCGTGTATCCTCCCACAAATGCATTACAGCCTGCCTCTGTTCGCACAGCCTCTCAACCATGTGCAGGGTGGCGTTCCACCTTGTTGCAACGTCGATAATTAGGCGGTGCTTGGGAAGGTGGAGCAATCGCTGCAGCTTCTGCACACGACTGGAGTGTACGGGCGACCGGCAGATGTGCGAGCACAGTCTTCGCACCTTATGGAGAAGGGCTGTTAACTCCAGATAATTATTGAGGAAGCACTGCACCACCAGGTTCAAGGTGTGAGCCAGGCAAGGTATGTGTCTGAGTTTTGCAAGGGCTATGCCACAAAATTCCAGCTCTAACTACCGACTACTAACTACCTTGCCTGCCTGAAGATGTAGACTGCCCAGCCATGACTCAGTTTGTCGCTGCAAGTAGTCGGCCAGTACCTCCGCGGTGTGTCTGTTGTCGCCCAAACACATCATCTTCAACACAGCCTGCTAACGCTTACCACAAGCTGTTCAACACCTCGTGTGCAACACTGGCAGCTGCGGATGGAGTGCTCGTGTGAGTGCGCTCTGTGGACGAGCTTTCGCTTCTGGAGGAGGAGGGTCGAACGCCTACAGCCAACTGTTTCCTATACCGTGGGCTAGGCAGCACTGTCCCACCGCCGCTGTCCCCTGTGGACCCTGCATCCACCACATTACCCCAGTGCGCAGTGATGGACACGTAACGGCCCTGGCCATGTCTACTGGACCATGCATCTGTTGTGAGGTGCACCTTGCCACTCACTGATTGCTTGAGTGCATGGACAATGCAGTCTTTAACATGCAAGTGGAGGGCTAGGATGGCTTTTCGAGAAAACACGTGCTGACTGGGTAGGTCATAGTGTGGTACTGCGTAGGCCATGAGCTCGTGGAAAGCTTCACTTTCAACCAACCGATAGGGCATCATCTCTAACGAGATTAGTTTGGCAATGGGGGCGTTCAAAGCCAGTGTACGCGGATGAGAGGATTAGTACTTTCTTGTTCTACTCAGAGTCTCTGGTAGGGTGAGCTGGACTTGAGAGCTGCATATGGTGAAACTAGCGGTGGACATGGCGGACTGAGAGAGGGTTGGTGATGGTGATGGTGTTGGTGGTCTTGCTGATGGCCTAGATTCTGTCTCTTGTAGCAATAACATTGTGATTCCCTGACTGCTTTGGCTTTGCGACAACACCTCAACATGTGCTGCTGGTGGTGTGCTAACCGGTGGGCTTACAGTGGGGGAAGCGATGTAGCGTTGCTGACTACCTTCATTCGGAGCAGGTGCACATGTGGTACGTGAGGTTTGGTAGTCCATCCACGCTTGCAAGTGCATGGTGGTTAAATGTCTAAGCATGCAACTGGTATTCAAATTTCTCACATTTTTCCCTCGGCCAACGGTCTTTGCGCACTTCTTACAGATAACTTTTGCCTGATCATTAGGATTTTGTTCAAAAAAGTGCCACACTGCACTCCTCCTACTATGGAAGACATTTTGAGACCTTGCACACTGTGCTAATTTGACCATCTGGCCAAGCTGTCCTGCAACTCTTTTGTTTTTTGTAACCCCTTTTTTCGACTGCTAGGGGCCTGCCAGATAACAGCTGTTGCGATGTCGATGCCCGCTGCGGATCCTCCTCCTCCTCTTCTGAGCTATTGGCAGCGGCACCCTCTTCCCCCAATGGATGCCAATCTGGGTCAACAACTGGGTCATCCATCACCTCCTCTTCAATTTCATGTGCACCTTCCTCTGTGTCACCGTGTAAGGTGGTACAGTATGCGGGAAGGGGCACCTGAGTTTCATCAGGGTCAAATTCTGGCTCAGTACACTGCGAGGACAATGTAGTGCGCTGAGTGAATGTACCAGAAGAAAACTCTAGCAGTGGCTGTGCATCAGTGCACTCCATGTCAGATTCATCTTGGACTGGGGAATTCACGGTTTGACTTGATAACCCAGGCATGGTATGTGAAAAGAGCTCCATGGCGTAATCTGTAGTGTGGCCTGCCGCATTCTTCACTTTTGGTAGGGGTGAAGGACACAAGGAAAGGTGTTGTTCCTGACCAGGAGCCTCCACTGATGACTCAGTGCCTTTATTTTTTGAAACTTCAGAAGAGGAGGCGATAGAGCTGGAGGCTGTGTCAGCAATGTAAGCCAAAACTTGTTCCTGAAGCTCCGGCTTTAAAAGCGGTTTACCTACTCCCAG
This sequence comes from Dendrobates tinctorius, assembly GCF_039654945.1. NCBI lineage: Eukaryota > Metazoa > Chordata > Amphibia > Anura > Dendrobatidae > Dendrobates > Dendrobates tinctorius. Next base: position 24,071,971 of record NW_027361802.1, on the reverse strand, counting down.
AAAAGGGAGCCTTTGAGGCCTTGTGGAGCCAGACGATGACGCAGGCTCAACACCTCCTGCCTTAGGTGCTATTGTGCTTTTGCCACAACCAGCAGATGTACCACCACCACCATCAGTACCAGCTGGCAACCCCCGCCCACGGTCTCTTCCACCATACTTCCTCATTTTTGGGAAAATGTACCCAAAATACCACCAGCTATATGGTACTGTAAAGCAAGGTACAAGGTGTATATAGTATTTGGGAGAATTTGAATCTCCCTAGAGATTTTAGGAGGCTGAACAATTATCTCAGGCCCACTATAGATTACACCTCAATTTAACAGGCTGAAATAGGCTGGTGTATGACAAGGTACAAGGAGTATATAGTATTGGGGAGAATTTGAATCTCCCTAGAGATTTTAGGAAGCTGACAATGATGCTCTCAGACCAAGTATGGCAGCAGGCAGCCTAATAAGCAGGACTGATGCACACAAAAGTGTGGAAAAAAGAACGCTTGGTAACTGTGCAGAAAAGAGGAAGAAAAGTATTTTTGCTTTTAAAAAAAGCAGTTTGCACAGCAGTGTGCAAACAAGCAATGCAGCTATCAGGGAGCCTTATAAGGCAGCCTAATAACCAACAGAGCTGATGCACACAAATATATCCTCCCCTATCACTGCACACAAACTGCTGTGTTGTACAGTGAAAATCGCTACCAGCAGAAGCAGTTTTTTTTATTCTTCTTCCCTGCCTAATGCTCTCCCTTATTCAGAATCAGCAGCAGCAACCTCTCCCTATGCTAAGATCGGCAGAAGTAAGATGGCGGTCGGCGTGGACGCCCTTTTATAGCCCCTGTGACGCCACACAAAGCAAGCCAATCACTTGCATGCCCTTCTCAAAGATGGTGGTGACCGCTGCCCATGTCATCGAGTTGCCCACAGTGTGCGTCCTCCATCATTGGCTGAAAAAGGGCGCTGGAAGCATCATTTGAAACGCGACTTTGGCGTTCTGGTCGCCGACCTCATGGCCGACCTCACGCTATGGTCAGGCTTCGTTTCATGAAACCCGACTTTAGCGAAAGTCGGCGACTTATGAATTTGACCGACCCGTTTCTCTCAACTCTACTAGAGAGCATTTGGATTATCCAGAATAGTATTGGGAGAATGTCATATGGTCTGATGAAACTATATATATATATATATATATATATATATATATATATATATATATATATATGTGTCTAATAGATAGGACTTTTCCAAGCTTGGCAATACTAAATGTGTTTACTTTAAACGTCTTTATTTTTTTTCTGGAGAAGAGGAGAGCGATTCAAATTTATGCTTTTTATGTGTCCTCTTTTCTTTTTTTACTTCGATCTGTTTTTAATCCTCATAGGGAACTTGAACCTGCAATCATTTGATCGCTTGTACTCTACATATATTGCAATACTTCAGTATTACAGTATATAATCCTAATCATGGTCTCCTATGAAGCCTGTCACATGCTGGGTTTCATAGAAGTACCAAAATATCATTCACAGAGATTCATTCAACTGACCCCTGACTGCAACCTATAGGCCATCTGTGACGGATTGAGGGGGTCAATGGGTGCCTGGTACAGTCACCTGGGCAGAATTGCATGATTTAAATGCTGCGGTTGATGATTGACAGCGACATTTAAAAGGTTAACAGCAGCAACCGCACCTCACTCATGTCGCTGATGTTGGAGGCAAATGATGGCTGAGTAATATAGCCAGTATTTGCCTTGTGTGCAGCAGTATCAATTCCTGAGCTCAATACATACACCCACATCCACTTTATTAAATTGTAAGGTGATGGACAAATGAGAGGACACGTTCAAGTAAACTAACTGCAAGCGAACACCACCATCCATCTACTGATCAAACATGATAGCGAAAGTGAAAGCAAACAGGATTATAGTAGTAGGAACCCCAAAAGTGGAAGTGCATGTTCCCGGGGAAGAGATTGTAGACGACAACGGGTCAGGTGAGAGTTGTGTCTCAGTGACAAAATATAAAAAGGCCTGGACGGGCAGAGAAGGGATTAGTTGTTGTCAGGGACTACACCAGGCAGGTCGTGTGTCTGCTAAGTGGGCTTAAGCGATCATCGTCACAGAAAGGGTCCAAGGGCAGTCAGATCCCGGAGAAGGCCTGAGCTGAGTAGAAGACTGTGACCCGTGGCAGTAGTAGGAAGACGATGATCTGCAGCAATAGAAGACCGTAACCATAGCCGAACAAGGCTTGAGAGACAATACGGCTCACTTATGAAGGACTTGCGGCCGAGTAGGAAATTCTTGTGACCCCATGTAAACCTCTGAAATACGTGATTCAGACATATACACTATCCTTGTGTATACAAATAGAACGTTGAATAAGATAAAGCATTTAGCTTGGTAAGTGCCGTGAAGTACTGTACTGCTCTTATTATTTGGTAGTGAAGTCTTCACTTACAACCTCACTCACACATTGTATAGATGGGGGTTAGTATTGGGATTCAGAGCTACATCATTAACATGAAAATCAAAAAGTGATGTATCATGTGTCCCTTGCTGTGACTGTTATAATGATTCTATGATTTAAAAAAGAAAAAAAAAAAAACGTTATTGGCTAGATTCCAAGGAAACTATAAACATTTGGGTTTTTAGTAAGCCAGAGTGAGCCTGACCCTCAGCAATCGGCTGGTTTTGCCAGCACCCATGTGTTCTAATAAAAGCACATAGAAAGGCGTGGGGGCAGTTGAGATAACTCCATTTCGTTTCATTTATGGTAGCTTTTCCATGAATGTATTATCTTATTCAACGTTCTAGTTGCATACACGGATAGTGTATATGTCTGAATCACGTATTTCAGAGGGATTTGTAAGTTCCTAGGAGCAGGGTGTGTATAAAGGGCCTGTCACACTAAGCGATATCGCTAGCAATATCGCTATAACGTCACTGGTTTTGTGACGTTATAGCGATATTGCTAGCGATATTGCCATGTCTGATACTTACCTCCGACCGGCTGCCCCGCTGGTTATCGCTGATCGCGCGAGAACGTCCTGGACTGTTTCTCGTCGTCAGCTTCCTGTGGCGCCGACGAGCGACGCGTGGACGCGGGCGGGAGGACGTCTTCATCGCCTCGTCTGCAGGTAAGCAACGACCCCAGACCGCTGCTATGTCCCTGGTGAGATCTGCCTGTGTGGCAGCTCACTAGCGACCACTTAGCGATGCACCAGCGATCCTGACCGCGTCATATCGCTGGTCGGGATCGCTGGTGCATCGCTAAGTGTGACAGTACCTTTAGTCTATAAGCTCCCAAGGGCAGCCTGTATAGTGTATATTAGATTGTTATCGCCTAGGAGCAGGGTGTAGATTATTGTGTATGCTGTCAACTGCATGTATATTAGATTGTAAGCTCCTATGAGTAGGGTGTAAATTATTCTTTAAGTTCTCAGCGGCATGTATATTGTATATTAGATTGTAAGCTCCTAGGAGAAGGATATATTTATCCTTTCCATTCCAAGTCGGCTCTCCTGAGCTTATAATACATGCAGATATACAGCAATATGCAGCAGCACAGACATAATTCAGGGAACTATCCGATCGCCACAACTAGGGGTCAGGAAGGAATTTTATCCCCCTTGAGGCAGAACTCTCTGGGGGGGTTTCTTCACCTTCCTCTATCTTTCAGCCCAGTGGCTCTCATCCGGTCCTCAATGCCCGCAGCTAGTTCTGTGGCCTGTATGGGGCCTGATCTGAGACACATTGTGATCATGGTTTAATTTCTTAAAGAGCCACTAATATTTTTATTACAATGTTACTTATTGTTATTCCAATAAGGGATAAAAAGAAAGAAAACAAAAGCGTCACGGGAGTTTTTTTGGTGTTGACTTTTTTTTTTTTTTACACAGTTACAAAGATGGGAGTGATCATTCGTACCCTCAATACTCCACAAGTTGAACCAGGAATTATGGGGGGGCACCATTTACAGAAGGCAGACATATATCTCCACCAATTGTGGTATCATAATGTCGACTCCTGTCCCAAGTTACATTACAAATGTTACGGGGGCAGGGCTCTAAAATAGTACCATTTTTTTGGACTATAAGACGTACCCCAAATTTTGGGGTGGAAAATTGGAAAAGAGATTTTTGGTACTCACCGTAAAATCTCTTTCTTGGAGCCTTCATTTTGGGACACAGGTAACCATGGGTGTATGCTGCTGTCGCTAGGAGGCTGGCACTGTGCAAAAAAAGGGAAATAGCTCCTCCTCAGCAGTATACACCCAGCGACAGGCACAAAGCTCGTCAGTTAGTAGTAAAGCAGTAGGAGAACGATAACAGGAAAACTATGTACAAATCCTACAGAAAGGCATGTAGACCCAACAAAAGCACAAAACTAGGGAGGGTGCTGTGTCCTCCCAATGAAGGTGCCAAGAAAGAGATTTTACGGCGATTACCAAAAATCCCTTTCTTTATCGCTTCATTGGGGACATAGGTAACCATGGGACGTCCCAAAGCAGTCCCGAGGGCGGGAATTAAAATAAATAGAACAAATTAAGTCAGAAGGTGGGCGACCACCGCCTGCAAACACCTTTCTACCCATGCCAGCCTCGGCCCAGGCATGGGTATGATCCTGTAGAACCTTGTAAAGGTGTACAAAGACCAGGTCACGGCCTTGCCAATCTGATAAGCAGAGGCTAAATGGCAAACGGCACAGAAAGCACCCACCACATAGGTGGAACGAGCCCTTACACCCACTGAGGGGGAATGTCAGTCCATGGCGAGAAAAGCCTCCCAGATCGCCGAGTGAATCCAGTGGCCGATGGTAGAATAGGAAGCAGGGAGCCCCGTACGACAACCCTCAGAAATGACAAACAAGGAGTCAGAGTGTTTAAAGAAAGCGGTTCTTGAAGGATAGAATAGAAATGAGGGATTCTGACCAAATCCAGCTTGAGAAGAGACTTCTCCAGGGATGGACTGTTAAAAAATAAAGAGAAGGTAGAACGATCCTTACATTAATGTCTACCTTAGGCACGGATGAAGGGACAGGTCTGAGGAGCAGCATGTCCTGATGCAAAAAATGAGAAAACAGGGAGCGGCAAGTGCTGCAAGCTCAAAGACTCCCCTGATGGATGTGGTGGTTCATGAAAGGAGGGAGAACATAATGTCCTGAATGGGTTTGAAAAAGGGTGGCTGAGGAACGCCTAGTATGACATTAAGATCCCACGGTTCTATCAGAGGACGATATGGGGGCTCCAGGCGAGCGACGCCCTAAAGTAAATTCTTGACTTGGGGACAAGAGGAGAGATTTCACTGGAAAGGAACTGAAAGTGTGGAGACCAGCCCCCTAAGAGTACTGAAGGCAAGACCGGAATCAAGGCAGGTCTATAGCAGGGCCCGAAGGCCTTCTAATAACTACGGAAAAAGCACGAGGACATTGGCGTTTTGATCTATCCTGACCTGTATAACCTGGGGAGAGAAAAAAAACCAGGCCCCCCTCAGAATTTCAGCCTAAGTAGCCATGCCATTAAATTCACAGACAGAGAACTCTGATGGAATTCAAAGATCGAGAGCTCTGATGGAAGGGAGGGTCCTGTGAGAGTAGGTCTTGATGGTCTGCAAGCCTCCAGAGGACATCCGCAAGGAGATATACTAATCCCGCGTACTATGCCCTTCTGGGCCAATCCGGAATTACCAAAATTACCGGAACCCCCCCTCCGCCCTGATCTCCTATATGACTTTCGGAATCAGAAGAGGAGGGAAAAGAAAGGACAGTTGAAATTGAGACTATAGCGTCGTACCCGATGGCTAGAGGTTCACGGGACCAGGCTACGAAACAAGACACCTTGTGATTTGTCCAAGACGCCATGTCCAGGGTGCCTCGTCACTGACAAATTTGTTTGAAGACGGCGGTGTTGAAAGACTGCTCGCCTGAGGTGAGACTCTGAAGACTCAGGAAGTCGGTGGCCCAATTGTCCGCCCTCGGATGTGGCGCCAACGGATTCTAAGGAAACGATTTTCCGTGTAGGACGGAGGCGGAGGGTCCCCCATATCAGAGACTATCACACCGGCGCTGGTAGCCGAATGGAACGTTGTCGAGAAGGGAACCTCTTGTCCTAAGCTGACTGGAGAGCCCGTTGAAGAAAACGGGCATGGAACTGGGCAAACGGTACAGCTTCCATGGTGGCAATCATCTTTCGCGGTATTCTCATACAGAGCCGCAGGGGATGTCGAGACGGCCCTTCTCAGGAAACGGATCCTTAGAGAGAGGAGATCCTTTCTTCTGGAAGAAAGCGCTTGGCAGGAGCTGTGTCAAACAGCATGCCAAAGAACACCAGACAGCGAGACGTGATAAGGGAAGACTTTCCCTTGTTGGCTATGCAGCGGAGATGGGCGAGAGTGTCCAGAGAAGACTGAATATTCTGGCGATGAAAACGGATTGGTTTAACGGACCCTTGAACAACAGATCGTTCAGGTAATGATAAGTATCCCCTAGGAACGAGGAAGGGCTCTGACGGTTGCCATAAACTTTGTAAGCACCCTTGGGGCAGAGACCAGTACAAAAAAAGAAGGGCTATGAATTGGTAGAGCTCCTCCTGAATCGCGAAGGGGAGAAAAAACTCTGAAGTGGGTTGCAAATTGGGATATACAGATAAGCATCTTGAGTGTCCACTGTGCAGAGAAAGCTCCTCGGTTCCATAGATGCGATAACCGAGCACCATCTGGGAGTAACAGAATGGGACTCAACGGTTTAACCATTTGAGATCCAGAATCGGACAAAAGGAGCCGTTCTTCTTGGGAACCACAAAGAGGCTGGCATAAAACCCTGAAAGGTGTTCGTGAGAGGGAACAGGCTCAATTATCCCTGTCCGAAGGCAGCAGGAAATAGCTTGAAAAAGCCTGTGACCTGAGCCAGGTACCTTGGTGGACGGGACCTGAAAAGAACGTCTGCCTGGTGGGGAAGAAAACTCAATCTTGTAACCTGAGGTAACAATCTCTCTCACCCAGGCATCGTGGACCACCAACAACCAAGCATCCCGGAAAAAGAAAAAAAACAATTCCCATGTAGGAGTGACTCATCATGTAGAGAAAGAACAGTTGGAAAGAGACCCTGAGGACATTGAGGATCGACCTTTTGGACGCCAGTGAGGAGCTGGCTTGCAGGACAGTCTTCTCCTCTCTCTGTGGGTGGAAGAAAGGTAATGATGAGAAGAGGGCCGGGAGGGGAATAAAGGACAAAAGCAACGAAACTAGAGAAAGCGCCTCCTTGTGAAGGGCATCTTGGGTTAGGCTGAAAATGGAAACTACCCTTACCACTGGTAGCGTTTGAGATTATCTGGACCAACCTGGACCTAAAACAGCCTAGAACTCTGGAATGGAAAATTGGTTAGGGACTTCTTGGAAGATGGATCCAAGAAGCCAAAACCTCCGTACGGCAATGATATTGATGGTAACCGTAGCAGAACAACTGGTGGCGTCCAAAGACACTGTCAGAAAATATTTGTCAGCGTGAGCGATCTGTTCTGCAAGGTCAGTTAGGTCTCAGAAGGTGTTGCCGATAAAATACCTTGCCGTAGGAGTTCTACCCAGGTAAATATCCAAATGTTTCCTACCAGGAGAATGCTTCTCTGGATGTTCCCAATGTTTGACGAAGATTTCCTGAAATTTCTTGTAGCTGGAAAAAATCCAGGAAGGACGTCTTTCCTTCTTGAACGAGATGGAGAGGCCCTGGGGGAGACCTAATCGTCCCTAATATTAAAGGTGTGGATAACAGACAATATGACAATTGTCAACCGTATCTTATAGTTTTTGGAGTTTTGGTCTCCTTTGAGATGGGAGACTGACTGGGAATCAGGGTCGGACCCCAAAGCCACTTTGGAAAACGAGGCGTGGGATAACAAGGGCATCCTGGAGGATCTAGGGGGACCTGAAGCGCTGGACGCAGAGATGGAGTGGGCCAGCGTCCTGTACATATTCCCTGATCTGCCTTTCTGAGAATGATGGTCAGGTACAAGTGAATCACCGCTGGAGGCGTTCGGAGCACTGATAGCGAGTTGATAAGCGTCCTAGAACCTGCATCAGGAACTGTGACACTGAGTTCAGGTCAGAAAGAACTGATTGTGATGTAGCAACAGCCCACTTCGGGGGAGTGGGTGTGCTCTCACCCTGGGCAGCAGGGGGCTCCTGTGATGCGGGGATGATAGAAAAAAGGCTGCAAGTCTGTCAGAAAAGCAGAAGACTGGCCTGAAGGCACTTATTTATACAGAGGGAAAAGGCAAAGAGTATTAAAATAGAAGTACTGCGGGCAGGTGCCTCCTTTAAATGAAGATAATGCTGTGAATGGGTAATTCCCTAAAAAGAAAGGGGGTAGGAACAGTCCTGATAGGATTTCACAGAAATCAGTAACGGTACAGTTGTAGCTGCGTGCTGGGTCCCCTGGATCCGTCGGCTGTGATATGAATCACAAATTTATATAACAATGAAATGGGTAGATTGTTAAATGAATAAGATGCTGCCTATTTCTGTGCACGGTGATTATATTGTGCCAAGTACTGCTCATATGAGTGCGTGGTGCCTCACTCCTGAACAGGGGCCCACCAGAGGATTCACCTGTTCTCCTGTGGGCCAGTCCAAGCCTGCATACATATACTGTACAGTATATACACTCAATGCATATATATTTACATACAGTTCTTATATATATTATACACTCATATAGGCACTTTGCACATATATAGAAACATGTATATGAACTCACACAAATGCATATGCAGGTACTGGAAATAAATAAACCCCCTCGTCTGGCACATATCTATTTTCAGTAGGCAGCTTTTCTCTCCTCTCTCCCTACTTGTTGTGATACAGTAGGAGGAAGGGCACTCTATATACTCAGAGTAGTGACTGAACCAGCGCCAGCACCGCCCTGTGACTGATGTGGCGCAGCGTTTGGCTAAGTATGGGCTCCGGGCAGGTTAACAACGCTAGTATCCTGCAGATTAAAAACATATCTGCAGGTTAATAGCGTTTTTTCTGGTCACAATTCCCTTTAAATGTACATGTTCATACTTTTTCTCAAAACAGCCAAAATATATCAATTCTGCAGAATTTTCTTTTGGGTTACAGCTTTGGATATTGAGGTCCTATATCTTACTTAGTTTCTTTCTTGGACCATCCCTTTTTTCCTCTTCTTCCTCATCCTCATTTACTTCTGGGATCTGCTGCTCAGGTTCCTTGCTTTCAGACTGAGGTATGAGACTGGTCACAAAGCTCATAGTGTTCAGAAGAGCCTCAGTGTGGAGATAGACATCCAAAGATGAGAAGTTCACCTATTAAAGAAAGAACAAAAACCAGTCCTCTATAACATTTGTCATAAATATTACATATGCAGACCCCAATACAGAGTCAGGAATATGGAAACCTGTACACATTGTATTTCGTGAAGCAGCTGGTTTACATTCTATTTTCCACACACGTGACCTGATTTTTTGATATCTTTTATGATAAACACGTCAAAAAAATCTCCTCCTACCTGGTCTCCCCCCAAATTTCAAAGTAAAAATATAACATGTTTTCTATATGTTCTATTGACCACTTAGATAAAAATATCTATTGCCAAACATACCTTTATTGATTGTTCAATATTTTTGTAGATAGTCTTGAATTCTGGACCATTTACATCTGCCTAAGTATACAAAATGAAAAAGATCAGTAAAACTAACCAAACGTAAAACTGAAAAAATGTGAAAGATATAGTAAGATGTTAGAGCATATTTCCTTCACCCCCCCCCCCAATACCTTGATATATTCCATGATTAAAAGATCATCAGTTGTATTATCCAGTGTTGTGATAAGATAAACAGGTTTATCTTCATCATCTTAAATGGGAATAAAAATCAGAACGAATGTCATTGGACAATTAGGAGATGATGAAATTTGGGAAGTCAATAATCAGTAAGACTTTACCTGTATACTGGGGGCACTTTAAAGCAATCTCTCTTAGAAATGCATTGGCTGACATATCAAATGTTCGTACATTCAGTTCTGTGCCAAGTCCCAAAATCTCCATTTGCATGACCGATGTTTCGGTATCTTCAGACAGACTACACAGATGCAGTGCTACCTGTTAGGCACATTAACAAAGATTTATACCCTACAGTAATGTTACCTCAGCTAACAATAATTACAACACATTCTAAAACATGAATTCAGATTATTTTGGGTTAATTCTATGACTTACAACTGGTATTTCAAATCTCATCTGAAACTCAGTCATGTTTTTCAGAGTCTCTTGCTTTGCCAGTCTCTTCCTTCTGCTGCTGCTACTCCTGCTCAATGAGCCATTAGTGGTTTCAAAGAACGGCAGGTCTTCGACAGGACTGGTGGGTGCGTCATAGAATTCATCGCTTTCGGATTCCAAATCTGAAAGTGTTCATGACCGGGAAAATGAGAAAAAAACACATTTACTTAAGATCACTTTTGTATGCATCTGTTATGTAACTAAGATCACTTTTGTATGCATGTGTTATTTTCCTAAGATCACTTTGGTTGGAGAAATGTAACTGCACAAAATCTGATCACTCAAATATATAATGCTCTCTGGTAAATTCCAACATTTGAGCAAAATTCAGTCGCGTAACATACTAATGTACAGACATATAAGGAAAAATGTACAATTCGGACGACAAATTAAATTTAATTAAAGGGGTTGGTCACTACTTTACATGTGAAGTAACTGCCAAACATGTTTCCAGGGCCGCTGAGCGGAGATGGAAGAGAACCCATTCTACTGAGCACTTCAACGCATACAAGCAGTCCCGTGCCAGCTTTAAGTCCACGCTCTCTGCCGCAAAGCAAACTTACTTCGCATCTCTGATATACTCCCTGTCTCATAACCCTAAACAGCTCTTCAACACTTTTAATTCTCTACTCCACTCCACAGCACCTCCTCCCCCTCCTCTCATCTCTGCTGAAGACTTTGCCTCCTTCTTTAAGCAGAAGATCGACACGATCAGACAAAACTTTGGCCCGCAGCCCCCAATGACCCTCTTAACCGCTCAGCCCTGTTCTGAAAAAGCCAGCTTCTCCACCATGACAGATCAGCTCTCCACCCTTCTGTCAAGATCACACCTCACCACTTGTGCCCTCGACCCACTCCCGTCCCACCTCATCCCTAACTTGGCCACAATCCTCATCCCATCTCTAACACACCTATTCAACCTTTCACTTACAAATGGTGTCTTTCCCTCATCCTTCAAACATGCCTCAATCACACTCATCCTCAAAAAGCCCTCCCTTGACCCATCCTCTGTGTCTAACTATCGCCCGATATCTCTTCTCCCTTACGCCTCAAAACTACTGGAACAGCATGTATATCTTGAACTGTCCTCACACCTCTCCTGTTCCCTCTTTGATCGGTTACAATCTGGCTTCCGACCGCATCACTCAACTGAAACTGCCCTAACTAAAGTCACTAACGACTTACTAACCGCCAAGAACAAGAGACACTACTCTGACCTCCTTCTCCTGGACCTGTCCTCTGCCTTCGACACCGTAGACCATTTCCTCCTGCTACAGATTTTCTCATCTCTTGGCATCACAGACTTGGCCCTATCCTGGATCTCATCATACCTGACGGTCCGTACATTCACTGTCTCCCTCTCACACACCACCTCCTCACCTCGCCCCCTGTCTGTCGGTGTTCCCCAAGGCTCTGTCCTAGGACCCCTACTATTCTCCATCTATACCGTCGGCTTGGGACAGCTCATAGAATCCCATGGTTTGCAGTATCACCTCTATGCCGATGACACGCAGATCTACCTATCTGGACCCGACCTCGCCTCCTTACTGACTGACATCCCACAATGTCTGTCTGCTATCTCAGCCTTCTTCTCTGCTCACTTTCTCAAACTGAACATGGACAAAACAGAATTCATCATCTTTCCCCCATCTCACTCTACCCCTCCACCAGACCTATCCATCAATGTCAATGGCTGCTCTCTTTCCCCAGTTCCGCATGCCCGGTGCCTTGGGGTGATCCTCGACTCTGCGCTCTCTTTCAAGCCACATATCCAAATTCTCGCCTCCTCCTGCCGCCTCAAATTCAAAAATATTTCCCGGATCCGCTCATTCCTCAACGACGAAACCACAAAAACACTAGTGCACGCTCTTATCTCCCACCTCGACTACTGCAACCTCCTACTCTCTGGCCTCCCCTCTAGCACTGCTCCAGTCCATCCTACACTATGCTGCCTGACTAATCCATCTGTCTCCCCGCTATTCCCCAGCCTCCCCCCTATGCCAGGCCCTTCACTGGCTTCCTATTGCCCAGAGGATCCAACTCAAAACCCTAACCATGACATACAAAGCCATCCACAACCTGTCTCCTCCATACATCTGTGACATGGTCTCTAGGTACCTACCCGCACGCAACCTTCGATCGTCCCAAGATCTCCTTCTCTACTCCCCCCTTATCTCTTCTTCCCACAACCACATACAAGACTTCTCCCGTGCTTCCCCCATACTCTGGAACTCCCTACCGCAACACATCAGACTCTCACCATCAACGGAAACCTTCAAGAAGAACTTGAAGACCCACCTGTTCCGACAAGCCTACAGCCTGCAATGATCCTCGGTCTACTGAACCACCGCACGACCTGCTCTACCCTCTCCTACAGTTTCCTCACCCATCCCTGTAGACTGTGAGCCCTCGCGGGCAGGGTCCCCTCTCCTTATGTACTTGTGTGTCCCTTGTCTTACACTTGTATATTACTCTTGTATATAGTACACTTGTCTATATTTTCCCTTTTCACATGTAAAGCGCCATGGAATAAATGGCGCTATATAAATGCATAATAATAATAAACATAAGCACTTCACCTTGCTTTTGCAAATGCTGCTGTAACCCAAGATGCCCTTCTGGTTGCATCATCTCTAGCGGAGAATCTCCTGCATCCTGTGATGTCATGTAAAAACTTCTTTCAGATCTGGACTCTGGAAATTGTTGGGTGGGGGTAGCTTGCCATGTAGGTGGGCAGGTCGTTCCATGTGGATGGGGTTCCATTCAACAAAGCACACACTGCTGCTGTGAATGCTGCTGCAGACACAGCTCTCCGTTATATCTGTATGTATATAGAAGGGTGCATATACATGTACACACAGCGCTCTGTACCCTGTATAATGTATATACACCCTGCTGTATTACCTCTATTGTAAACATACATTCATATTTCTCTACCCATCCATCCATCAATGAGAGGGAGTAGAGTACAATCTTTATTGCCAGGGCTGATGTTTTGGTGTTTTGTGCATTACTTCTATTCTCTGTAACAGTTTCCAGTACAGGAAATTGTACAGAGACAATGTGTGACATTGGGGTGGAGTGGGAGGGGTTTAAGCAGAGTTACAGGTCTGTGCTCACTGCTGGCTTTCAGCCTAGCACAAGTAATGATGCGAAATGTAGTCAGAAGGGAGCATAGCTGATGCAAAGGACATGAAATAAGCAAACAGGCAGAAAACAACAAGAAACTTAGCAGAAAAGTTAAATGAGGATTAGTGATGAGCAGGTATACTCGTTGCTTGGGTGTCCTCCAAGTATTTTGGCGTGCTCGGAGATTTAGTTTTCGTCATCTCAGCTGCATGATTTGCGACTTGTAGACAGGCTGAATACATGTGGGAATTCCCTAACAAACAGGCATTCCACACATGTATTCAAGCTGTCTAGCAGCCACAAATCATACAGCTGAGGTGACGAAACATGGATTTTTGTGAGTACTCACCGCAAAATCCTTTTCTCCGAGATGCTCATTGGGGGACACAGGTACTGTGGGTGTATGCTACCGCCATCTGGAGGCTGACACCAAGTAAATAACACAAGGTTAGCTCCTCCGCCGCCGCATACACCCTCGCCCCAATTACGGGCGGAAACCAGTTTAGTGCAAAAGCAGTCGGAGAAAGAACGAAAATCAGCCTTAACGCAGATAACAATATGTCTGGAAAAGATCCACCCTGACATCAACAAAAAATGCACATTAATTAAATAAAAAACAGAGCCAACTTGGCTAACAGGGTGGGTGCTGTGTCCCCCAATGAGCGTCTCGGAGAAAAGGATTTTGAGGTGAGTACTCACAAAAATCCATGTTTCTCCTTCGTCTCATTGGGGGACACAGGTACTGTGAGACGTCCTAAAGCAGTCCCTGGGTGGGAAGTTGACTCACCAATCAAAGCTACATGCACCTCCTGTCTAAAGGTGCGCCACCTCTGCTTGGAGAATCCTTCTACCCAGGTTCGCATCTGACGAAGCCTGAGTATGGACATTGTAATGTTTAGTAAACGTGTGCAAGCTGGACCAGGTCGCTACCCTGCACATTTGTTCCGTTGAAGCCTGGTGCCAAAGTGCCCAAGAGGCGCCCACTGCCCGAGTAGAGTGTGCTCTGATCCCTGCTGGAACCGGCGCACCTCTGATGCGGTAGGCCTCCTGGATAGTTAGACAGATCCATCTGGCTATGGTTGATTTTGAGGCTGCGAGTCCCTTCCTGCGCCCTTCGGGGAGCACGAACAGCGTGTCCGTCTGACGAAAGAGTGCCGTCCGCACCACGTACCTTCTGAATGCTCTCACCAAGTCTAACGTATGAAGAGCCTTTTCCACGCGATGTACTGGCGCTGGATAAAACGAGGGCAAGACAATATCTTTGTTAACGTGGAAGGAGGACACAACCTTTTGCAGAAAGGGGGGAGCTGGTCTGAGCAACACCTTATCCTTGTGGAACGTGAGAAACGGTGCTCGGCAGGACAAGGCCGCCAACTCAGAGACTCGCCTAATGGAAGTTATGGCTACCAAAAATACTACCTTTCGGGAAAGGTACGAGAAAGGAACCTCCTGAAGTGGTTCGAAAGGAGCTTCCTGCAGAACACTCAGGACCAGATTAAGGTCCCAGGTGTCCAGGGGCGCCCTATAGGGAGGTACCAAGTGGGAGACCCCCTGAATGAAGGTCCTCACCTGCATATTGGTAGCAATTCTTCGCTGGAACAGGATGGACAGTGCCGATATCTGTCTCCCAAGGGAGTTCGGGGCCAAACCTGAGTGTAGGCCTGACTGGAGAAAAGCTAGGATGTTGGGAATCGAAAATGTCAGCGGAGAAAAACCATGGTCTTGACACCAAGTGAAGACGACCTTCCAGGTATGGTGGTAAATTCTCGCCGAGGTAGCCTTCCGGGCGCTAATCATTGTAGCTACCACATTGCGGCTAAACCCCGCCTGGGTCAGAATCCAAGATTCAACGGCCATGCCGTCAAACACAGGGCCCTTGAGTTCGGGCCCTGAGATAGTAGATCTGGGCGCTGTGGCAGTTGCCATGGGATTTCGGCGAGCAGCTGCACTAGCTCTGTGTACCAAGCCCGACGGGGAAAGTCTGGGGCCAGCAGAATCGCTGGAACCCCTTCTGTTTTTATCTTCCTGATGACCCTCGGGAGTAGTGGCAGCGGGGGGAAACAAATATGGAAAGCGAAACTGGTTCCATGGTACGACCAACGCATCCACGGCGATTGCTCGCGGGTCCCGAGACCAAGCGACGAACATGGGCACCTTGGCGTTCACCCTGGAGGCCAACAGATACACATCCGGTGTTCCCCACCGTTGGCAAATCTGCTGGAAGACCTCGGGGTGCAGAGACCATTCCCCCGACGCGACACCCTGCCGGCTGAGGAAGTCCGCCGCCCAATTTTCCACGCCCGGGATATGGACTGCCGATATTACCGAATGGTTCCTCTCGGCCCAGTGAAGCACGTGTCCTACCTCTCGCATGGTTGCTCTGCTGCGAGTGCCCCCCTGATGATTTACGAAAGCCACCGCCATGGCGCTGTCCGATTGAATTCGGACGGGATGTCCTGCTAGAAGGTGCTGAAAATGTTGCAATGCCAGCCGGACCGCTCGAATCTCCAACAAGTTGATCGGGAGGCGTGCTTCCTGCGGCGACCATTGTCCCTGGGTGGTGTGGCGGCGAAACACTGCTCCCCAGCCAAGGAGGCTGGCATCGGTTGTGACCACAAGCCAGTGATCTGGGGGAAAGGGTTTCCCCTGTAGAAGGGAGGACCTGCTCATCCACCACTCTAGTGACTGCCTAACCTGCGAGGATAGCCGGCACTGATGATCGAGCGTGAACGGGTTCTTGTCCCAGGCTGACAAGAGGGAGTGCTGTAGGGGGCGAAGATGAAATTGGGCAAACGGAATTGCTTCCATTGCTGCCACCATTTTCCCTAGCACTCTCATCCCAAACCGAATGGTGTGCGGGACTGGCTGCAGAAGCTTCTGGACTCCTTGCCGGAGCGCTAGAGCCTTGTCCTGAGGGAGAATTACCAACCCTCGGGAGGTATCGAAAATCATCCCTATAAAGAAATCCTCTGAGCTGGGATAAGGGATGACTTTTTCCTGTTGACCAACCACCCTAAGCGGGAGAGGATATCCAGCGTGATGTTGACATTCTCCTTGCATGCCCGAAACGAGGGGCCCTTCACCAAGAGGTCGTCTAAGTATGGTAAGACGACTATGCCTCGAGAGTGTAAGACGGCCATCACGACTGCCATCACCTTTGTAAACACTCTGGGAGCAGTGGCGAGCCCGAAGGGTAGTGCTGCAAACTGGAAATGTCGGCCATTGATGGCGAACCGCAGAAACTTTTGATGCGGAGGAGAAATGGGGACGTGCAGGCAGGCATCCTGGATGTCGATCGAGGCCAAGTATTCCCCTTGGCCCATGGCCGATATAACTGAACGGAGAGATTCCATTCGGAAATGTTTAATCCTGATGAATTTGTTCAGGAGCTTCAAGTCTAAAACCGGCCTGACTGTCCCATCCTTTTTGGGGACCGCGAACAGATTGGAATAAAAACCCTGTCCCTTCTCATGCTCTGGTACGGGAATAATGACTCCGTTGCGCTGGAGTGAGTTGATGGCTCCTAGCAACGCCCTTGCCCGGGGCTCCACCTTGGGAAGCCGGGACAGAAAAAAACGTTTTGGGGGAAACTTGAAAAACTCTATCTTGTATCCTTCGGACACCAGTTCCGCCACCCACGAGTCGCGTGCTATCGTGACCCAAACCTGGCGAAAACAAAGCAGGCGGTCGCCTACTCTGCTGATGTCGCCTAAACAGTGTTCCGAGTCATTTGGCTGAGGGTCTCTGGGCCCTGGCTCCTCTTGTCCTGGGCTGACGAGCACGCATTCTCCGCAATGGGTTGTCTTCATATG
The DNA here is from genome assembly GCF_039654945.1 of Dendrobates tinctorius. Taxonomy (NCBI): domain Eukaryota; kingdom Metazoa; phylum Chordata; class Amphibia; order Anura; family Dendrobatidae; genus Dendrobates; species Dendrobates tinctorius. Next base: position 24,054,755 of record NW_027361802.1, on the reverse strand, counting down.
AGACCTGTCGCTCCTTATCCTGGTAGGAGCGACCTGGGGCGGCAGAGCTGGCTGCTGCCGTCTACCCGGGGTTGCGAAAGGCCCGAAACCGTGCCTGAGCTTGGCGAAACGGCTGCTTGGCCCTTTGTTGCGGAAGGAAGCTGCTCTTTCCTCCCGTGGCAACGGAGATGAGCTGGTCTAGTTTCTCCCCGAACAGGCGGCCACCCTGATAAGGCAGGGAAGTTAATGACTTCTTGGAGATAGAATCGGCCCTCCAAGTCCTTAACCATAGGGCCCTCCTAATGGCTACCGCATTTGAAGCCGCAAGCGCTGCACAATTGGCTGCATCCAAGGAAGCATTGATTAAGTAGTCACCAGCCATAGCGATTTGACTCGTGATCTTCAACACCTCTATAGGCAGGTCCCTATCCTGTAAGATCTTGTTCAATGACTCTGACCATGACATCATGGCCTTGGCTACCCAAGTTGCCGCGAACGAGGGAGGGAGTGCTGATCCTGAGGCTTCAAAGTGTGAGCAAGCCAGACTTTCTATGAGCCGATCAGTGGGGTCCTTGATAGAATAACCACTAGGTACAGAAAACACGGACTTCGAGGCCAGGCGTGACACTGGTGGATCCACCACTGGGGATTCCGCCCATTTTTTACAGAGCTCCGGGGCAAACGGATTTCTTGCGTCTATCGTTTTCTGGCCCGAGAACCGCCTATCCGGCCGTTGCCTGTGACGCTGCACTATGTCCTCAAACTCTGGGTGAGAACCAAACACTCTATGCGGTCGCTTAGCCAGCTTGAAGGATACCTCATGGCCTGATGCCAAGGTGACGTCATCCTCAACCTCCAAAGTCTGATTAACAGCATCGATGAAGCTGTCAATTGTCTCCCGAGACCCCGGGGTATCTAGGTCCAGTGGCTCGTCTGAGTCAATCTGAACTCTGCCCGCTCCAGACAACTGGTGAAGGCGAGCGTGATGCTGAACACACGGATGCCGAGGCACCGGATGGGCCGGGAGACGCCCTGTGGGTTCGCTTCCTTTGCGTCTGCCCGGAATGAGAACGGCCCCTGCAGGCCGAGGGCTCCTATGAGGTGGAGGACCCCTCCCAGATAAGCGAGGGACTATCCTTGCCCCTATCCGGGGCGTGAAGAGACTCGATCGCCTTTGTAAGCGATGCCATAGACTGCGATAGTGATAAGGCCCATTCCGGAGGATTTAAATCCCTGGGCTCGGTCGCAGGGGAGGGCTCCTGGGCGCGTTCGGAGTCACAGGCCTCGCATAACCTATTGCTCTACATCCGTGAGGCCCTACAGGCGATGCATGCAGCGTATAGGAATGTGTGCATCTTCCCTTTCCCAGCCATATTGAATCCGCCCTGCCTCAGTGCTGCCCTGCTAGGGGTTGGGGGGGGGGGGAGGAGCACCTTTCTGCGTGTCACCGTTGGGACCGCCTTACCCGGTCCTGTGTCCCCCACACGTCGTCCTCTGCGCGATCCTGCTGCGCGATCCTACTGCAGGCGGGCCAACCGCTATTTCTTGGACGCGGCCTACCCTGCAGAAAAAGCTGGGGCCTCAATTTAATCCAGCAGCCGCCCTGCTCTGGAGGGCGGACCACCGGAAGTGACGTCGCGCCGGGAGGGCGGGACTTCTGCCCGCGGCCTACCCCTGGCCAAAGCCGTGGGCTGGATTTCTGAGGTCCGCCAGCGACGGGGCGGCGGCGGGCGCCGCATACCCACGCCACGTCCATCGGCGCCAGGCACGCCGCATCCCCTCCTGCTCCGCCGCTGCAGCACAGTCACCATACCCTCCAGCTGCTGTGTGGGGGTGAGGGTGTGGGGGGCCAGGAAAGGGAAGAGGAAGGGGGCCTATGCCGGGACCTTTCTAGCCCCATTCTGCACCCCTGCTGCCCTGCTAGGCCGAACGTTTGAAGAACGCCCCAGGGCCCTCCATGGTCATCCCCTCCATACCGTCTGGACCGCTGGACACGGACCTCTCTTCGATCAGGTAGAGGGGGAGGGGGGTAGACCCGGGACTGTGCAGGCACCCTAACTCCGTCCCCCTTCCAGGGCTGAGGAGAGGGACCGTCCGCCGCCTTGTAGCACCGCCGTCTAGCGTTGGTGGAGCAGTGGGGGCCGCACAGACTAGTCTTGTGCCTCTGTACAAGCCCATGGTTTCCATACCTAGGGGTGGACAGGGCTAAGTCCGGCATCGTGTCCCACGTCGCGGGAGAGGATATGTGGAGGGACACGTGCTCGCCCGATGATGGTTTGGGGAAATCGGACCCTTTCAATAGGATCCGTTGCCCCTGTCTAATCTTCATAGTAAAAAAAAAAACGATGTCTGGGGAAAAAGGCCCAGATATGTCCCTCGGTGCGGGAAAGGATACGTGGAGACGATACTCAACACGTGCTAGCCCGTTGATGGTTTGGGGAGATCGGACCCTTTCAATAGGATCCGTCGTCCCTGTCTTAACTTCATGGAAAAAAGAGGGAAAAAAAAAGAAGAAAAAAAAAGTCTGGAGAGACCCAGACACGTGCGCCTCCAAAGACACTAAGCAAATAGCTTAGTTACTCACCGATAACGGTGTTTCTCAGAACCCATGACAGCACCACGGAGAGAGGGGATCCGCCCTTCAGGGACAGGAACCTACAGATAAAAAGGGCGGTACCTCTCCTCCGCCTTCAGTTGGTTACAGAGCATCAGAGGGTCTCCAGGTTAGTTAGACAACAGAAATATATGCATAACATTATAATATTGCTTATTATCAGAAGCACCGTGTCTAAACGGAAACACTCTACTAACAGTAAAACGTGCCCACCACACTCGTGAAGGGGAGGGGAATAAGCGGGTGCTGTCATGGGTTCTGAGAAACACCGTTATCGGTGAGTAACTAAGCTATTCTCCCTCACCCATGACAGCACCACGGAGAGAATTACAGAGATTGGTAGCTTAGGGAGGGACCACCGCCTGAAGGACCCTACTCCCGAAGGTCAGGTCAGACGTAGAGGCTAGATCTAATCTATAGTGCCTAAAAAAGGTCGAAGGTGATGACCAGGTGGCCGCCTTACAGATTTTTTCTATTGATACCTCAGATCTTTCAGCCCATGAGGTCACCATCACTCCTGTGGAATGGGCTCTCAACCCTTCCGGAATGGTATTTTCACTGGATGAATATGCCAGGGCAATCGCATCCCTTATGCACCTTTCCAGGGTACTCTTAGATGCTTTGAGTCCCTTCCAAGGTCCCTGAAAACACACAAGGAGAGAGCCTTCCTTCCTACATTTCTTGGTGGCCTCTAGATACTGCACTAGGCACCTCATCACGTCTAAGGTGTGGAATTTGTCTTCTCCCTTCTTTTTAGGATTTGGGCAGAATGAAGGAAGGACTACCTCTTGGGACTTATAGAAGTGTGATGACACTTTGGGTAGATATGCCAGGTCAGGCTTTAAAATGACCCTATCATCTAGAATCTTTGTGAAAGGTGGCCCTACTGATAAAGCTTGCATATCGCTCACTCTGCGAGCTGATGTTAGCGCCAAAAGAAGCACTGTTTTTAACGACAGGATTCTTAGGGATGCTGAGTGAATAGGTTCGAATGGAGGGCCTGTTAGCGTGGATAGTACAAGATTTAGATCCCATGATTGTAATCTTTGATTAGCTATCGGCCCGGATCTGGATACGGCCTTAGTAATCTGTCACCCAGGGATTACCTACCACATTATGGTTATAAAGGTGCCCAAGGCCTCTACTTGTACCTTTAATGTGTTGACCGCTAGACCCTGTTCTAGGCCCTTTTGTAGAAATTCTAGGATTTTGTCAATGTGAACCTCATCCTGAACCTTTACCTCCGAAGTGGATAAGAATTTTTTCTCTTTTTTTTTTTTTTTTTGTAGTGTAGTTATCAGGTTCTCTGAAATTCCTCTGTCTCTCATCAGTGCCCTCTCAAATTCCATGCTGTTAAATGGAATCTCCCTGCCTGAGGGTGTAACACTGGCCCCTGCGATAGCAGGTCCAGGAGATCTGGGAGGATCCATGGGTCGGTTAGAGAGAATATTCTTAGCCAGGAGAACCAGGTTCTTTTGGGCCAGAAGGGGGCTATTAAAATCATTCCTGCCCCATCCTCCCTGACTTTTCTTAACACTGCTGGGATCAGCATGATCGGGGGAAAGGCATATGTTAGGCCCCATGTCCATGGGAGTATGAAGGCGTCCAGAGCTAGAGGATTCCCCCTGGGGTCTATGGAGCAGAAAGTTTCCACTTTTTGTTTCTGAAGTCGGCAAACAGATCTATGCCCGGGTCCCCCCACATTTTTACAATCTGCCGAAAAACGGACCGCTTTAGGACCCATTCCCCTTGTCATAATTGGGAGCGACTTAGAAAGTCTGCCCTTTGATTCTCCGTGCCCCGGATGTGTAGTGGTGACAGAGATAGCAGGTTTGCCTCTGCTAATTTGAGGACTCTGGAGAATGTTTCCATTAGGGCTCGGGACCTGGTTCCCCCCTGATGATTTATATATGCTATTGTGACTCGATTGTCCGAAATATGCGGACATGATGACCCCGGAGCAGGGGTAAGAAGTGTACTAATGCGTAGCCCACTGCTAAGAGCTCTCACTGGTTCGAGGAGGCTTCTAATTCTTGAACTCCCCACGTACCCTGGGCCACTTCGTTGTTCATGTGTGCTCCCCACCCTGTGGGACTGGCATATGTGGTAGCTATGTGTGTTATTTTTTGTTACCCAGGGGATCCCTTTGGAAGGGTTGTCTTGGCTTTTCCACCAGGTTAGGGAATGAGTAGTTTTTGAATTTAGGGTAATACGACCCTCTAGGTGTCCCCCTACTGCAGACTAGTTGGCTAGTACATCCCACTGTAGAACTCTCGTGTGTAACTGAGCCCATTGGACTGCTGGCAGGCAGGCGGAGCGAGAACCTAGTCGTGACATCGCTTTTCTTAATGTCATGGAGGGATTTTGGATGGCTCTTGTTACAATTTGAGCGATTTTCTCCTTCTTGCGGTCTGGGAGGCGGCACTCTTGAATGTTTGAGTCCAATATTAGACCCAAGAATTCCTGTACTCTGCTGGGCTCTGATCTTGATTTTTTAGATTCAGGAGCCAGCCCAGGCCTTGCAGAGTGCCCATCACTCTGTCCCCCTGTTCCCAGCGTTTTTGAACCAAGCTGGTTGCTATTAAAAAATAGTCCAGATACGGGATTAATATTATGTCTTGCTCCCTTATATGGGCCATCATCTCTGCCCGTGGAGCTACAGATATTCCGAATGGCAAGGCTCTATACTGGAGTTCTCTTATCTCGCCCTTTATCGAGACAGCTAACCTGAGATATTTCCTGGAGTTTTTGTGAATGGGGATGTGATAATAGGCGTCGCTGAGATCCAACACCGAGATTGGTGGTGGACCTGATTGACTCCAAAAAAAATTTTTTTTTTCTTTTTAAATTTATAATTGTCTGAAACCTGCCGCCTGGCTTGGTCACCAGGAAAAAGAGGGGAGTAAAACCCCTTGCCCCTTCCCTGCAGGGGAACCTCCTGGAGGGCTCCTTTTTCTACCAGGCTTAGGACTTCGTTTCCTAGGGCTTTCTGCTCTTGCATACTGGATCTTAGCGGAGTCATTACATACTTTTGAGGCGGGAGGGAGAGAAGTTTATCCTTAGGCCCTCCTGGATTAGGGGTTTACTGTCCATGGGTTGTTTGATATTCTTTTCCAGGCTGGGAGAAAAAAGGGTTAACCTTCCCCCCACCCTGAGCAAACTGTCACCTAGAGGGCTTTTTGTCTCAGGACAAGTTGCCGAGGAGGAACCCTCTATCTCTTCTCTTGTCAGCCCACTTTGCTCTCTCGGTGGTCTCCGCAAAAGAAACTTTCTATTCCGAAAGGGCCTCTTAGCTGCATTTGAGAGTGCTGCTGCTTTGGACGATAACCAGACTGAGTCTGCGGATGAGTCCGCTAGGAAGGCAGCCGCTCCCCTTATTACTGGGATAGAGTCTAGGATTTTATCGCTTGGCGTCCCGCTATGGCTGGCCTGAGGTTACCTCCAGCTAACTGCCATGTACCTTTAAGAAAGGTATCTGCCTTTTTATCTAGGGGACCCCTGAGGGTGCCCATGTCCTCAAAGGGGAGGGCAAAATTTTTTTTTTTTTTTTTTTTTTTTTTGAGGCCTTTGCGACAGCTACATCGAGCTTCGGGCCCCTTTCCTCACAGGGATATTTCCTTTTAAGGGAAGGGACCGTGGTGTTTTTCCTGTCCGGTTTATCCCATTCTTTTTGATTAGACCCCGCACATTTTCATTTAGCGGGAACACTCTCCGCGCCTTTTCTGGCCCAGTCCCCCGAACATTATGTCCTGGACTGTTTTATCCGGCCTAGGGTCCAGCACCCCCATGGTAGACGTTACCGCTTTCACTAGTTTGTCCACCTCGTCTAGGGGGAAGCAGTGACGCCCCTCTGTTTCCTCGTCTGAGGATGAGGAACTGGAATCTGAGGGTTTTGACGTGATTTCTCCCGATGTCGAGGAATCTGACTGGGAAATCACTATTGTGTCTTTCTTTTTTTTTTTTTTTGATTTGTCCCTATGCTTAAGGGATATAAGGGCACTCTGACCTCCAATTTAATCGCAGCTTTTAGGTCAGAGGCCAAATCCGGAGTTTCCTAACAGAGGATTTCTTTTGTACATGGTTCCGTTTTTTTTTTTTTTTTTCGCACTCGATGTTTTCTTTGCTTTGGCTTTTGCCCCCGGTGGTCACTGGGGTTATAGCAGTTTTTGGCCCCTGATCATTTGACCATTCCCTTTTCCCATGGGGTCACATGGTCTAGGCAGGTGTTGGTGATAGCGTCTTGTGAAGCCACTGCAGAAACTGGTGTTGAACTCTGGCTGCCTGGTGTCCGCAGCAGAGTGAGATGGTGAAGGTGGCAGCTGGCTCTGAGGTGTAGAACCACTCTCTCAAGAAATAGGTAGGGGACTAGCACAAGTGGGGCACCCCTTTTCTTTTCCCCTTCTTTCCCTAGTAAGGGAAATGGAACTTTTAATACAATGGTGAACATTCACGAAGATCACTCACCCAAAGGTATGCGGCTGCAGGTATCGATTCGGGAGATGGAGTCAGGTCCTGAATAGGCTGCACTCCTGGTGGCGATTTGCTCCTTGCAGCTGACGTGCTATGCTGCGTGGAGTGACTACTGGAACGACCATCTGTACTGCGTTCTTTTGACGATGATTGTGGTGGTGGTGCTGCTGCTGCTGCTAAAGCTGCTGCCTGGCTTGCTGCTCCTGTTGCTGGTCACTATCCCCTTCAGGATCGCCTCCAGCCTGGAGCGCTTGTGCAGCCACCATTTTAAAATTTCCCGGCTGGCGTCACCGCTCCCATCCTGCACCGCGGTCCCCGGGAGAGCGCTCCTGCGCATGCGCCGGTTCTAGGGACCCGGAAGCCGGCTTCTACTTCCGGGGCGGCCGCCATCTTGGTACACCTCTGTAACCCGGCGCCGCCCGCATGTTTACCGGGTCCCCACGAGCCCCGACTTCCTCTCCCCCGCCCGCTCACCCGGCAGCCCGCATGGGCCCCAGCAGTGGCGGCTTCGGGCACCGCACCTTCCCGAGGCAGGGGCCTTCCCGCTGCCACCACCGGTCAGGCCGGCCCCGGATCCTGGACACACGAAAGGTACCGTCCTGTGGGTCCCTCCGTCAGGGACAGGAACCCAACTGAAGGCGGAGGAGAGGTACCGCCCTTTTTATCTGTAGGTTCCTGTCCCTGAAGGGCGGATCCCCTCTCTCCGTGGTGCTGTCATGGGTGAGGGAGAAAAACTGGTTTCCGCCCGTAATCGGGGCGAGGGTGTATGCGGCGGAGGAGGAGCTAACCTTGTGTTATTTACTTAGTGTCAGCCTCCAGATGGCGGTAGCATACACCCACAGTACCTGTGTCCCCCAATAAGACGAAGGAGAAAACTAAATCTCCCTTTTTTTGACTATCAGCTGCCGGCATTGACATCAGGGGCTTATCTACAGCATTCTATAATGTGCGCAGGCGTCGGGAGAGGTCTGGCGCCTGCGCACTGCAGTATTCTGCTCTTCCCTCAACAGGGCAGAGCAATGCGCCTGCGCCAGAGCCACTACAGGAAGGGAAGAAGAGGATGGCATCGTATTAAGATGGGAGGCGTCGGACCGGACCACAACACCCTTAGGACCGGACTGCCCCCTCCGGTGAGTATAATCTAACGTGTTTTTCTTATCTTTCAGGTTACATCGGGGGCTTATCTACAGCATTACAGAATGCTGTAGATAAGCCCCTGTTGTCAATGCTGGCAGCTGATAGTCAAAAAAAAAGGTGAAAGATTCCCTTTAAGCACTTATGGCAAAATCAGTAATTGAGTCAGGGTAGCGGACAACCTCTATAAAAGCATTTTATGACACTTATCACACACGATGGTGCTCTTTCATGGGGCTTTATAAAGACTAATACCATGCCTTTCAACTACAAAATGAGAAAAAAGCCACTTAGGTGCTTACCAGATTCAATGATTGATTGAAGTGCAACTAAATCAGGATGCTTTACAACAAGCTGAGGTGTTGTCATTCGAGGGGACTTTTGGCTCTGTAAAGTTGGGAAGATGTAAGTAAGTACATACTGAAATGAATACTTCAAGACTTTAAAGACATCATCTTAAATAGCCATTTCACAATTAAATCAGCATCAACTCTTCTAACAATCCATATCCAATGCAGATGAATGTTTTTCATACCCTGATTCAGAAAAAAATGAATGCAAATTTTTGTAATGTAATGGAAAAAAATTAACCAATGGAGCAATGAGGCAGGTTCATGTAGTTTGCAGGTTTAACCTACAAAAGCCACAGATAAGAACATAAAAATACAAAAAAAAAAAGAACATAAAATACAAATTTGCCTAACATTTTTTATTTGTCCCTTTGTGTTCTTATTTACATTTTACAGTAATTTTTCATGCAGAAGGCAGACACTAGCTTTTCATATGGAATAAGTATAAATGATGACATGAATACAAAAATACTAACAGGAACTTTCTTTGGAGAAGTAGATGGTGCAGGAGGAGACTCTGGTTTAGGAATACTATCAATCAGTTCCAATACACCTCTCAACTTCTGGTCGGAAATCTTTACAGAAAGTACAGGCAGCTCCCCAAACAATTTACATCTAAAAAAAGAGAACACCAAAATGCATCAAACATACTATCTTCAATATGTGCTAAATATTTCAAGTAGTTCACATTCCATCCTTCTTAATTACACAAAACATACAGTTATTGTGTGAATAGAAATTTTACTAGTGATAATAAAAGAAAGATTTGTATTTAGTCCATTCCCCTTGCTTATATATGATTGACAATGATTCCATTATATATGAAGTATCATTATCCTGGTCGACTGTGAGGGCAGGATCTTATGTAGCGACAGCCACAAACGATGACAACATGTGGTGGTGAAGGACTACAAGATTTGACATATTAAATTGTCGCATCACCAGCAAAATTGTGCATCCGTTGGCCACATGTCTGCATCGTGCTTGTTGCCAAGTGGCTAGCACTACATGGAACTGAATCTTAACCACTACCCGGGCCGTTTTCCATTTTTTGCATTTTCCTCCCCTTTGTCCAAGAGCCATAATTTGTTTTCTTTTTCAGTCATAATAGCCGTATGAGGGCTTGTTTTTTGTAGGATGAGTTATGCTTTTGAATAGCACCATTAATTCCACAGCGCTTTACAGACATTATCATCACTGTCCCCGATGGGGCTCACAATCTAAATTCCCTATCAGTATGTCTTTGGAATGTGGGAGGAAACCCACGCAAACACGGGGAGAACATACATACTCCTTGCAGATGTTGTCCTTGGTGGGATTTGAACCCAGGACCTCAGTGCTGCAAAGCTGTAGTGCTAACCACTGAGCCAGCCTGCCGCCCTATATTGTGAAATTCGCTGTCAGTACGGGTATGCAGATACTAAACATATATAGTATATTTTACATGTATTTTTTTTTATTTGAAGTAGTGAAAAAAAACTTTGGCAATTGTATGAAAATTTTTTTTCCACTTTTGTCGCCATTTTCCGAGATCCATATTGTTTTCATTTTTTGGGGCATGAGGCTGTGAGAGGGCTTATTTTTTGCACCTTGCTGTGACATTTTTACAGATGCCAATTTGGGGGAAATACAATGCTTTGATCGCTTCTTATTGCATTTCATTGCAATGTTGGAGCCGCCAAAAAAAATTAATTCTGGCGGCTTAATTTTTTTTTTTTTCAAGCCTGACATGCCAAGTTGAGGAGACTTAAGTGGCAATGCTCCTCTGAAAAATATGCAAATTGTCTCTTCAAAGAGGAAGAGGATTAGAATTCTAGTGCCACCTACAGGAAGTAGTAATCCTAAAATTCAATATTGACTCTCAAGTTTTTTTTTAGTCAAGCTGTCTACCAATCAGATTAATATATTTTATATTTTGATAGCTCAGACTTTTCTCAACGCAGCAATACCAAATACGTGTATTTTTTTCATTGTTTTATTTTCAATAAAGGCAAAAGGGAAGTGATTTGAACTTGTTTTTTTTATTTTATCATTTTTTATTTTTTTTTTTAAATTTCACTTTTTACTATTTTTAATACTCCCCTTAGGGGACTTAAAGCTGTGATCATCCAATCACTTGTACCATACATAGCAGTTCTTCAACAGAAATCATAATCTCCTATGAACTCTGGCCATGGGCCTGAATTCAGAGGAGGATCGTAATGACAGTCACTGGGGTCTTCAGCAGACCCATAGGTGCCCTACGATCACGTTATGGGCGTGACGATGGTAGTGTGGACATGTGCTCCTGTTGGCACATATTAAATGCCGCTGTCAGAGATTAACAGCGGGATTTAATAGTTAACAGCTGTGGGCGGAGGGTCGCTCCATCCATGGTTGTTAGAGGCACATGATGGCTGATTAAATCAGCTGTCATGCGGAGGAAAAGATGCATGCTCAATGTTTTCTTTATTTCTTGTTTATCATCTAACATCATGTTTTACAGACATTATCAACACTGTCCCCATTGGTGCTCACAATCTAAATTCCCTATCAACATTTCTTTGGAGTTTGCAGATGTCGTCCTCAGTGCTAACAAATGAGCCACCTTGCTTCCCCACAGAATAATCATAAAATTAGCATTTGATAGCATCAGATCAAGTGAGTCACAATAGATTTATCAAGTAACAACTACACTTGAGTCTGTAGCACTACATCAAAGATATACCAAAATACTATAAGGAGAAATCGGTAAAGATGAAGCAAAGTTAATATTTATGATAGCTTATATTAAGTGTTCCATAAGCATTTAAGCTAGTGGACAGGTTGTGATAAATATAGATACATGTGTATTAGATTTAGTATGCTTACTTGGGCATCCTTGCCTCTGTAACCACCATGGCACAGCTGAAATCCACCCTGAGATCCATTGGCTCAAGGATATGCTGAGCAGAATGCTTTTGTGTGCGAGCCTCTTTCCATTTTTCATCTAGAAAAAGCAATGAATATAAAATATAATTGAGTAAATAAAGTGCCTTCTTAATATAACTAACACTGGGTAAAATAAAAGCTATAAAATCATATGACTCACGATGTCTGCTGTACAGCAGCTGCATGCTGCTAAGCTGTATATCAAAGCTCTCATAGGCTCTTGACATAATGTCTTCAATGCTGTCTTGCCCTATTTTCAGCTGAGGCAGGTTGGAGCGGCTCTTACTGGTCATCTTGAAGATAAAAGTATAAAAGATATGAAGTAAAAACACCACTTTTTTAAGGTTACAAATAACATACATAATCTGTATCAACAGGGGATCAAAGAAACACCAGCAAAAAAATAGGCACATTTTTAAAAACATTTTTTTTTCTGCAGTCCAATAATCTTTATTCATTACCAATATTTAAGACAATAAGACAACACCAAACATTACAAAAGGACATCAGAAGTGCTTAAAATTGTTATCTCATGAACAAAGTACATTTTGACCAATAGAATTTGGAGTGATAAGTTCTACAAATTGTATGTGATAAAAAAATGTTCCAGTACTGAGATAATCTTATCATAAATGTGCCCCTACTAAATACCGTTATTTGCTGTATCCGCCAAGCAGAGCTTCTCCAGATTATGGTTAGCACATACCACACCTCCTGGCAGGATGGGGAAGGATAATTCACTTATGATAAGTGAGTATACAGACAAAACAGTAGGGGCTCGCAGCTGCTACTTTCTCAGTTAACACATTTCCCTGCCTGTTTTGTAACCGAAGTCCTCTGACCTCATTATAAATCAAGTCAGTGAAGTCGGAGCATCAGTGGCCACTGAGCTTATATGTCACTGACTTGATGTATGATGAGCTCACAAGACTGGTGATGCTGCAGAAACACTCATTGCTGTGATAAAACAGACATGCAGGGAAATATGTTTCCTCACAAAAAAAAACAGCTGTATGGTCAATTATCATAAGTGATTAATGCTTCCTCCCTAGGAGTGCATTTATAAAAGTTTATCTCAGCACAGGATATTATTGCAATATTATGGATTATTAAAATTTACTTTGTTCGTCAGACAACCCCCTTTAAGAGGATCTGTATTTTGCTCAAAAAATTTAGTTACTGCAAATACCATGCAAAAATCCCTGTGCGCGCCTGATTTTTTTTCCCGTTTTGTGCCTCCATTGAATAAATATTAATATTTCTTGTTTTTAGGCGTCACTATGTGAAATCTCTGTTTTTAGTGCAACTGGGCATTTCTTCACAGTCTTCTCTGTGGGAATGCACTTTCACTTCAACTAGTCTCTCTACTACAGTTTCTTTTACAGAACTTGGTTAGCCAAGGAATGGCAAGCTAGCACTGTTGTCACGCCAATCAGCCAAGGCGCGAGCAGAGGGATTGTGGCCCCACTGTGTCACAAACCAGACTACCCTAGAAGGGGCGTGACTATGACAGCTACCTCGGTCTTCGCTGGAGCCTCTGATGGTGAGGTCACGCTAGTGCGGCAGGTAGCTGCCGGGTGCCACTCCAGGGTGGTGTCTGGCTGTGGCTGCTGATCCCACTCGGGGACAAGTCACTTGGACAGGTTCTACAGATAGGCAGGCAGGTAGGCACGGCAGGCACGGCTGGTACCCAGGCAGGCACGGCTGAGACACAGGGCAAGCAGGCACGGCTGAGACACAGGGCAAGCAGGCACCGCTGAGACACAGGGCAAGCAGGCACCGCTGAGACACAGGGCAAGCAGGCACGGCTTGGAGACACAGGGCAGGCTGGCACGGACGAGACACAGGGCAAGCTGGCATGGCTTGAGACACAGGGCAGGCAGGCACGCACGGATTGAGACACAGGACAGGCAGGCACGGCTTGAGACACAGGGAAGGCAGGTGTGGTGTACGAAGGAACAGGTAGGGACCTGTTCACAGCAGGAGCGGGTACTGGCCGGAAGGAATGGAATATGGAGGAACAGGTAGGGTCTTGTTCACACAGGAGGTGCAGGTATGGGTACTGATAGGAGGGAGTGGAATATGTTGGGACTGGTTTGGACCTGTTGACACGGGAGCAGGTATGGATACAGGTAGGAGTGCAGAGTAGGCAGTCGCAGTAGTGTGGAGTAGGCGGAGCCGCAGGAGTGCGGAGTGGGACGGAGCTGCAAGGGTGCCGAGCAGGCGGAGCTGCAAGGGTGCCGAGCAGGCGGAGCTGCAAGGGTGCCGAGCAGGTGGAGCTGCAAGGGTGCAGAGCAGGCGGAGCTGCAAGGGTGCAGAGTTGCAAGGGTGCAGAGCAGGCAAAGTTGCAAGGGTGCAGAGCAGGCAGAACTGCAAGGGTGCAGCAGAGCACAGACAGGGAGGACACAGGGAAAGACACAGCAGGAAAAGAAGCCAAAGACAAGGAGGCAGGGGTAGGATAGAGTTCAGACAAGGTACAGGGACAAAGACTCAAGGACCAGGATATACTGCCTCCTGGAAGATTGACAGAGGTACTAGGCAAGACAAGGTCAGGAGCTATAGCACAGAGACCAGGATATTCAGTATTCAGCCTCCTGGAGGGCAGACAGACACAAGACAAAGCTATGAGTGTAGCCTCCAGAGAAGGCGAGACATAGGACAGGGCCTGGCTTACTCAGCAGCAAGACACTGAGTTTAGACATTGCACAGGCCCTGTTCCAGTGGGTGGGGCAGCCCTAAATAGTAGAGGGCTCTAGGCAATTGGTCAGGGACACATTATCCAGGTGCACCCTGACTCCATAAGAAGCAGAGTTCAGGCGTCGCCCCCCTATACACACAGCCAGGTAACATGCAGAGAGAAAGCAGGAGACAAGAGGCATAGCGCATGGAGCTGGCAGCAGACAGAAATCACAGCATGACCTGGAGCACTGAGTAAGTTGGTGTGCGGGAGATGGGAGGCCATGCAGTGATACCAGCAGGGTTGTTAAAACTGTCAAGTGTTCGCCGAATAATGCCTTCAAAAACTTCTGTCTCATCCCATAATTCTCTACAGAATGTCATATTCCACTTTTCTGATTCATTAATAAGCCTGAATTAGAATCAAAATGCCATATTTTACTATTAGTCTAGCTATCATTACACATTAAAAAGGATATTTATTAAGCTAGATGCACCAGAATTTTGGCACAATTCGCGACAAAAAACTATCTTAAATGCCTTGCACCATTTCCGTGTTTTAGATACTTTTTCTTCTTTGTTAAAAAAAATAGTAGGGCATAGCAGTGAAGGGACACAGCTTGAATTAGCAAAAATTTATGCCACAGAGTAGATCAACTAATTTGTGGCTCAAACTTAGACCGGATAGTGTAAAACAGCACCAAATGTTTCATTCAACAAGAGGAGCTGTGATATAATCTGGCACATTTTAGGACTTCCAAAGTTCACAATGTCTAAAAATTAGACGGTTTTATTAAATTTGCCAGACAGTGTTTAGTTTATAGTATTTCTTGAAGGTCAATTCATGCTTCATCATACACATAGAGTACATAAAGCACTAAAATAGAGGCACATCAAGCTGTAAAGACTTACCTTCAGACTACCAAGGTCTAAAATAAGCAGGTTTGAGGCTAAATCATAAAAGCCATTTTGGGGAACAATGATGTATGAAGCCATTAGGTGTATTTTTAAATCGAGAAACTTTTGGGTCTCTATAACATATAGTAGACCTACGAATTAAGACAGATATAGATATAAGAAAAAAACATTCTGAGTAAAAATAACTTTGCAATAATGTTACTAACGGTAAAAGCCCATAAGACAAAGATACACATAGATATGCATGCTCTCTCTGCATGCTTCCAACCACACTTAGCATATGGCAGCTCTATGTCTCCTACTGCCAGGCTCGGACTGGCCCACGGGAGAACAGAATCTTCCGGTAGGCCCCTGCGAATGAGTGCCAATGAGTAATGCTATTACACTTGATTCACAATTTGCAGAGGTACAGTGGGGAAAAAAAGTATTTAGTCAGTCAGCAATAGTGCAAGTTCCACCACTTAAAAAGATGAGAGGTGTCTGTAATTTACATCATAGGTAGACCTCAACTATGGGAGACAAACTGAGAAAAAAAAATCCAGAAAATCACATTGTCTGTTTTTTTTTCTCATTTTATTTGCATATTATGGTGGAAAATAAGTATTTGGTCAGAAACAAGCAATCAAGATTTCTGGCTCTCACAGACCTGTAACTTCTTCTTTAAGAGTCTCCTCTTTCCTCCACTCATTACCTGTAGTAATGGCACCTGTTTAAACTTGTTATCAGTATAAAAAGACACCTGTGCACACCCTCAAACAGTCTGACTCCAAACTCCACTATGGTGAAGACCAAAGAGCTGTCAAAGGACACCAGAAACAAAATTGTAGCCCTGCACCAGGCTGGGAAGACTGAATCTGCAATAGCCAACCAGCTTAGAGTGAAGAAATCAACTGTGGGAGCAATAATTAGAAAATGGAAGACATACAAGACCACTGATAATCTCCCTCGATCTGGTGCTCCACGCAAAATCCCACCCCGTGGGGTCAGAATGATCACAAGAACGGTGAGCAAAAATCCCAAAACCACGCGGGGGGACCTAGTGAATGAACTGCAGAGAGCTGGGACCAATGTAACAAGGCCTACCATAAGTAACACACTAAGCCACCATGGACTCAGATCCTGCATTGCCAGACGTGTCCCACTGCTTAAGCCTGTACATGTCCGGGCCCATCTGAAGTTTGCTAGAGAGCATTTGGATGATCCAGAAGAGTTTTGGGAGAATGTCCTATGGTCTAATGAAACCAAACTGGAACTGTTTGGTAGAAACACAACTTGTCGTGTTTGGAGGAAAAAGAATACTGAGTTGCATCCATCAAACACCATACCTACTGTAAAGCATGGTGGTGGAAACATCATGCTTTGGGGCTGTTTCTCTGCAAAGGGGCCAGGACGACTGATCCGGGTACATGAAAGAATGAATGGGGCCATGTATCGTGAGATTTTGAGTGCAAACCTCCTTCCATCAGCAAGGGCATTGAAGATGAAACGTGGCTGGGTCTTTCAACATGACAATGATCCAAAGCACACCGCCAGGGCAACGAAGGAGTGGCTTCGTAAGAAGCATTTCAAGGTCCTGGAGTGGCCTAGCCAGTCTCCAGATCTCAACCCTATAGAAAACCTTTGGAGGGAGTTGAAAGTCCGTGTTGCCAAGCGAAAAGCCAAAAACATCACTGCTCTAGAGGAGATCTGCATGGAGGAATGGGCCAACATACCAACAACAGTGTGTGGCAACCTTGTGAAGACTTACAGAAAACGTTTGACCTCTGTCATTGCCAACAAAGGATATATCACAAAGTATTGAGATGAAATTTCGTTTCTGACCAAATACTTATTTTCCACCATAATATGCAAATAAAATGAAAAAAAAAACAGACAATGTGATTTTCTGGATTTTTTTTTCTCAGTTTGTCTCCCATAGTTGAGGTCTACCTATGATGTAAATTACAGACGCCTCTCATCTTTTTAAGTGGTGGAACTTGCACTATTGCTGACTGACTAAATACTTTTTTTCCCCACTGTATAATCTAATCAGTCATTAAACAATCGAGCTAAGTTAATATTACACAGAAGCAAAAGTAAATTATTTGCATACTAGTGTCAGGTTATTTTTCCATGTAACTCTGAGCATTGTGCCCCAATAATGAATGTTACTGGTGGGCCTTTGCCAACCCAGTCTGACACCGCTTACTACTACTACTGAAGTTGGAAACAGTGCTCAATTGATCTCAATACAGGTTCGGGGTGTCACAGTGAAAGCTTGACCCTGCAGATGGCATGGTGCACGGGGACGCAATGCCATGAGTCAGCACATAAATTAACCGGCTTTTAGCACAGTACCCCCCCATTAGCCAAATAATTCATATATTTTAGGCAGGAAGTTATATTTACCTAAATTAAAAATACTACTTATGCCACAAACATAACACATGCTCATAAAGCTACAGTAGCAAAAAAAAAAAGGCTCTAACAGTTGCAGAGCAGGAGACAAGAATGAGATAAGAATTGGTTGCATCTTTTAGTACTTTCACCCAACGGCTATTCACACAGAGTTTCTTTGCAGACTTTTCTAAGCAGAAACTTCTAGTTTTTGAGGTGCGTCACAATTTTTATGAAGATTTGGAGAGTTTTTGTTCAGTTTCTGCTCCAAGACGTCCTAGAAAAACTTTATGTGCACCTAGCCAGGAGTAGAGAATTTACTTTTTAGAAAAATTGGCATTGAATAATCTGCTACATTAGGGTACGTGCACATGATGTCTTTTACAGTTGGATACCACCTGGTAACCATCTGAGAAAGTGCCATAAAAAATGGACATATTGCACAGCAATGTAAACACGACATTGCTGTGCACATGTGTTCAGTCCTTTTTCACTTCTTTTAACCGATTCAGGGATCAGAAACTGTGAAGCAATTAAAAAAAGGTTATTCTTCAGGCAGCTTCCACTAGAAAGCCACTCTGTAATTACTGTTAAATATCAGGAAAAAAAAGCTGGTGTCAGAGCCGCTGCAAACAAGACGGCCAAACCCCTACTGAAGCCCCTGCAGGAAAATGACCGCCAGCTTTTCCCTGGAGTGGCTTAGCCTACGAAAACCTTGGCCGATGCACTTGTGTCTTAAAGACATTATGTGCAAAAGCCTTAGATTGAATTGGTTGCCTAGTAACCAAATGACAAACTGTCTTTTTTATCAGGAAGTTCAATAAACTGTCAAATCTACTATCATTTTTTTGAAAAGCTTACTTGAAATAGATGATTAATAAGGTTAAACTTGTTGAAAGAGACAGTACTAACAGCGCAAAACAGTGGTCAAAGAAAAAAAGAATCGCCTATAAAAACCACAACATCTATAATTACCAATCAATGTGTAAAACATGGATAAAACAGCCTGGATTACCTGTTGATGTTTTATCCCGAAACTCTTCCAGCTTATTCAAAGTGGCCGAAGTAAGCTGCTCAAGGTGGACCTCTTTAGGTGGTCGGAAAAAATCCACTAAACTGTTGATAGTTTTCTAACAAAAAAAAGTAAGAAAAAAAGTAAGTAAAAAAAACAAATTTTTGCTGTCACAAAAATGTACAACTTTTTACAGCTAGAAAGCTGGCATAAATTCCCCCCCAATCTCTTCATAAAAGATAGAGGATATAAGTGTAGTCTTTCTCTGATGACAGGTTTCTTCAATTCATAAATGTTTTATTTTCAGCATTTTTTTCATCCTAATATCAGATTCTTAGTAAGGCGAATAAGAAGATTACAGTAGTTTAGATAACTGGTGTTTATGTTGTGAACCAAGTGACTATTCACACAGCTTCAGGTGTAATCACATCATGACCTATGTGTCACGATCCCACTGGGGGTCGGATAGCGGACTGCACAACACACAATCAACGGGATGAGAAAGGCCCTAACAGTAGGGAACAAGGGATGGGACACCTGAGCTCTAACCTGAGCCTGTCCCTGCACTCCCCTAACGCTCTAATCGCGTCCTTCCGCCCGCCGCCGTCACGAACCTTGTCCCTTACTGTCACCTCACACTGCCCTGATTAGTGCACTGGCTAGAAAGAGTGCTAGCCACACCACTGTAGACGGTACAAACGCAGGGGGTAGTGACAATTACGAGACAGACAAGGTAAAAACTCAAAACGTAGCTCCAGGCACCGTTGTCAAGCTCCACACCACAGAGGACATGGACACAGGACTCTGAACTCCAGAAGTAGCTGATACAGTGCTGACACCAGAGAGCTGCAGCTACAAGGTTGGTCTCCATAGAATAACTATCACCAAGTCAGCTGATGCATCAAGTGACCATTGAAAGGATGGTGGGAGTGGTCACTACTCACATCAGCTGACCTAGTAACTCAGCAGCTGCAGCATGCTGCCAGCAAGGAAAACTGACATTAATCCCTGCTGGCCTGAAAGGAAAAAAGCTTCATTTAAATTAAAGTGGAACCAGAGGTGCTATGAATCCAAAATTGGATCGTGACACTATGGCTTTGAATATTCTTTTTTCTATCTTTTAGCATAAACCTAATTAATTTAATATAAAGAATAAAAATTTTGAGGTGACATGGATGTCCCAACTCATTTGTGTATCTTCTAAACCAGGTGTCTCGGGTTAAATGCAAAACAGAGGGGCCAGAAGACCACGGTGTCTGATTCCACATACTCCTGCATTAGAAGCACCTCACCATCATTTTAAACGGTGCATGTTTCTGCTAGCAGTTCAGGACTTAAACTGTTCAGTTGAGAGCTTCTCTTGCTTTCCAAGGCTGATAATCTCAGCTGTTTGTGTTGGCCACTCCACTCTCCTATATATACTAGTCTCTGGCCATCAGGGATGCCAGTGTTAGTTTCATGCTGCCTGGCTCTGGAGCTGGAGTAGTTGGTTGTTGAGGAGGGGTTTGAAGGGTTTATCTAAAGACTGTTGCTTGGTTTTTCAGTTATATGCAGTTCCTCATTTTCCCCTACTTGCTTTTTTCCTTCCTTCACTCTCCAGTGTCCCACTCTGTTGTTTGTGATTGCATATTATTGTGATTGGTATTGTACGTATTCTGTTGTTAGTCTGGTTGGTGTATTTTCATACACTACTACTCCCCACTTCCCTGGGTGGGGGAGAAAACAAACTTAAGGGCGGATTCAGGAGCTCAGAAAGGTACATGACCATGGCGTCTTATCAATTAAGGCTGAGTTCACACGTGGCGTTTTTTTCGCGTTTCCACGGCGGTTTTAACTGCGCGATTTTGCCACGAAAACGCGAAGAATAAGCATCTCATGCATTCCTATGGGATTCCGCAATGCTGTGCTAATGCTGCGGTTTTTAACGTGGCGGAATCACTTTGCGGTAAAAAACGCAGCATACTCATTAATTTTGCGGAATCGCGGCGATCTCGCACCCATAGGAATGCATTGTTCTGCTTACTTTCCGCATGTGGCTGTGCACACCATGCGAAAAGTAAGCAGAACATTTGCGGATGGTAGCCACGGTCCGGAGGAGAAGAGACTGTCCTCCGGGCTTTGGGTACCATATCCCTCTAAAAAATAGAATTTAAAATAAAAAATATTGTTATTCTCACCTTCCGACGTCCCGCGCTGTCTTCCTGCCTCTCTCCACGCTCCCGGTCCCAGTAAGCCTTTGCGAGCGATGACGTTCGTTCTCGCGGGATCGCGAAGTCTCGCGGTCAATTGCGCGACATCATTGCGAATGACCGCGAGACGTCGCGATCCCGCGAGAACAGACGTCATCGCGGTAATTGTCGCAAAGGATTACTGTTGGGACCGGGAGCGTGGAGAGAGGCGGGAAGGCTGCGCGGGACGTCGGAAGGTGAGAATAATATATTTTTATATTATTATTTTTTACATTCTTTTACTATTGATGCCGCATAGGCGGCCTCAATAGTAAAAAGTTGGTCACACTCGTCAAACATAGTGTTTGACAAGTGTGACCAACCTGTCAATCAGTTCTCCAAGCGATGCTCCAGATTGCTTGGAAAACGCTAGCAATTCTGCAAGCTAATTACGCTTGCAAAATGCTAGTTTTTCTGCGGGAAAATCGCGGGAATTTAAAATGCGATTTTCCCGCGGAATGGAATTCCGGAATTCTCGCGGTAATTTCCGCGAGAGTTCCGCTACATGTGAACCCAGCCTCAAAGTAATCCGGGGAGCAGGAATAGCTAGGGTGACTCTAGCGCTAGGGATAGGGAAGGAGCCCCAGGATATCCAACAACAAAGTTGTGACACCAGGGGTGAAGAACCCTTTTTCTGCCAAGGGTGATGACGTTGCTAGTTGCAAATACTTTTCCAGGTTTACGTTGGTGGTTCTGGAGCACAACTGCCTTTTTGCAATGATACGTTTTGTGAAGATTTGATTGCAGCAGTAAGTGGTTTCAAACACAGATGCATATTACTCTGCATGTGTCTTCAAGGTGTAAAATTTATCACTGCTCATGTAACATATATAGAAGTCCAGCAGTGGGAGGACTGCAGTATACACCATATAAGAGACACCAATATACAACCACTGTTGTATATACATGATATAGAAGACACGAAGACTGTTGTATATACATTATTTAGAAGACACGAAGACAGTTGTATATATATCATGTAGGAGACACCAAGACTGCTGTATATACACAACACAGGATAGACTGAGACTGCTGAATAAACATCATAAGGTAGATACTGATATTGCTGTATACAGACACATGGTCAAAATTGTTGGTACCCCTCGTTTAATGACAGAAAAACCCACAATGGTCACAGAAATAACTTCAATCTGACAAAAGTAATAATACATCAAAAATCTATGAAAATGAACAAATGAAAGTCAGACATTGCTTTTCAACCATGCTTCCATAGAATTTAAAAAAAAAAAAAACTCATGAAATATGCCTGGACAGAAATGATGGCACCCTTAACTTAATATTTTGTTGCACAACCTTTTGAGGAAATAACTGCAATCAAACGATTCCGGTAACTGTCAATGAGACTTCTGCACCTCTCGACAGGTATTTTGGCCCACTCATCAAGAGCAAACTGCTCCAGTTGTCTCGTGTTTGAAGGTTGCTTTTTCCAGATGGCATGTTTCAGCTCTTTATAAAGATGCTCAATAGGATTTAGGTCAGGGCTCATAGAAGGTCACTTCGGAAAAGTCCAATATTTTCCTCTTAGCCATTCTTGGGAGTTTTAGCTGTGTGTTTTGGGTCATTAACCTGTTGCAAGACCCATGACCTGCCACTGAGTCCAAGCTTTCTAACACAGGGCAGCACATTTCTCTCTAGAAACCCTTTATAGTCTTGAGATTACATTGTACCCTGCACAGATTATAGACACCCTTGCGCCAGATGCAGCAAAGCAGCCCCAGAACATAACAGAGCCTCCTCCATGTTTCACAGTAGGGACAGTGTTCTTTTCTTGACATGGTTCATATTTCCATCTGTGAACATAGAGCTGATGTGCCTTGCCAAAAAGTTCCATTTTTGTCTCATCTGTCCATAGAACATTCTACCAGAATGTTTGTGGCTTGTCAACATGTACTTTGGCAAATTCCAGTCTGGCTTTTTAATGATTTTTTTTCAACAATGGTGTCCTCCATGGTTGTCTCCCATGAAGTCCACTTTGGCTCATACAACGATCGATGGTGCGATCTGACACTGATGTTCCTTGAGCTTGAAGTTCACCTTTAATCTGTTTAGAAGTTTTTCTGGGCTCTTTTGTTACCATTCGTATCCGTCTCTTTGTTTATCAAAAATTTTCCTCCTACGGCGGCGTCCAGCGAGGTAGGCTACAGTCCCATGGAGCTTAAATTTCGGAATAATACAGCTCTGGCAAAAATTAAGAGACCACTGCACAGTTTTATAAAAATCAGCTTCTCTACATGTCTTGCAGCCATTCCATTCCAGTGTCAGTTGAATTCCAACCAGAGTACACCTCATTCAACTTAATGTGCATCGCCTATCTTCTTCATCACAGCTACATAGAGGACCCCCTTGGGTTCTTCTGGCGCTGAGAAGTAACCAAACGGCCCTATCTGCGAGAAGTTATCCCCCTGGAAGCCCGTGAGTTCAACAAGGCCGCAGGCTGAGGTCTTCCTGCCTACCAGCACCCCCGCCGCGTCAGCGGCTATTATTAGGCCTCTACCACCTGATTACGCCGCTTCCCGTCGGGCCTGTGATCGGCGCCTGCTGTGCACACCGGAGGAGCGCTTTGACAACATACCCGCTCCAGTGGACCGGCGGCTGGTGATATCCCTGCGGGGGACGCCGCGGTCGGGATCTGGACCGACGGATTCCACCGGCTGTGTTGACTGTCTCTCGTGCGCAGCACTCAAGTCGGGACACTTGTCCCCTGTGTCTGTGGAGAAGTCCCGCTCTGCACCCCGAGTGAGCAGGGACCTTAGCTTGTGGCTGCGGCTATTAACACACCGGACCCATTCACTTCCATGTTCAGCGTCTGCCGCCGACTGACGGGGACAGGAGGGCGATCCCAGTGAAGGGATGCAGGGCCAGTGGCCCCCACCTCTAGCCTCCCCTCAATACCTACCTAAGCAGGTCTGGCACCTTCCCCAGGTGGAGGATAAGATAAAGACTCTGGCACGCTGCCTGTGCTTGCTGGATTCAGCGCGGCAGTGCAGCTAGCATTGTAATATCAATACCCCCTATTCCTGAGGAGTGAAGACATTAGTAGCCCAGCTCCTCCGCCTAACTACAGATGTAATAGTAGTTATAGCTGTGGTTGTAACTCAGCAGCAGAAAAATAAACTTATATACAGCGGGCATGGAGGGGGACCTGATGATGAAAGTCGGGCGATATTGATTCACATTCCTCGATGAGCCAAGGATTGTCCCGCTTAGCACGCTGACCACGCTAAAACTGGTGCCAGTGACTCCCCCACTCTCCTGAAAATTTTACGTCACATAATGCCAAAAAAAGAAGCTCTGCTCAACCAGTAAGCCGTTCGATTGCCGACCTTCTCACTGATCACACCAATTCTAAAATGGCCGCCACTACAGCGACCCCAACCATTTCTCCTCCCTCTGATGTACAGTCTAACGCAGCTGCAGATAATGGTGACATTTCACCCAGGGCGACAATGTAGTATCTACTGCTATGCTCATTAAAACACTTCAAGAAACCTTTAGATCAGAGCTCTCCACTGCCATGAAAAATGTTACAGCACAGATATCATGCAACGTACTTCCTCGCTGGAGGAAAAAATGGACTCTGTCGCTGAGGCCTTAGAAGATCAGGAGGGTGTAAAGCAACATATGGAACACATTAATGATCTGGAGCTGAAATGTGAGGACTATGAAAACAGATCAAGCAGAGGCAACCTGCGTATTCGTGGTCTCCCTGAAACCATACTTGCACTCAAAGACACAGCAAATGCTCTGTTTAAGGCACTGCTCCCGCAATTGGATCTGACCATGCTACACATAACCAGAATTCACAGGGCACTGGGAAGACCGAGACCGGGTGATGTCCCCAGAGATGCGATATTAAAATTGCACTACGAAGAGTCCAGAGACCTAATATTGGCTGCAACACGAGACATTCCAACTCTCCCTGGGTTGCCTGACTCAGTCCACCACTATGCAGATATTGCCCCTGCTATGCTAAATAGAAGGAGGGCTCTCAGGCCAATCACCTCAGCCCTACAAGCAGCACGAATAAAATACCAATGGGGCTTTCCATTTTCTCTGTCCTTCTCTTACAACAAGTCCTTTTTGTGCAGCTCCCTGGCAGAGGGAAATTATGTCCTCGACCTAGTTAACATCCCATTCTCGGATACAGCTCAACCACTACCACCGCGAAAACTGAGACCAGTCAGAGAGTGGAAACAAGTCCCCAGAACAAGGAGCCAGCGCACGAATGCTACTTAACTAAGCCAGGTTTTTTTGGCTGAAAATTTTCTTTAAGTGTTTAAAAAATTCCTGTGTCTGATATCTCAGATAATCAAGTCAAACTTGAGGATATGATACCATCTTACATACAAAATTTGAAATATGCCCACACTACAGTGGGCTGATGTGTTGGGGGGAGGAGGGGGGGTTTGCGGGGCATTCCAGTTATAGTTTTCGAATACTTAAGTTATAATTCCGCAAGCGCGGTCAGTATATAAGTATATAATTACTCATGATGTTTGGTTATTATAAATGATAATTTGAATTGATTATAAATCTCATAGCCACTTCCAAGGGGACAGTGTTTGGCTCTCTGGGTTTACTCATGTGGCCTAAGTATAGTGATCAATGGATTACCCCTCTAATATGGGTCTCCAGTTCACTATGTTTTCCGGGTTGCTTGCCCGTTTGATTGTAATTATATGTTCTATGTCATTTATCTTTGTCTACCCTCCCTCCTTCTTTTCCACATTGTTTTCCCACAGGATAATACAAATTTATTCCACTCCTACCGACCAGAAACTGAGGCCTGCCAATGGGCTATATCTTGAGACTTATACCAAGGGGAGGAGATTCGAGGAAAAGCCATATTATAGCAGAAAGAACCGATCTTCCCATGTGTAAGGTATTATCTCACAATGTACGGGGATTTAATTCCCCTATCAAACGTAAAAAAGCCTTTTTAGACTATAAAAAACAAAATCCGACATTATTTGTCTCCAGGAGACTTTTCTAAATCCTCATGCCCAAAATATTTCGATTCTACCTATTCACGAGCTTTCACATCTTCAGGGATGAACAAAACAAAAGGGGTGGCTATTTTCGTTAAAAATGGCTTCCCACTCCAAATTACCAATTCCATTATAGATGAAGGGGACGATTTCTAATACTACAGGGTTCCATACAAGGACAAAACATCTGTGTGATAAACAGCTACCTCCCTGCCACATCACAACTTTTGACCTTCAAACTGATACTATGTAAACTAGATCTGCTATCATTACACCACCTGATCTTGTGTGGAGATTTTAATTTTACCATAAACCCAACACTAGACAGCATTGCCCTAAGACGCTTTGATATCACTAAAACTGAGAGAAAAAAGATTCTCCACTTAATGAAAGAACACCATCTAGTAGATATATGGAGGGAATTGAATGGGAACACCAGAGGATATACCTATTTCTCCCCAGCTCATAAAACATATTCTAGAATTGTTCTCCAGTTGACGAGAGCCAATTCACTCACAACAGTTCTGTATTCACGCCATTTACACTCAGCGTGGTCCGACCATGATGCCACCATTTCGGTATTTAAATTTAATATCAGCACTTCAGGGTTGCACAGGTGGAGGCTAAATGAATCTTTATTAACAGACCCGGTATCTGTAAATACAATTAAAGACGAAATAACTAAATACTTCGAAATTAATACTACAGACAAACTCTCCCCAGGAATAATCTGGCTAGCACATAAATACATTACAGGTTCTCTCATCAAACTAGCGGCTAACAAAAAAAAGGTCAGGACTGAACTCGAGACCAAGTTAGAAAATAAACTCGCAAAATTAGAACTGGCGAATCAAATGTCCACCTCTTTATATCTTACCAAACAAATTCAGGAAACAAAGGTCCAATTAGACGCTATACTCACCACTAGGACAGAAAGAACTCTAACTTGGACTAAAGCCACTTTCTATAAATATGCTAACAAACCCAGCAGAATGCTAGCACGTAAATTACGAGCAAGAGTGATTTATTACAATTTCTTCCATAAAAGACTCCACAGGCAAGGTATCGGCACATCCGGACACCATTTATAAAATCTTTCATGAATATTACTAGAACCTATACTCTACACCGCAGTCTCCCCCGCCTCACCTTCTGCAAGATTTTTTGCATGATCTTAGAATACCCAAAATATCAGAATCAATGGCTCAAAAACTACACTCAGATGTCTCTGTAGAGGAAATAACTTTAGCTATTAAAAATTTAAAAAAAAGGAAAAGCCCCAGGGCCTGATGGCCTCACGGCCGCGTATTACAAAAAATTTAATGAGATTCTCACTCCCCATATCAAGAAATTTTGTGATGCTTTTCTACATAGTTTACAAATGCCCCAGGAGTTTTTTGTCGCCCACGTTACTGTCTTCCCAAACCCAAAAAAGACCATCTGTTCCCCAAAATTTACAGACCCATCTCCCTATTAAATATAGACTTAAAAATCTTCACAGCAATCATCACTAGCCGGCTAAATAATTTATTGCCTGCTCTTATCCACTGAGATCAGATAGGATTCATACCTACGAGACAGGCCCCAGATAACATCCGTCATAATCTCAATGTCATCCATACGGCAAATTTACATAAAGAACAACTACTACTCCTAACCTTAGACATTGAAAAAGCCTTTGACTCGCTATCTTGGACATATTTATTTACGGTGCTCTCCAAATTTGGTTTTACCCCAGAACTCATTTCGTGTCTAAAATTGCTTTATGATCGTCCTACAGCATATTTAAAACTCCCTACAACACGCCCCACATCGATAATTATACAACGTGGCACCAGACAGGGCGGCCCGCTCTCCCCAGCTCTTTTTGCATTAGCCATGGAGCCCTTGGTTGAAGCCATTAGGACTAATCCAAATATAACGGGATTGACAAATTTAGGTGATCAATACAAAGTTAGTCTCTTCGCGGATTACCTACTTTTGACAATTACCAACCCACACACTACCCTACCTAATCTATTTTCATTGCTCGAAGATTTTGAAAAAATTTCAGAACTTAAAGTTAACATCAACAAATCTGAAGCTCTTTTTATAAACACCCCAAGAGACATACAAGATGACATTATATCCCATTTTAAATTTATAAGGAAGGAACACTACTTGACGTACTTAGGTATTAATTTAATGACAAATAGGTGTAATGATTAGGAGAAACTACGTCAGAGAGTGGACCCTCTGGATCGCGGATCCGGAGCCCCTGGGCCGAGCACGCCAGGTGAAGACCGACCCCTATACAGGGATCGTTTGGGGCAGGACCACAGAGGACGGAGGCGCGACAGCCGGAACCAAGAGGGACGGCTCCACGGACAAAAGGGGCTGGGGAGGCAGCGGCCGAGATACGAGCAGGGACCGGTAGCACAGGGAAAGACACAATACGGGGAATGGCAAGAGGAAGGACCAGGGCAAACTGGAGACAGAGGAAGGCACAGAGGATAGGAAGGAAGGAGCGCCTGGACAGACTGGGGAGGGTGAGGGGGACGAGACAGAGGACGGCAGGGAGGATAAGGCAGAGGAAGGTAAAGCTACAGGCGAACTGTAGAGGCCAGAGGGTGCAGAATACTACACAATCATCAGGCGTCCTCCTAACAGCGAGGACGCCTGAAATACACCAACCCCCGGAAGTGCGTCCCCCAGACCAGCCCCTCAGCGCCGCCCACCGCTGGAGAGAGAGAGCGGGAGGGGGCGTGCGCGAGACAGGGGGCGGGTGCCAGGAGCCGCCGTGAGGGCGAGTGGACGACGGGCGCGCGCCCGGACGGGGACGCGCAGGTAAGGGAACGCTGTGGTGCGCGCTGCTGCAGGAGGGGCATCGGCGGGCATAGCCGCCGATGTCACAATAGGTCAACCCTCTTCAAGTTAAATTATGTGCCACTTATTGAGAGCCTCCACACTGATCTGACTAGGTGGTGGTCATTGAACTTATCCTGGCTGGGCAGAATAAACATGATAAAAATGGTTTCTCTGCCAAGATTCTTATACCTTTTACGGTCCTTGCCAATGGAAATACCGTCCAGGTCCTTTTCTAAAATTCATTCTGCTATTACTAGATTCATTTGGCAGGGAAAGAAAGCTAGAATTTCACAAAAAATAATGTTCTTTCATAGAAAATTAGAGGGTATTTCACTTCCGCTTTATTTTAGGTCCGCCCAAATAGCACAACTGACGAATGTCTGCTCATTAAATAATAAACCAAGATGGGTCCATTTAGAGTCCCACCTTATTAAACCATTCTCGCTACCTGGGTTGGTGTGGTCGATAGAAAAAATCCCAAAAGGTATTATACCAATGGCTCCTTTACAGCCCATTCTCTTATCCTCTGGAGGAAAGTTAGATTTAAATACAAACTACAATCTGAACCTTCCCCCCTAACCTCTATCCTAAGCAACCCAATGTTTGCACCAGGCCTCAACCAAAATATGTTCACATGCTGGATCCTACGGGGGATCACTACATTAACCCCTTTACCCCCAAGGGTGGTTTGCACGTTCATGACCGGGCCAATTTTTACAATTCTGACCACTGTCCCTTTATGAGGTAATAACTCTGGAATGCTTCCATGGATCCCGGTGATTCTGACATTGTTTTCTCGTGCATATTGTACTTCATGTTAGTGGTAAAATTTAATTCATATAACTTGTGTTTATTTGTGAAAAAAACGGAAATTTGGCGAAAATTTTGAAAATTTCGCAATTTTCCAACTTTGAATCACAGAGATATGGCACACAAGAAACTTAATAAATAACATTTCCCATATGTTTACTTTACATCAGCACAATTTTGGAACCAATATTTTTTTTAGTTAGGAAGTTATCAGGGTTAAAAGTTGACCAGCGATTTCTCCTTTTTGCAACATAATTTTACTTTTACAGACCACATTACATTTGAAGTCACTTTGAGGGGTCTATATGATAGAAAATACCCAAAAGCGATACCATTCTAAAAACTGCACCCCTCAAGGTGCTCAAAACCACATTCAAGAAGTTTATTAACCCTTCAGGTGCTTCACAGGAATTTTTTGAATGTTTAAAAAAAACAACATTTAACTTTTTTTCACCAAAAAATTATTTCAGGTCCAATTTTTTTTATTTTACCAAGGGTAACAGGAGAAATTGGACTGCAAAAGTTATTGTGCAATTTGTCCTGAGTATGCTGATACCTGATATGTGGGGGAGGAACCATGGTTTCGGCGTATGGCAGAGCTCAGACGGGAAGGAGCGCCGTTTGACTTTTTCAATGCAAAATTGGCTGGAATTGAGATCGGACGCCATGTCACGTTTGGAGAGCCCGACTTGCCTAAACAGTGGAAACCCCCCACAAGTGACCCCATTTTGGAAACTAGACCCCCCCAAGGAACTTATCTAGATATGTGGTGAGGACTTTGAACCCCCAAGGGCTTCACAGAAGTGTATAACGTACAACCGTACAATTAAAAAATCATATTTTACCACCAAAATGATCTTTTCACCCTCAATTTTTATTTTTCCAAGGGTAACATGACCCCAAAAGTTATTGTGCAATTTGTCGTGAGTTCGCTGATACCCCATATGTGGGGGTAAAACACTTTTTGGGCGCATGGCAGAGCTTGGAAGGGAAGCAGCGACATTTGACTTTTTGACTGGAATTGAGATCGGATGCCATGTCGCGTTTGGAAAGCCCCTGATGTGTCAAAACAATGGAAACCCCCCACAAATGACACCATTTTGGAAACTAGACCCCCCCAAGGAACTTATCTAGATGTGTGGTGAGAACTTTGAACCTCCCAGGGCTTCACAGAAGTTTATAACGCCCGGGCATGAAAATAAAAAAAATCATTTTTTCCACAAACATGATCTTTAAGTCCTCAATTTTTTTTATTTTGCAAGGGTAACAGGAGAAATTGGACCCCAAAAAGTTGTTGTCCAATTTGTCCTGAGTACGCTGATACTCCATATGTGGGAGAAAACTACTGTATGGGCACACGTCAGGGCTTGGAAGGAAAGTAGTGACATTTTGGAATGCAGATTTTGATGGAACGGTCTGAAGGTGTCATGTCGCGTTTGAAGAGCCTCTGATGTGCCTAAACTGTTGAAACCCCCCACAAGTGACCCCATTTTAGAAACTAGACCCCCCCAAGGAACTTATCTTGTATGGTGAGCACTTTGAACCCCCCAGTGCTTCACAGAAGTTTATAACGCCCGGGCGTGAAAATAAAAAAAAAAAATCATTTTTTCCACAAACAATCTTTTAGTCCCCAATTTTTTTTATTTTCCCAAGGGTAACAGGACAAATTGGACCCCAAAAGTTGTTTTCCAATTTGTCTTGAGTACGCTGATACCCCACATGTGGAGGTAAAACACTGTTTGGGCGCATGGCAGAGCTTGGAAGGGAAGGAGCACCGTTTGACTTTTTCAACGCAGAACTGGCTGGAATTGAGATCAGACGCCATGTTGCGTTTGGAGAGCACCTTATGTGCCTAAACAGTGGAAACTCCCAAATTCTAACTCCAACCCTAACCCCAACACACACCTAACCCTAACGGAAAAATGGAAATAAATACTTTAGTTTTATTTTATTATTTTTCCCTAAATAGGGGGTGATAAAGGGGGTTTGATTTACTATATATGGCGGGTTTTTAAGTTTGGCAGCTGTCATACGCTAAAAGACGCTTTTTATTGTAAAAATACTTTTTGCATCACCACATTTTGAGAGCTATAATTTTTCTGCGAGCTATAACTTTTTATTTTTTGACTTATGACGCTGTATGGTGGCTCATTTTTTGCGGGACAAGATGACGTTTTCAGGGGTACCATGGTTATTTATATCCGTCTTTTTGATTGCGCGTTATTGCACTTTTTGTTTGGTGGTATGATAATAAAGCATTGTTTTTTGCTTTTTGTTCTTTATTTTTATTTTTTAAGGGGTTCGCTAAAGGGGTTAACTAATGGGACAGTTTTATAGGGTGGGTTGTTATGGACGCAGCGATAATAAATATGAGTACTTTTGTTTGTTTGTTTTTTCCAAAAAATGAATTTATTAGGGATTTTTTTTTTATTCATTTAGCGATTTTTTTTTTATAAATTATTTTTACTCTTTTTTTTTTTTTTTTTTTACAGTTTATTACTTTGTCCCAGGGGGGGACATCACTGTCATGTGTCAGATCGCTGATCTGATACGTCACACAGTGCTGTGTCAGATCAGCGATCTGACAGGCGCTGCACAAGGCTTCCTCATGCCTGCACTCTGCAGGCACTGAGGAAGCAGCCTCCCTGCAGGTCCTAAAAGGCCCCCGCGGCCATATTGGATCAGGGGACCTACAGGGAAGGAGGCCCCCAGAGCAGCGCAGCACATCGCGCTGTGCTGGGGGCGCAGGGAAGCACGGAGGGAGCCCCCTCACTGCCGATGCTTCTCTAAACCCCCGGTAAACTGCGATCGTGTTTGATAGCAATGTGCCAGGGGTTAACGTGCTGGGTCCGTGACCGCCCCTGACACATAGTGCCAGGTGTCAGCTGTGATAATCAGCTGACACCCGGCCGCCGATCAGCGGCCCCCCCATGAGCGCCGTTGATCGCTATGACATACTATCCCGTCCATGAGCATTAAGTCCCAAGGCAAATGGATGGGATAGGACGTCCAATGGCAGAAAGGGGTTAAAGCATTTGTGCTCTCCATTTAATATTTTATTAGATAGATCGGAATTTATTAAAAAATATGAACCTCCGGTCAGAGAGACCATGCGTATAAAACAAGGCCTTCACTTTGCCAATAGTCTTCTCCCAAATAAATGACCTTTGCATATATCTAGTTTTGGACAAAAATGCATTAATGATCCAATGGGCAGAGGAACAATATATTTAATATACTCAATTATTAACCCACCTCATGATGAAAAAAAATTGAAATTTATGATACAATGGGAGGAGGAGATGGGATTTGATCTATCACTGAAGGATTGGAGGTTCTGCTGTGACACTCTATCCAGAGGAAGCCACCAGTCTTCCCTTGTGGAAACTTCTTTGAAGGTACTCCACAGAACTTATCTAGTCCCAACCAAACTTCATAGCATATATCCGAATATATCAGCCTCATGCTCATGTTATAGGGGCTGTGGTCAACCGGGGGATATGAGACACATCTGGTGGACATGCCCGGGGGTCTCGGACCTCTGACATAGAATGGGACTCAGGGTGGATTAATTGACAGGCAAGAAGATCCCTTTGGATCCTTCAATTTTCCTCCTTGGGGTGAGACACCCATTCCTTTCTAGAAGCCTCCTGTTATGAATGGGTCACCGAGGAGTATGGCAGGAACAGGCTAAGCCACCAGAAGACCAGAGAGGTTGGTAACTAAGCAGATTGTAGACCCCTGATCCTATCTGCAAAACTAGCAGTAGCCGTGGAGCATTCCTACGATGCCCTAGACGCTTCGTCACAGCCGGAGGACTAACTAAGCCTAAAGACAGAAAGATGAAATCTAAACTGCCCTGGAGCAGATCCCCAAAGGAATAGACAGCCCCCAAACATATATTGTCGGTGAGACAAGATGAGACACAAACACAGGCAGAGAAGAGACTGAGCAAACGGTGGGGCCCAAGCTGTCTAGACAGGTCAGGACAGAAAAAGATACTGTCTGTAATCACGCACAAAACCCTGAAAAAGTCCAACACTTCTGATATACAAAAAAAATCTGAGATCACACGATCTCACCCCCGCTAGATCAGCACTCTGGTATAAACTGGCAGCAAGCAAAAAGATACTAACAAAACAGGGGACTGAACAAGCTGCAACATATGAAGCAGGGCCCAGCGCTGCCCTCAGCACGGAGCATGCTGAACCCTAGCAGCAAAGCAAAAAAAAAAGACACAACCAGATTAGATGCAAAGGATTAGCAAAAGAATCACTTAGCTGAACATGCAGATCAGGCAGGGGACAAAAGAGCTCCGAATGCACACAAAGTAAAAAATCACCAGCAACCTTCAAAAGCAGCTAGCTCCATTATATGCTCCCAGCCAGCAATCCCAGATTCCCAATTATCATCGTCAGGTGGAGAACCTCCATCCACCTGGCCAGCTCCACTACTCTTAGTAACCACCAGAGGGAGCTTCGGCTCAGAAATCCGAGCAAGGGAGTTCACAACAGCCTTCATAGATTAGTAAATTATCTTTTCATGGCCACCACAATTCATATAGCAGCAAAATGGAAATCCCCAACATTGTCACTTTTGTTTGTTTAAGAAAGGATGAATAATATTATGCTTTGTGAACGCATTGAAGCCACCAGAAACGACAAGTGGGATCAGTTCTTCAAGATTTGGGGACCATGGATGGAGGTGGAATCAATTATACAACTAAACCAGATTTTGCACATATCACCATAACAACTCCGGTCTAAGGGGATGGGGAGTCGAGTTCTGGAACCAGTTCTGCAGTACATACTCATTATAACTTTGCTTAGGGTTGGTGATACAGTTGTAATTGGTTTGAAAGAAACAGTAATATCAGGATATCAAAAGGATATTAATGTTACTATAATGTACAGTGTGGATTCAATGATGCTTTTTCCTATTGTGTTACCCTCATGTTGTAATTGTCTTGTCTTCCCCTCCATAACTTGTGTATCTTATGACAAGTTAAAATTCCCCTGCGAGGGAATATGTTTTACAATTTAATGCTTTCATGCATAATAAAAATCATTTGAAATTAAAAAACCCTACTGTGGTGTTCACAATCCTCTAGCAATAGGACAAGCTGGATGGCAAAACAAGTGCTAGTAATATCTCAAAAGTAATAGGAATGAAAAACTAACTTTTAACCAAGCCAAAGAAGCTGAAAAGAAAAGTCTTGAGTGAGGAAAAGAAGGACTCAATTCTGGCTTTACTGGCAGAGGGATACAGTGAGCGTCATGTGGGCTCCATTCTTAAAATTTCTAAGATGGCAGTCCATTACAACAATGTCAAGCAGCAGATATTGGGGACAACAAAGCTAGAGACCGGCAGAGGGCGAAAACG
Organism: Dendrobates tinctorius; assembly: GCF_039654945.1. Classification (NCBI taxonomy): domain Eukaryota; kingdom Metazoa; phylum Chordata; class Amphibia; order Anura; family Dendrobatidae; genus Dendrobates; species Dendrobates tinctorius. The sequence continues at coordinate 24,020,040 of NW_027361802.1, read as the reverse complement.
ACCCTTTACTGTCTGGGATGACCGTCATCTTATTCGAATGTCACTCAGCAACCGCAGGATGACATCAAGTTACCTACAAAAGGAAGGACAAATGGCAGCTGGGGTGAAGTGCACGGCAAGAACAGTTCGTAACAGGCTACTAGAGGTAGGGCTCAAGTCATGCAAAGCTATAAAAAAGCCTTTCATCAATGAGAAGCAAAGGAGAGCCAGGCTGAAGTTTGCCAAAGACCATAAGGATTGGACCATAGAGGACTGGAGTAAGGTAATCTTCTCTGATGAGTCTAATTTTCAGCTTTGCCCAACACCTGGTCGTCTAATGGTTAGACGGAGACTTGGAAAAGCATACAAACCACAGTGTCTTGCACCCACTGTGAAATTTGGTGGAGGATCGGTGAAGATCTGGGGATGTCTCAGCAATGCTGGAATTGGGCAGGTTAATCTTTGCGAAGGACGTATGAATCAAGCCGCATACAAGGTTATCCTGGAAAACAGTTGGTCTGTCTGCTCGGGCAATGTTCCCCAACTCTGAGGACTGTTTTTTCCAGCAGGACAATGCGGCATACCACATAGCTAGGTCAATCATTGTGTGGATGAAGGACCACCACATCAAATCCCTGTCCCAATCTCCAGACTTAAACCCCATTGAAAACTTCTGGAATGTAATCAAGAGGAAGATGGATAATCACAAGCCATCAAACAAAGAAGAACTGCTTAAATTTTTGTACCAGGAGTGGCATAAGGTCACCCAAAAGCAGTGTGAAAGACTGGTGGAAAGTATGCCAAGACGAATGAAAGCGGTGATTAAAAATCATGGCTATTCCGCAAAATATTGATTCCTGAACTCTTCCTGTTAAAACATTAGTAATGTTGTTTCTAAATGACTATGAACTTGTTTTCTTATTATTTGAGATCTGCAAGCACTGCATTTTTTTATTTTGAGCATTTCTAATTTTCTGAAAATAAATAAAAAATTTAGTACTTGGAAATTCAAAGACACATTGTCAGTAGTTTATAGAATAAAAGAGAAACTTACATTTTACTCAAAAATAGGGATTCTTGTGTACTCACCGTAAAATCCTTTTCTTCGAGACCATCATTGGGGGACACAGACCATGGGTGTTATGCTGCTGTCACCAGAAGGCTGACACTAAGTATTACAAAGTTAGAAAGTTAGCCCCTCTTCTGCAGTATACACCCTCATGCTGGCTCCCAGAGAACCAGTTCAGTGCAAAAGCAGTAGGAGATCATTAACAACATACAAGAGTATAACATGTCAAATTACGGAACAAGCACAAAGCCATTATTCAGGGTGGGAGCTGTGTCCCCCAATGATGGGCTCGGAGAAAAGGATTTTACGGTGAGTACACAAAAATCCCTATTTCTCCTTCGCCTCATTGGGGGACACAGACCATGGGACTGTCATGGTTAGGACATGGTTAATGTCCTGTTCTCACAGGGTTAACTTTTGCCGGCCTCTCTTTGGATCTGGGAGGGTTTTTATACTCACTCCAGACTAGGATTCCCTGTCAGCTATACTGTTATTCTGGCTGTGTGTCTGACTCCCCTGGTGTGCGTGGATACTGCATTGCTTGTATGATTCCCGTGTATGACCCGGTCTGTCCCCTCACTCTGAACTCCGTCTCTCGTTTTGGTACTATTGTCTTCTCCGGTTCTGACCTCCTGGCTTGGCTATTGTTACTCCGTTACAGTTTGTCCCTATTGTACCGTCCATTGCCCGTTCTGGTTTTCTGATCTATTGCTACGTCCTGACTATTCGCTCTGTCTAACCCTTTGGTACTGTCCTGCTATCTCGTGCTTTGACCCAGCTTGATCTGGTTTACGTCCCTGTCTATGCCCCTTGGTAACTTGTCCCGTAGTTACCTTTCTAGGAGTTTCCCTGCAGCTCCTAGCTCTGTGGAGCTTAGGTCACGCCCCCGGCAGTCACGTGCTTCAGGTCCTGATAGTCTGAAGCACGCATCGTCACCGCTGCTGTCCTGCTCCACAGGTATCTTTGAGCACTGTTTTTGCACTCAGGGCACACGCACTGCGGTGTTCCGGACATTATAGCTGACCATTTCAGTTTTTTTTTCTCTTCCCTCTGGGAAAAAAAAAAAAGTGTGTTATCCTCATGGATCCCATACAAGCTTTGGCTAATCAGGTCAAGCACCTGACCCAAATGTTCCACAAACTTAATGTGCAACAGCGCACGATGGCCCATACCCAGCAACAGTTGGTGGATACTGTGCAGGGGCCTGTCGCTGCAGGGGCTCCTAGTGCTGGAGATAGAGATGTGTCATTGGCATCCCCCGAATCTCCGATCAAACTGCCAGACCCTTTCTCAGGGGATAAAAGGGAGTTCAGGTCGTTCAGAGAAGGATGCAAGCTTTTTTTTCTGTCTGAGGCCCCGCTCCTCCGGGGAGGAGTTCCAGAGGGTGGGGGTCGTCATTTCCCTACTTCGGGAGGCTCCACAGACATGGGCTTTCTCTCTCTTCCTCTGCTCCTGAACGTATGTCTGTGAATTTGTTCTTTGAGGCTCTGGGGCACATTTATGATGAGCCTGATAGAGTGCGTCTGGCAGAGGATATGGTGATGAGTGTGACACAGGGGAGGCACTCTGCTGAATGGTTCTGCTCAGAGTTTAGACGTTGGATTTCGAAGTATCCTGGAATGACGCCACCCTGAGGGGGTTGTTCCGCAGGGGCCTGTCTGACCGTCTGCAGGATGCTCTGGCATTACATCCTCCTCCTGATACCCTGGAGGACGCCATGATGCAGGCGGTCCATATGGACCGGAGACTGCGCTAGAGGAATGATGCAACAAGAGTCTCCCTTGAACCCCAAATTGTGTGACACTGCACCTGTATCTGAGCCCATGGAGGTTGGGTCAGTCTCGGTTAAGGAGAAAGAGAGAAGGCACCGTAGAGACAATCTATTATGCTTTTACTGTGGAGCCTCTGGACATTGGAAAAGGAATTGCCACTCCTGCCCTTCTTCAAAGAAACAACTGAGTCTGGGCAACAATCGAGGAGGTTGTCCAGACTCCCAGGTACATTTTTTCCTACATCTAGGAAACGAATAACTCATCCTTCCCGATGTACTTGTGCTGGACAAAAAAAAAAAAAAAAAAAGAGGACAGTGACCTCATTAAGGTGGACAGACTAGACCACCTTAAATAAAAAGGAATGGAGACGTTTCGATGACCACCTCGTCCTGGTGGAAAACCAGGAATGGAAATTGACAGGATAGAGTAGCCGGTTCCAAGACTTGCCAGATAGACGACACAGCGACGTCACCGCGACAAGAAAGGCTACTTTCCAAGACAGATCTGGCAACGAGATGTCCTGCAACGGTTTGAAAAAGTACCTGCTGAAGAGTGCGCAGGATGAATTGAGGCCCCCAGGCCTCTGACGGTATCCTATAGGGGGGTACCACATGGGAGACCCCCTGAAGGAAAAATCCTCACCCGCAGATTGGAAGTAATCCTGCGTTGGAATAAGAAAAAAAAAAAAAAAACGGGTAAGGCCGAGGTCTGGCCTTTGAAAGAGCTGAGCGCCAAGCTTGATTCCAGGGCAGCCTAAAAGAAAAGAATTGCCAAAATGGAGGGAACAGAGAAGACAGAGAACTTCCGTAGTCCCCGTATGGTTATCAGGTGCGGTGATAGATACTAGCTGATGCCGGCTGCGAAGCGCTGATCATGGTGAGAAACCCCTGATGAGAAAGCCCAGCCTGAGATAGCACCCAGGCTTCAATGGTCAAGCCGTTAAACACAGGGCCCCTCAAATGTCATGACAAATCGGACCTTGGAAGGGCAAAACCAGACGATCCGCTAGTCGCAACCGATATCAGCGACGAACTGCACCAACCCTGCTTACCGGGCGACTAGGGTAACTGGAGTCCCTTCCGCCTTGATCTTCCTGAAGACCGTAGTAAGTAAAGAAAGCGGGGAAAAACACGTAGGGAAGACGAAGCTGATGCCACGGAGAGACCAATGCATCCACCTCGATGGTCTTGGGACCCCGAGACCGAGCCCTGAAGTGGAATATATTGACGCACGATCTTGAAACCATCAGAACCACGGCTGAGTCCTTAAACGAATACAGATCTGATGAAACACCTTCAGATGAAGTTCCCGTTGTCCCAAAGCAAGACTTTGAAAGTTAGGAAAAAACCTGTGCCCAAATTCTCACGCCTGGGATATGCACTGCTGGGATTACTGAGTGGTTCCTCTCTGCCCATCAAAGAATGTGGTCTCCCACGCGCATGGCCTCCTTGCTGCGGGTATCCCCCTCGATGGTTGATGCATGCCCAGCTGTGGCGATGTCCGACTGAATTCTGACGGAGTGACCCGCTAGGAGATAATGGAACTGCTGCCGGGCTAGCCAGAACGTTTGGATCATTAGGACATTGATCGGGAGGCTCAACTCCCAAGATGACTGGCGTCACTGAGCAGTGTGGTGGCGGAAGATTGCTCCTGAGCCGAAAGACTGGCATCGGAAGTCACCGCTAGCCATGAGTCCGGAAGAAAGGATTTCCTCTGGATGAGATGACCTCAATGTCCACCACCTGAGAGCCTGTCTGACCCACAGGGGTAAGCAGCACCGGCGATCGAAGGAGAAGAGGCTACTGTCCCAGGCCGCCAGAAGAACCTGCTGCAGGGGACAGAGATGCAGCTGAGCAAAAATGCAGCTGAGGAAAGATGCCACTGAGTAAGGAGACTGCTTCCATTGCTGTCACCATTTTTCCAAGTACCCTCATGGCAAACCAGATGGAATGAGGGGATGAGTGGCAAGGGCTAGGAGCCTATCTCACGGGAGAATCACTAACCCATGGGAGGAGTCCGAGAGTCGTCCCTAAAGAAAAGAAGATATCCACTGGCCTGTAACAGGGGAAGACTTGCTTAAATTGATTTGGCTGCTTAGGCGAGGAAGAGTATCGAAAGCGCTACAAACGCACTCCACGCAATCCTGAAAACACAGACCCTTGATTAGAAGGTCGTCCAAGTAGGGCAGAAGGACCATGCCCCGAGAGTGCAGGATGGACACGCCGGCCACCGTGACCTTTGTGAACACTCTGGGAGCAGTAGCGAGACTGACGGGTAAGCCATGAACTTAAAAATGCTGTTCTGGAATGGCAAAGCGCTGGAATTTCTGGTGAGATGGAACAATCGGAATATGGAGGAAAGCATCCCGAATCTTGATGCTAGAACCCCCTTTTCCATCAAAGCGATGACCGAATAGAGAGACTCCATGAGGAAATAGCGGACTATGACAAACCAGTTTAAAGGTTTGAGATCTAGTAGGTGTCTGGTGGCTTTTTTCTTTTTTTTTTAGAACCACAATCAGGTTTGAGCAGAATCCCTTGAACCCTTTGTTTTCTGGTACAGGAACAATTACCCCGTGCTGAGGCAAATAATATATGGCTTGGGAAAAAACCTTCGCCCGTGCCTCCAATTTTGGAAGATGAGAAAAAGAACCCCGTGTTGAGGGACGAAATGAAAACTTGATTTTGTTGTGGATGCTGAAAAGGACGCCCAATCCTTTGTTGGGGAAGAAACTTGTTCTTCCCTCCCGTAGCATCAAGATAAGCTGATCCGGCTTCTCATCAAATGAATGCCTGCTCTGGCTTTTTGACGTAGAGTCCATTTTTCCATTCTCTGAGTCACAGTGACTTTCTGAACGTGATGGCATTTGTCGCTGACAGAGCAGTGCAGTTAGCCATATGCAGAGGGGCATATACAAAATAATCCCTGGCTAGCACAACCAAATTGGTTAGATCCGCTATCACAGGGGAATAATGCTGTCCTGAAAGGATATGGCTAGAGTATCCGCCCAGGAAACTATCTGCTTTAGCTACCCCTGCCGCGGGAAAAGGGGAGAATAGTGCAGAACCCGAGGCTTCAAAACAGGACGAGCAAGATTGTCTATTTGACAATCCGTGGGATTTTTAATCGAGGATCCATCTGCTTCCTTAAACTCGGAGAGAAAGGATATCTCATCCCATGGGGCTTTTGCCTCATGAAGCGTTTTGCCAACTGTTCCTTATGTCGGTGAACTAAGTCCCCAACATCGGGGTGATTCCCAAAGAGCCTATGAGGGCGTTTGGATGAAGTACACCGAGCAGAGGCCCTTTTTTATTTATTTATTTTTAGAAACTTGGTCAATCTTCACAGTTTAGTTGATGTCCTCCATGAAAGAATCCGGTGTCACCTGATACCCCGGCGAGTCTAGGTTTAGGGACATTACCGACTCGTAGTGAGGGTTTTGAACGCTACAAAGGGAGGGAGCGAGAAACGGAACTCACAGATGCTGAGGTGTGAGAAGGCTTTGAACGTTCACACATTCATGTTTTTCATCTTAATTGTCAGTATGTGGTTCATGCTGTAGATCTGTTTGTCAGCCATTAACATTTAACATGTTGCATAGGCTTCTAAGCGAGCACACTATTTAAATAACTCTTTATTAAGAGCGCCTATAGTAGTTGCACTTTGGTCATATATAATCTTGATATGCTGTTTATATAGACACAAGTTTTCTATTTTTATCAACTATACTGCGGAGTTTTGTCTCAGTTGTCAGGCCCTAGTATGAGCCTATTGATGGTTGTAGGTATGTCACATGTATGGCTATTTTAAATGTTTTTAAATGTCTTGTGTTTGCTTTTTTGTGTCTAATAAAAATACAATTTTTATATGCTATTTCCTGCCTCAGGTGATCCCCGTTTTGTGGCCTATTCCTTTTCTCTTTGCAAAATTGGTATGTAGTGAACGCTAAAAACCCCTGGTGAGGGGGAGCGAGAAACGGAACTCACAGTTGCTGAGGTGTGAGAAGGCTCGGGAGACGTACTATGGATCCGTTTCCTAGAAATATAGGAGCCCTCTAAGACAGGCAGACCAAAGCCACGACCTCTGGCAGAATGCTGGAGGGACTTAATAACTTTTGCGAGAAAAGGCCATTGGCTGTGAAAGTGACAAAACCCGCTCAGGGGGGTTAGGCACACTGGGCTCAGGGGTAGCGTGGGGCTCCTGAGCGCAATTGGCATCACTGGCCTTGCCGAGTGGCGTACTCTGTTTCCGTGGTAACACAGATTGTGAAAGCAACAAAGCCCACTCAGGGTGGCTAGGTACGCTGGGCTCAGTGGTGGCGGCGGACTCCTGAGTGCAATCGGAATTATCAGCCTATATATGGAACGCTTCACGAAGTTGCGTGTCATCCTTGCGCAGGAACTAAACTAATCTTCTCTGCATCGTTCCAATTTCAGTATATGTGCTGCCGAAACCGAGCCTCTATCCCCATGCTGGGAAGGAAGTACGTGCCGATCGTTACATTGGATCACAGGCAGACAGGAGTCACCTGGCGCCGAGCACCCACTAACACAGATTGGCCCGAGCTGAGAAAAAACACACTGTATGTGTTTTGATGGCCATTGTAAATGCTTTAGGGAGAAACGTACATATATTCATGGTACCATCCAGGTCTTACCTTGGTCCTGAAGCTCCGTGTTAGTGGTCCTTCGCAGGGAATAAGTAGGGAGACAGCCCATTATAAGAGTCCAATGCGACTGGTACCGACATTGTGAAAGGTGCCCCATATGTGACTAGGCTGCAGGTGCCAGCAGAAAAGATGGCCGCTGAGGGTGCTGGAAGTCTCGCCGAGTGCGAGACGTGGTAGCGGTGACAGCGCTATTTCCCCCCTGATGCGGCCGGAGTATAAAGATGGCTGTCAAGATTTGTCTAGAGGAAGTCTTGCAGGGAGCGAGACGCACCAATAAGAGGGCAGAGTTGGCACCACAACCTTCCGAAAATGGGCGGAGCACCGCCGCGACTTCATAATGGGGGCTGGAGGGGGCAGAGTTTGCCTAAAGTAGACTCAAGCTAGGGCCTAAATTTTTCCATGCCGGTGAGAACGCACCCGGGGGAGAGTGAAGTCCGTGGCCCAAGCGCTTCGTCCACTGATGCTGCAGCCTGCCGACAGAGCCGCTGCGTTCGTCCCACCAAATCCCCGAACACTTACCGGTGGTGTGCATCCCGGTCTGGAGACGACTGCAGTGCAGGATCTGGACTGAGAACCATCAGGTCAGCTGCATTATGGACGGTGCAGGGACCCCTCAATCCACCATCCCTTTGACAGGGAGGTGGAGAGGGACCGTCCTCCCTCCATTCGTCGCTGCTGTTCAGTCAGTGACGATTCAGTGGGGGCCTCACGGATGCCATAAGAGCCTCTGTAAATCCAAGGGGTTCAATCCTTTAGAATGGGATAGGGCTCTTGTCCGGCTGTAGACTGGCTTCAGAAGGGGGTACGTGGAGGCGACACTCCATGTTCCCGTCTGTTGCTGATGCGGGGAGATCGGCGCCCTGAAAGGAACTGTTGCCCCTAAATCAAGCTCAGGCATGGCTATCAACGGCGCAGGAGGGGCTATGTGTCGGCGACACTCCACGTTCCCGCCTGTTGTAGGTTTGGGGAGATCGGACCCTTGAAAGGATCCGTTGTTCCTGTAGTCCAATGGAAAAAATAGTAAAAAGGGTAAAACATAAAATAAAGAATTGTGGTCTGAAAACCAAACCCCTGTGCCTCCTACGGACACTAAGCAAGAACTGGTTCTCTGGGACCCAGCATGAGGATGTATACTGCAGAGGAGGAGCTAACTTTCTTTGTAATACTTAGTGCCAGCCTCCTGGTGGCAGCAGCATAACACCCATGGTCTGTGTCCCCCAATGAGGCGAAGGAGAAATATACCTATAAAGAGAAAAATCAGACAAACTGAAAATTTTGCGGTGGTCTCTTAATTTTTGCCAGAGCAGTATGTGCAACTTTAGTAACAGGAATATCAAGCTGCTTGGAGATGGTCTTATAACTTTTACCTTTAACATGTTTGTCTATCATTTTCTTTCTAATCTCTTGAGACAACTCTTTCCTTCGCTTCCTCTGGCCCATGTTGAATATGATACACACCATGTCACCAAACAGCACAGTGAGTATATGTAGCCCTCTATACAGGCCCACTCACTGATTCCAAGATTGTAGACACCTGTGATGCTAATTAGTGGACACACCTTGATTCAACATGTCCCTTTTGTCACATTATTTTCAGGGGTACCATCATTTCTGTCCAGCCTATTTCATGAGTTTTATTTATTTTTTTAAATTCTGTGGAATTGTGGTTGAAATGCAATGTCTGACTTTCATTTGTTAATTTTCATAGATTTTTGATTTATTATTACTTTTGTCAGATTCAAGTTGTTTCTGTGATCATTGTTTTTTGTTCCGCCATTAAACGAGGGGTACCAACAATTTTGACCATGTGTGTACATCATATAGGAGACACTTAGGCTGATGTATATAGATCACATAGGAGACACAGGGACTGGTGCATATACATCACATAGAATACACTGAAACTTCTGTATGTTTTCAGTTTTTGGATTTCCACAAAAATTTAAAATAACCAATAAATTTCGTTCAACTTCACAATTGTGTTCCATTTGTTGCTGATTCTTCACCAAAAATTTACATTTGATATCTTTATGTTTGAAGCATGATATGTGGGAAAAGTTTGAAAAGTTCCAGGGGGCCGAATACTTTCGCAAGGCACTGTACATCATCTAGGAGACACAGAGACTGCTGTATATACATAACACAAGAGACACTGAGATTGCGGTATATAAATCACATAGGAAACACCAACACTGGCCAACATTAGGGTGTAATAGTTAGCTGCGTGAGCTGTAATGGACGCTTCGTAAGCATACTCAAGGTCCAGAAGGAATTAAAGGGAATGTGGCTCGAGCACCGAAGTCCATGGGAATCTGCCCAGGGACCGAAAAAATTATGATCACGGGTTGTAAACAGCCAGTAAGCAGGAGGTTCCACACATCTGAACTTGACATACAGAAAGAAAAGTAATTTTCCAACCCAAAGAAAAAGAATTTTGAAGCATGGTACACTTGAATGTGAGCCACAATGATAGGAAAAAGCATTTAATTTCACACAGATTTAGCATTAACACAATACTTACAGCATCATATATAATTTCCAGAGGCTGAGAATCCACTATTAGCCTTTGGTCAGCACTTTCATCAATTGGATTGGTTTCAAACATGAGACTCAAAAGTGAAATGGTATTGTCCACCACAACATTTCGTGAAGACAGAAGGCATGGTACGTCTTTTCCATGTGGTATGCCTGTTATTTCAAATGTGCCAACCTGTGCTTCAAATCTGTACAGAAAAATACAGAGTTTGTTTATTTCTAAACTACATTCATTGCTAAGTCCCTAATGAAAAATTTCAGCAAGTGCTGTTAAGGCCCCCATACACATTAGATTAAAACGGGCCAATATTGACGGATAGAACGATAGTCGAATGTGTATGACGCCCTCCTGACTCTTATCCAACCGCTGTTGAATTTCAATGGCCAATCCCTTTGTTCTCCTTGGAGATAAGCCAGCACCAAAAAAGTTTTGCTCATTAACTTCCGGCGGTATTCATTGCACTCGGCAGCCTTCGGGTAAGTATAATTATAATGTTTATTATGAATGTTATGCTTTTTTTTTTTTTTTTACAACCCGCCCCATCCTATATCTGTAAAGTCCAAGTTCGGGGTTCGGACGCAAGTTCGCGTCATGTCAGGCCCTGAACTTGAACTTTAAAAAAAAATAATAATTTGGGCGAACCCACCGATACCAATCGCCCATTACTCCACAGGAGCTCTCAGCCCGGAAAAGCGCTTCAATGTTTGGGGAAGTCAGGCCAGATTTCGCTGTCAGCTGAACGATGGTTCAGACAACAGCTAATGTGCATGGGGGCCTTTAGGCAGTGCCCAAATACGAGCTTGCTTATCAAAAACACTGCAAGGTTGGCACATTCCTGTGTAGATTGCACAGAGTTATTAAAAGTAACAGACTGCCTGTTAACACTTATTAATAAGACATAAAAAGGTGAAAAGGAGAGCAATAAGACACACAGTCTTTTTCCAGGAGCGCTGCTATCAAAAGAAATGGAAATTGATATCTGATAACACATAAAGAAATGATTTGCACTGCTTACCTAATTGCTTGTGCACCAGGTCGCTGTTTTAAGACTGTGCTCAAATCTGTTATGGCAAAATTTATCAGCTCAGATTTTCCTCTCTCCTCTTGTAACTGAATGGACATGCTGAGCAGTTTGACGCATACAATCATAGATTCATACTACAAAGTAAACAACAACAACACAATAATGATGCTGGACAGGTGGGTGCTTGTGTAATTACATACATTGTGGCAACAAAGCAAATAAAAACATATGTATAGTATATTCACATCTAAATCGTAAAGAGGTTTTGCAGTTCAAGTAAACCCTTTATCCCGTGGCTGTAGTTTGTTTGCAAAAACAAAATGTGCTTTATTCACCCTTCCTGGGTTCAACATCGAGACTAGCGGTGAGTGGTGACGTCACTTATGCTGCGCTGTCAGCAGCTCATTCACCAGTGGTTTTCAGCCGGGACGGTGGCATCTTGGCACCGTCCAGGTTGAAAACTATTTAGCCCCATACATGGATCACAGCATGAGACAGAACGAGGGACAGGTATGGTATAGTATTGTTTTATTATTTTACTTTTATTACAGGAGAACGAGGGCTTCGCTGGAATTAGGCGCATAATAATAAAAATGGAAAAGTGTGTTTAGTATTATTTCAAATAAAAAGGAGATTTTTGTGTACTCACCGTAAAATCTTTCTCATAGCCTTTAATTGGGGGACACAGAACCATGGGTGTTATGCTGCTGTCCACTAGGAGGCGACACTATGCATAATCTGAAAAAGATTAACTTTGGCTCCTCCTCTGCAGTATACACCCCTGGACGGCGTCAGCCTTCTCCAGTTTTGTGCAAAAGCATTAGGAGGAATATACCAGAAACATAACCATGCCTGTAAAAAAAAGGCTACTATAAACAGGCTCAAACAACAATATGAGAACCCAACCGTAACAAAGGCCCGCAAGGGCAACAGGGTGGGAGCTGTGTCCCCCAATTAAAGGCTAAGAGAAAGAGATTTTACGGTGAGTACACAAAAATCTCCTTTACTCTGTCGCCTTATTGGGGGACACAGAACCGTGGGACGTCCCAAAGCAGTCCCTGGGTGGGAAGCAGTGGACGAATATTGTTCTGACAGTCCCCTAGACTTGGGGTACTGCCGCCTGCAGGACCCGTCTAACCAGGCTCGCATCCGCTGAGGACTGGGTATGCAGTAGTGTTTTGTAAATGTGTGCAGGCTAGTCCAAGTGGCTGCCTTACACACTTGATGTGCTGAGGCTTGATGCCGAATGGCCCAAGAGGCCCCTACCGCCCGCGTAGAGTGTGCCGTGATACCTGCCGGAAGGGGAGAATTGTTGAGGCGGTAAGCCTCTTGAATGGTGGACTTGATCCACCTAGCAAGGGTGGCTTTGGAAGCCGGTAGGCCCTTGCGAACGCCTTCTGGAAGAAGGAAAAGTGAATCAGACTTCCGGAAGGGAGCAGTCCTAGACACGTAAATACGCAATGCCCTGACAAGGTCAAGCGTATGCAGAGCCTTCTCTACCCTATGAACGGGAGCCGGGCAAAGAGACGGTAGTGATATTTCCTCATTGAGGTGGAAGCTGGACACGACCTTCGGAAGGAAGAATGGTACTGTACGGAGAACCACCTTGTCCTGATGAAAAACCAGGAAGGGTTGTCTGCAGGAAAGAGCTGAAAGTTCAGACACCCTGCGTAGCGAGGTGATTGCCACCAGGAAATCCACTTTCTGTGATAGAAAGCGGAGTGAGACCACCCTAAGGGGTTCAAAAGGAGGTGACTGTAGTGCTGTCAATACCAGGTTGAGGTCCCACGTCTCCAACGGACGTTTGTAGGGGGGAACCAATCGGGAAACCCCTTGGAGAGAAGTCTTCACTTGCGGCTTGTTAGCAATACGGCTCTGAAAGAGCACTGAAAGCGCTGACACCTGGCTCTTCAGTGAGCCCAGGGATAGCCCGGCGTGCAGGCCTGACTGAAGGAAACCGAGGACCTTTGGAAGAGAATAGGGAAGTGGAATCTGCCCACGAGAGTCGCACCATGTGAAGAAAATCTTCCAGGTACGATAGTAAATCCTGGCTGAAGTTGGCTTTCGAGCCCTGATCATGGTTTTAACAACGTCCGGTGAAAAACCTGCTTGGGTCAAAACCCAGGTCTCAATGGCCACGCCGTCAAATTGAGAGCCCCTGAGTTCTGGTGGAAGAACGGGCCTTGTGACAGGAGGTCGGGACGTGTGGGGAGACGCCAGGGAGCGTCTGCTGTGAGTTGCACGACGTCGGCGTACCGTGTACGCCTGGGCCAGTCTGGAGCGATCAGAATGGTGGGAACACCCTCTTCTTTGATCTTCCTTAGGACTCTGGAGATCAGGGGGAGGGGTGGAAAAATGTACAGAAGCTGGAACTGGGTCCAGTCCTGAACCAGGGCATCTACTCCGAGCGACCACGGATCGCGCGTCCTGGTCATGAAATTGGGAACCTTGGCATTGAGATGGGATGCCATCAGATCCACGTCCGGGGTCCCCCAATGATGACAGATCTGACAGAAGACTTCGGGATGGAGAGACCATTCCCCCGAGTCCATTCCTTGTCGGTTGAGATAGTCGGCTTCCCAGTTGTCCACACCCGGAATGTGGACAGCGGAGAGTACCGACCTTGCAGCCTCCGCCCATTGTAGGATACGCGTTACTTCGGTCATCGCCTGGATGCTGCGGGTGCCGCCTTGATGGTTCATGTATGCCACTGCTGTGGCATTGTCCGACTGTACTCTGATATGAGAGTCTGCCAGCAAGTGATGGAAGGCTTTCAACGCCAGGAAGATGGCCCGAATTTCCAGGATGTTGATGGGCATGGTCGATTCCCTTGGTGACCACCTGCCTTGCGCTCTGTGATGTAGGTGCACCGCGCCCCAACCCATAAGGCTTGCGTCGGTGGTCAAAACCTTCCATTGACCGGAGAGAAAGGATTTTCCCCTTGCAAGCGAGGTTGGCTTGAGCCACCAGTGCAGGGACCTCCTGGTGTTTGCTGATAACCGGAACTCCCTGTCAAGGGAGAACGGATTCCTGTCCCAGGACTTGAGGATGGCCAGTTGAAGGGGTCTGAGGTGAAACTGGGCAAATGGTACCGCCTCCATTGCTGCTGCCATCTTGCCAAGTACTCTCATGGCATACCGGAGAGATCTGGGGGACTTGCGGAGGAGTGTGTGAACTCCCAGACGGAGAGCCAGTGCCTTGTCCCTGGGGAGGATCACCAGACCCTTGGAGGTGTCGAATAGCATCCCCAGGAAGGTCAGAGACTGACTCGGGGTAGTCGAGGACTTCTGTAAATTGACTAACCATCCCAGGCGCGTCAGAGTGTCGATCGTGATCGAGACGTTGACCTCGCAGTCCTTGAGGGTGGGGGCCTTGATGAGAAGGTCGTCCAGGTATGGAACGACTACTATGCCTCTGGAGTGCAGAACGTCCATGGTAGCTGCCATGACCTTTGTAAATGTTCTGGGAGCCGTTGCGAGACCGAACGGGAGGGCCACAAAATGGTAATGGTCTTGGTTGATTGCGAATCTGAGAAACCTCTGATGGGCGGGAGCAATCGGTATATGTAGGTATGCGTCCTGTATGTCTATGGAGGCACGATATTGTCCTTTTTCCATAGACGCAACGATTGACCGGAGGGATTCCATGCGGAAGTGACGAACTCGAACATACTTGTTGAGTTGCTTGAGGTCTAGTATGGGTCGGACGCTGCCTCCCTTCTTGGGCACCACGAACAGGTTGGAGTAGAACCCTCGGAAGCGTTCTTCTGCTGGGACTGGCACTATGACTCCTGCTCGAAGGAGGGAAGAAACCGCTTGACGGAAGGCCTGAGCTTTGAGCGGGGATTTTGGAGGGACAGAGGGAAAAAACCTGTGCCGTGGGCTGGTAGTAAACTCGATTTTGTATCCTGAAGACACTATTTCCTTGACCCACTTGTCTTCTGTTATAGGCAGCCAGACCTGCTGAAAGAGTAGCAGTCGTCCGCCTACAAGTGGGGTGTCTTCCAGAGGGCATGAGTCAGGATGAGGGAAAAGTCTGAGGTTTTCCTCCTTTAGGTTTTGCCTGGCTTGCCTTTGATTGCCAGTTCCTGTCCGGCCTCTGTGCCGCACGTGTGTTGTCCCTGCGGGGGGAACTATTACGGTTTTGTGCTGGGCGTGAGACGGACCAGCCTGAAGAATTCCGAAAGGATCGGAAACGAGATTGATTACGCCTTTTAAACGTGCGTTTTGGTCTTAGTTGAGGGAGGGAAGTACTTTTGCCCCCGGTAGCATTGGATATCATTGTATCCAGCTTTTCACCGAAAAGACGGCCACTGAAGTACGGGAGATTTGTTAGGGACTTTTTTGAGGCCGCATCTGCTTTCCATTCTCTTAGCCAGAGAATACGCCAGATTGTGATGGCGTTTGATGCTATTCCCGCTATTCCTTTTGCAGAGTCCAACGCTGCATGGACCATGTAATCTGCCACCACTGCAATTTGCACCGCCTGGTCCGCCAGCTGAGGATTTGAAGCTTGAAGGCCCTTTTGCAATAGATCAGCCCAAGCCATGATGGCTGGCCTTGGCTGCCCAAACTGAAGCAAATGCAGGAGCCAAAGAGGCACCTGCCGCTTCAAAGATTGAACGAGTCATGCGTTCGACTTGTCTGTCTGCTGTGTCCTTGAGGGTTGAACTGTCCGGCAGCGAGAGAAACGTTTGTGCTGCCAGCCTAGAGACTGGAGGGTCCACTTCAGGCGGATCTGTCCAATCCTTGGTGTCTTTCTGTGGAAAGGGGTATTTTGCTTCCAAATACTTGCGATTGGCGAATTTTTTCTCAGGCTGCGAAAAATGCTTAGAAAGGATTTTTTGAAATTCAGGGTGATTAGGGAAGACCTTCAATGGTTTCTGAACACTTTCAAAAGGAAATCTTGTGTTCTGGTGCTTCCGGGGTTGGATCTGAAATGTCCAGCACCCGAAGGATGGAAGAGACGATATCCTCAACTATCGCAGTATTGCTAGGGGGACAAGGGAGCAAAGCGTTCTCTGTTTCGTTATCTGAATTGGAGTCACATATGCCCTCTGAGTCCTGCGCATCGCTAAGGAGCTCCCTAGCGGGCGAACTAGAGCGGAGGTTTCCCGTGGTCTGGGATCGTTGTGGAGATCCGCATTGTCCTTCTCTATCAGGGGACGGCCTCGGTGACCTGAGGCCACTGTCTTTCCCTGGAGGGGAAAGACCTATTGCTATGTGAGGACGCAGATGAACGCGACCTGTGTGTCCGCTTACGCCTCGACCTGTCGGAAGCGTCCTGATCATGAGACCGGACGTCCCTTTGCTGGGTAACGTTCATAGCCGAGACATGACCCTGCAGAGCCTGCAGTAATGCGGAGGTCAGGTTATCTATAGATTGTGTCATAGACTGCGACATCTGAGTCGCCTATTCCGGCGCAGTAGTGGTCGCAGAAGCGTTGGTAGGGACTTCTTGGGGTTCTGCTCCGGTTTTTTGGGTACAGTCCCGGCAGTGCGGGTACGTGCTGCCGCTGGGGAGAGTGGCCTTGCAGGCTGTGCAGACTGCATAAAAGCAGTCTTGCCTGGTTCTTTTCCTTGAGCCCGACATAGTACCTAGGCTGATTAGTGGAAGCCCTATAGGGGTATCTACGCAGAGAAAAGGAGTAGGAGAGCGCTATAGGGTATAGGAATTCACAGCTGAGTACCAAGGACCCAGCTGTGATCTTACCCCACCGGTGCTCCCCCTTAGGTCCAGCGCTGATAAGTCCCACGTCCTGTGCCCCCGGAGACTGCTGTGCTGCCTTCCTCCAGGTGCAGCAAGATGGCCACCGGATTCTGAGGTGGAGAGGGAAGGGGGCAGAGAGCTGGAAAAGGGCGTGCTGGGCCATGTAAAAGCGCGCCCCTCCTGCCTCGATCCGCCCCTTCTATGACACTGCAGTGTCATTTTCGTCATCCGGGGGGCGGGCCGGGGGGAGGGAATGGGGCGGCGACTTCGGCTAGGCCGAAGCCGCGGCCTAAATTTGAGGTCTCCTGCCCAGCAGGGCTCCATGACGGCGCGGTCGTCCGCGGGGGGGTCAGATTTAAACCAGACCCCCCAGAATGAAGGGAGGGCTGGCGGTGGGGCCATATATGTGACTGGGGCCCTGTGGAGGGTCCCTTGGGGCGCCATTGCTGCAGAGACCGGGGCGCAGGGAGGCCGGTCTCTGATAAGTGCCGTGCCTCGCTGCACCTCCCCCGGTCCCAAAAGGAGCCCACAGGTGGACTGGGGTCCCTGGTGCCTGGTACAGGCCCTACCTGCGGTGTCTCAACCTAATACCCCCAGAGGGGGATTAGGGAGGGTGCTGCTGTCACCGTCAGGGGGCTTCATCATCGCCTCGACCTCGACCCAGAGCCGGACGGAACTGAGGAAGAAGGGGGGTCTCGACCTCGAGCCAGTACCCGAGGGACTGGTGAGGGAGCGACATGGGGAATAGCCACCTCGACCTCAACCGGGTACCCCTGATAGGGGACCGAGCAGGGAGCCATGCCGGGAATCTCGCTGGAGACCCTCTTTTCTTCATCTGTAGTCCTTTGGAAAAAAATCCAGGAAAAAAGACGGAGTAAAAAAAATCTTAGGTGTGCCTCCTGCGACACTAAGCAAAAACTGGAGAAGGCTGACGCCGTCCAGGGGTGTATACTGCAGAGGAGGAGCCAAAGTTAATCTTTTTCAGATTATGCATAGTGTCGCCTCCTAGTGGACAGCAGCATAACACCCACGGTTCTGTGTCCCCCAATAAGGCGACAGAGTAATACTTTTTTCTGGCTGTGTGTTTAACATGTAACTATAGGATTAGTAACTGATAGGTGTCTGAAAGACGCTTCTCCATTACTAGAATCATAGAATGGTAGAGTTGGAATGGACCTCCTGGGTCATCTGGTCCAACCCCATGCTCATAGCAAGATTCACTAAACCATCCCAGACAGATGTCTGTCCAGCCTCTGTTTGAAGACTTGCATTGAAGGAGAAATCACCACCTCTCGTGGCAGGTTGTTCCACTCATTGATCACCCTCACTGTCAAAAAGTTTTTTCTAATATCTAATCTGTGTCTTCTCGCATTCCATTTCATTCCATTGCTTGTAGTCTTTCCTTGTGCAAATGAGAATAAGCCATGGGCTTGATGTCACTGGACAATACAAAGGTGACATCAACCCCACAACTATTACCCCACTTGCCACCGCTGCAGGGCAAGTGGGAAGAGCTGGGCAAAGAGCAAGAATTGACACATCTAATAGACGCGCCTTTTCTGGGCAGCTGCAGGCTGCTGTTTTTAGGCTGGGGGGGGCCATATCAATGGCCCCTTACCAGTCTGAGAATACCAGCCCCCAGCTGAGAGCTTTAGCAAGGCTGGTTGTCAAAAATGGGGGGACCCCATTTTCACTCCCCTTCTTCCCAGAGACAATTTTTTTTATTTTTCCGTCAATATGGCCATGTGAGGGCTTATTTTTTTGCGGGATGAGTTGTACTTTTGAACAATACCATTGGTTTTACCATGTCATGTAAAAGAAAACTGTAAAAAAATTCCAAGTGCGGTGAAATTTAAAAAAAAAAGGGCAATCCCACACTTGGATTTTCTGCTAGGTTCAATAAATGCTAAAACTGACCTGCCATTATGATTCTCTAGGTCATTACGAGTTCATAGACACCAAACATGTCTAGGTCCTTTTCTATCTAAGTGATAAAAAAAAAATTCCAAAATTTAAAAAGAATAAAAAATTGCGCCATTTTCCGAGACCTGTAGCGTCTCCATTTTCCGTGATCTCGGGTTATTTTTTGCATGCCGAGCTATCATTTTTAATGATACCCATTATTGCATTTTAATGCAATGTTGTGGCGACCAAAAAACGTAATTCTGGGGTTTTGATTTTTTTCTTGCTATGCCGTTTAGCGATCAGATTAATCCTTTTTTTAATTAATAGATTGGGCGATTGTGAACGCTGTGATACCAAATATGTGTATGTTTGATTTTATTTTTAGTGTTTTATTTTGAATGGGGCAAATGGGGGGGTGATTTGAACTTTTATATTTTTTATATTTTTTTCATATTTTTAAACACTTTTTTTTTACTTTTGGCATGCTTCCACGGGAGACTAGAAGCTGTCACAACTTGTTCGTATCTGCTACATAGAGGCGATGCACAGATCGCCTCTATGTAGCAGAATTATAGCATTGCTATGAGCGCCGACAAATCTGTGTCTACTTATTTGAAGGATGTACTTTACTAATGAGTGCCTTAAGCTTTTAGAATTCCTGACATCTTGATGCCATATAGACACTGGATTTGCTGTATAATATATTTGCACTGTATAACAGTCATAATATTACTACCATGTTTATAAAAGTTAGTGAACCATAAAACTTAAGGGGAAAATTAAGCAAAATGATTATATGATATGTAATAGATACAAGTCTACTATAGTATTTTATAGAGATTAAACCTGCTAAAAGATACATATTTATTCCTATGAATCTTTATTTAAACTACATTTTTTCAATTCACAGGTAAAAAGCCAAGACAATATACATACGCAATTAGATTCCCCCAAAAAACTGCTTGATAGCTACACGTTTCTCCTTCACCACCTTTTTTCCCCGTTTCGAGAATTAGATTCAGTCTGAGTTTTACTATTGGTTCTTATGGTTCCTGTGTGGTTCTAATATCTCTACTGTATATTATCTTGCATGTATTTTGCCATCATACTAATGATCCAATGTCAGATATGATGTATAATTTATGTAGCCATTAGAATTATACTCCATTGTTCTTACTGTTTTTGGCAGAGTGGGGTCCACTGCTGTTTCACTGTATCCGATTGCGGCATACAACCTAGATTTCTCTTCAGAAGTCATCAGTTCTTCAAGACCTTAAAAAATCATAAGAATCACTGTGTATGCAATAACAATTCCTGCATAAAAATAAGTTACCAGAAGTGGACCCTTCACCAGTTTTAGCATGTTAAACTTGGCACATCATGGAACAATGCTGACAGAGCTGCATTTTTCTTTTTAATTTCTCCTTTCTGTTGCGGAGATATTAGCTTGTAAAGTTTAAGTTATAATCTATGATAAGCCCAACGTGGACCTGAACAAGTGCTGCAGGTTCTGACTTGGACTGGCGGTAGGGGGGCACCGACTGTCAGACCCTACAAGTTTGTCTGGTTGGGAGCACCAACGGCAGCCAGCAACACTAACCAGCTTATTCTATGTAAAAAGTTAGCAATTATGAGTTTTGCCATGTGGCCCCAATAATTTTTATGAACAACCCAGGCTGGCAATCACCCAATGTACAAGCAAAACGATAACTTGTAGCATGGCTACATTGTTTTTGCCGACATTAATATTATTGTCAGCAAATCATCCTGTGTAAACACAGGAAGTTCTGCCAGAAACATGTATTGTAAAATGCGGCAAAACTGTTGTATTAGCAATTGTTATGTGCCCATCATTGCTTTCTGGTGTGTGTAAGCAGTTTAGTATAATAACACTGAAATAGCTGAATATTGTCTTCCTTGAGTGAAATCAGCCTCTATAAATGCACCCTAGTTGTATCTGTGTGATGGTGTAATATCCTAGCATTTGGGGCCACACTTAGTTTGGCCCTAGGCAAAATTATATTTAAAATCGGCCCTGTAGCTGCATTAGACGTGTGTGTGCGCATGTGGGCGTGTTGATGCAGCAGAGCTGTGTGTGTTGCTATAAGCAGAGTTGTGTGCGCATGCAGCAGAGCTGTATATGCAGCAGAGCTGTATATACAGCAGAGCTGTATATACAGCAGAGCTGTATATACAGCAGAGCTAAGTGTGCATGTACTGTGCATGCAATAGTGTTTTGTGAATGTGCGTTGAAGAGTGTACATTCTCTGGGAAACTATTTTGAACATAATTTTTGCAACACATTTGTCAAGCATGCCTATTTTGCACAATTCAAAATAAAACTTGGTGATCAAGATAAGTCTTGAACCCCCAGGTGCTTCAAACACATCTAGATAAGTTCCATAAGGGGTCTAGTTTGCAAAATGGTGTCATTTTTGGGGGGTTTCCACTGTTTAGGCACATCAGGGGCTCTTCAAACGCGACATAGCGTCCGCTAATTATTCGATCAAATTTTGCATTCCAAAAGTCAAATGGCGCTCCTTCCCTTCCAAGCCCTGCTGTGCGCCCAAACAGTTGTTTTTCTCCACATATTGGGTATGGGCGCACTCAGGAGAAATTGCACAACAAATTGTATGGTGTAATTTCTCCTTTTACCCTTATGTAAATGCAAAATGTGGAGCTAAAAAGATTTATTTGGGAACAATGTGATTTTTTTATTTCCATGACTCTACGTTATAAACTTCTGTGAAGCACCTGTGGGTTCAAGATGCTCAATACACATCTAGATTAGTTCTCTAAGGAGTCTAGTTTCTAAAATTGGTGTCACTTGTGGGGGGGTTTCCACTGTTTAGGCACATCAGGGGCTCTCCAAATGCGACATGGAGTCCGCTAATTATTCCAGCATATTTTACATTCAAAAAGTCAAATTGCGCTCCTTCCCTTCTGAGCCCTGCCATGTGCCTAAACAGTAGATTTCCCCCACATATGGGGTATCGCTCAGGAGAAATTGCATAACAAAATGTATGGTCCATTTTCTCCTGTTACCCTTGTGAAAGTAAAAAAAAAAAAATAGGCCTAAAGGAAATTTTTTGTGAAAGAAAAGAAAATGTTTATTCTTCCTTCCACATTCCAAAAATTCCTGTGAAGCATCTGCAGGGTTAATAAACTTCTTGAATGTGGTTTTGAGTACCTCGAGGGGCGCAGTTTTTAGAATGGTGTCACTTTTGGCTATTTTCTTTCATATAGGCCCCTCAAAGTGACTTCAAATGAGATGTGGTCCCTAAAAAAAATGGTTTTGTAAAATTTGTTGAAAAAGTGAAAAATCACTGGTCAACTTTTAACCCTTATAACTTCCTAGTAAAAAAAAATTGATTTCAAAATGATGCTGTTGTAACGTAGACATGTGGGAAGTGTTATTTATTTACTATTTTGTATGTGAGAAATGTTATTTATTAACTATTTTGTGCAATATGACTAATTTAGGGGCATAAAAATTAAGTTTGAAAACTGTGAAATTTCCAAAAATTTCACCAAATTTCCATTTTCTTTTCACAAATAAACGCAAGTCATATCAAAGAAATTTTACCGCTATCATAAAGTACAATATGTCATGAGAAAGCAGTTCTTAGAATCACCAGGATCAGATGACGTGTTCCAGAGTTATTACCTCATAAAGTGACAGTGGTAAGAATTGTAAAAATTGGCCTGGTCATTAACCCCTTCCCGACCTGTGACACAGCGTATGCGTCATGAAAGTCGGTGCCAATCCGACCCATGACGCATATCCTGTGTCATGACTTCAAAGCCCCCCTGCGGGTCGGGTGACCGGGGTCAAAGAAAGGTCACCTGACCCGCAGATACAGGGGGCTTTGTAATTCACCACAGGGGGCGTGGCTTCGCCCCCACGTGGCTACGATCGCTCTGATTGGCTGTTAAAAGTGAAACAGCCAATCAGAGCGATAGTAATATTTCATCAATGACAATCCAGCCATGGCCGATGCTGCTGTAGCATCGGACATGGCTGGAGACACCGATCCGACCCCCCACCAGCGATCGCCCCCCGCCACTGAATGACAGCGGCGATCTGCCGCCGCTGTCATCATCTGACCCCCCCCTCCCATTCCCTCCGCTCCCCGCCAGCTTCCGATCCCCCCCTCACCCCCCTGGTACCTCCTGAGTCCCCCTGTCGCTCCCGTTGTCCCGCGGTTCCGGATCGTGAGCGCCGCCATCTTGGAAAATGGCGGGCGCATGCGCAGGGCGCCTGACCGAATCTGCCGGCTGCAGATTCCATTCTTTCATTTTGATCACTTTCACAGTGATCAAAATGAAATAAAAAGTAAATAATCCCCCCGAATATCACCCCCATAGGTAGGCACAACTAATAAAATAAAGAAAATATTTTTATTTTTCCATTAGGGTTAGGGTTGGAAATAGGGTTAGGGTTGGAATTAGGGTTAGGGTTGGAATTAGGGTTAGGGTTGGAATTAGGGTTAGGGTTGGAATTAGGGTTAGAATTAGGGTTAGGGTTGGAATTAGGGTTAGGGTTGGAATTAGGGCTATGCTTGTGGTTAGGGTTATGGTTAGGGTTGGGATTAGGGTTAGGGGTGTGTTGGGGTTAGGGTTAGGCTTGGGATTAGGGTTAGGGATGTGTTGGGGTTAGGGATGTGGTTAGGGGTGTGTTAGGGTTAGTGTTGAAGTTAGAATTGATGGGTTTCCACTGTTTAGGCACATCAGGGGGTCTCTAAACGCGACATGGTGCAACCATTGATTCCAGCCAATTTTGCGTTCAAAAAGTCAAATGGTGCTCCCTCCCTTCCAAGCCCCGACGTGTGCCCAAACAGTGGTTTACCCGAACATATGGGGTATCAGCGTACTCCGGAAAAATTGCACAACAACTTTTGGGGACTAATTTCTCCTGTTACCCTTGGGAAAATAAAAAAATTGGGGGCTAAAAAATTATTTTTGTGGAAAAAAAATGATTTTTTCATTTCCATGTCTCTGCATTATAAACTTCTGTGAAGCACTTGGGGATTCAAAGTGCTCACAACACATCTAGATAAGTTCCTTGGAAGGTCTAGTATCCAAAATGGGGTCACTCATGGGGGGTTTTCCACTGTTTAGGCATATCAGGGGCTCTGCAAACGTAATGACGACCGCAGACTATTCCATCAAAGTCTGCATTTCAAAACGTCACTACTTCCATTCCGAGCCCTGACGTGTGCCCAAACAATGGTTCCTCCCCACATATGGGTTACCAGCGTACTCAGGATAAACTGGACAACAACTTTTGGGGTCCAATTTCTCCTGTTACCCTTGTGAAAATAAAAAATTGAGAGCTAAATAATAATTTTTTGAGGAAAAAAATGATTTTTTATTTTCATGGCTCTGCGTTATAATCTTCTGTGAAGCACTTGGGGGTTCAAGGTGCTCACCACACATCTAGGCAAGTTCCTTATGGGGTCTAGTTTCCAAAATGGGGTCACTTGTGGGGGGTTTCCACTGTGTAGGCACATAGGGGCTCTGCAAATGTAACATGACCCCGCAGACAATGCCATCAAAGTCTGCATTTCAAAATGTCACTACTTCCCTGCTGAGCCCCGACGTGTGCCCAGACAGTGGTTCCCCCCCACATATGGGGTACCATCGTACTCAGGTCAAACTGTACAACAACTTTTGGGGTCCAATTTATCCTATTAGCCTTGTGAAAAAAAAATTGCGGGCTTAAAATCATTTATTTTGAGGAAAAAAAATGATTTTTTATTTTCACGGCTCTGCGTTATAAACTTCTGTCAAGCACTTGGAGGTTCAAGGTGCTCACCACACATCTAGATAAGTTCCTTGGGAGGGTCTAGTTTCCAAAATGAGGTCACATGTGGGGGGTTTCCACTGTTTAGGCACACAGGGGCTCTGCAAATGTAACATGACGCCCGCAGACCATGCAATCAAAGTCAGCATTTCAAAATGTCACTACTTCCCTGCTGAGCCCCGACGTGTGGCCAAACAGTGGTTCCCCCCCACATATGGGGTACCATCGTACTCAGGACAAACTGTACAACAACTTTTGGGGTACAATTTCTCCTGTAACCCTTGTGAAAATAAAAAATTGCGGACTAAAAAATATTTTTTATTTTCACGGCTCTGCGTTATAAACTTCTGTGAAACGCCTGGGGGTTCAAAGTGCTCACTATGCATCCAGATAATTTCCTTAGGGGGTCTAGTTTCCAAAATGGGGTCATTTGTGGGGGAGCTCCAAAGTTTAGGCACACAGGGGATCTCCAAACACTACATGGTGTCCGCTAAAGATTGGAGCTAATTTTCATTTCAAAAAGTCAAATGGTGCTCCTTTCCTTCTGAACCCTGCCGTGCGCCCAAACAGTGGTTTCCCCTCACATATGGGGTACCATCGTACTCAGGACAAACTGTACAACAACTTTTGTGGTCCAATTTATCCTGTTACCCTTGTAAAAATAAAAAATAGCGTGCTAAAAAAAAAATCATTTTTGAGGAAAAAAAATGATTTATTTTCACTGCTCTACGTTATAAACTTTTGTGAAGCACTTGGGGGTTCAAAGTGCTCACTACACATCTAGATAAGTTTCTTAAGGGGTCTAGTTTCCAAAATGGGGTCACTTGTGGGGGAGCTCCAATGTTTAGGCACACAGGAGCTCTCCAAACGTGACATGGCGCTAACGATTGGAGCTAATTTTCCATTCAAAAAGTCAAATGGTGCTCCTTCCCTTCCGGGCACTGACGTGCACCCAAACAGTGGTTTATGACCACAGATGAGGTATTGGTGTGCTCAGGAGAAATTGCCCAACAAATTTTAGGATCCATTTTATCCTGTTGCCCATGTGAAAATATAAAAACTGAGGCTAAAAGATAATTTTTGTGAAAAAAGGACTTTTTTTTTTTACGGATCAATTTGTGAAGCACCTGGGGGTTCAAAGTGATCACTATGCATCTAGATAAGTTCCTTGGGGGGTCTAGTTTCCAAAATGGGGTCACTTGTTGGGGAGCTCCAATGTTTAGGCGCACAGGGGCTCTCCAAACGCGACATGGCAAGCGCTAAACATTCCAGCATATTTTTCATTCAAAAAGTCAAATGTGCTCCTTCCCTTCTGAGCCCTGCAGTGCGCACAAACAGTGGTTTATGACCACATATGAGGTATCGGTGTACTGAGGAGAAATTGCCCAACAAATTTTAGGATCCATTTTACTCTGTTGCCCATGTAAAAATGAAAAAAATGATGCTAAAAGAAAATTTGTGTTGGAAAAGTCTTAGTTACTCACCGGTTAACGGTATTTTTCGGAGTCCATGACAGCACCACCTGAGAGAGGGGATCCGCCCTTCTTAGGAACAGGAAAACCTACAGATACAAAAAGGGCGGCACCTCTCCCACGCATCAGTTGGATTACAGAGTATAAAAAGAGGACCTCCAAGGTTAATGCATGATTATATGTACAACAATATCAATACTTAAATCTTTATCACCCGTGGATATGTACAAAGGGAAGACGTGCACACCCAAATTAACTAAGGGAAGGGAATCTATGGGTGCTGTCATGGACTCCGAAAAATACCGTTAACCGGTGAGTAACTAAGACTTTATTCGGTCGTCCATGACAGCACCACCTGAGAGAATTACAGAGAGTAATCACTACTTTAGGGGGGGACTACAGCCTGCAGAACCCTGATACCGAAGGAGAGGTCTGCAGAGGCACCCAAGTCTAGTCTATAATGACTATAAAAAGTGCTCGGAGAGGACCAAGTGGCCGCCTTACAAATCTGGTCGATGGAGACTTCCGACCTCTCGGCCCACGAGGTTGCCACGGCTCTGGTGGAATGCGCCTTCAATTTCTCCGGAGCTACTCTACCTTTTGAGGCATAAGCTAACGAGATTGCTTCTCTAATCCACCTGGCTAGTGTACTTTTGGACACCCCAAGACCTTTCCTAGGGCCTTGGTAGGAGACAAAGAGAGCATTGTCTTTCTTCCAGGGATCGGTAGCCGCTAGATACTCCAAGAGGCATCTCCTAACATCTAAAGTGTGTAGCTTCTCCTCTTTCTCATTAGTTGGTTTAGGGAGGAAGGATGGAAGGACTATTTCCTGCGACCTATGAAAGCTGGAGGCTACTTTTGGTAAATACGCTGGGTCGGGTCTAAGTATTACCCTATCCTCCTTTACCTGAAGAAAAGGTGGGCGCCTAGACAATGCCTGAATGTCGCTTACCCTACGGGCTGACGTTATGGCTATTAGGAAAGCTATTTTGAGGGACAGGCTCCTAATAGAGGCCGACGAGATGGGTTCAAATGGCGCTTCTGTCATAGCTGTGAGGACTAGGTTCAAATCCCATGGCGTGAGTCTATTCTTTACTATTGGTCTGGATCTACTCGCTGCTTTGATAAATCTTTTTACCCAATAATTAGCCGCGATGTTGCAGCTAAAGAGGGCCCCTAAGGCGGATACCTGTACTTTAAGGGTACTGGTGGAGAGACCCAAGTCCAGCCCTTTTTGTAAAAATTCCAAGATCTGGCCTATGGGGACGGAATCACCAGTATTTGCATTTGAGCTTTCGAGGAACCTTTTCCAAATTCTGACGTAAATCTTAGTTGTCACCACTTTCCTACTTTTTAGTAGAGTGTCAATTAGGTCTGGGGAGAAGCCTTTACTTTCTAGCAGTGACCGCTCAAATTCCACGCCGTGAGATGTAGGCCAGCCACCTGAGGGTGGAAAACCGGGCCCTGGGACAGAAGGTCCGGGATGTCCGGGAGAACCCAAGGATCGTCTACCGACATGATCCTGAGGTTCGAAAACCATGCTCTTCTGGGCCAGAACGGGGCGATGACTATGACCCTTGCCCTGTCTTTCTAGATCTTCCTCAACACTAGAGGAAGTAGAGATAGGGGAGGAAAGGCGTAGGCTAGCCTGAAGTCCCATTTTATCAGAAGCGCATCTACTGCCAGAGGAGTCTCCCTGGGATTTAGGGAGCAAAACTGTGTCGTTTTCGAGTTCTCCTTGGTGGCGAATAGATCCACCTCTGGCTGACCCCATCTCTGCACAATCTGAACGAAAATGGAGGTGTTTAAGGCCCACTCTCCTTGATTTAACAGATTGCGGCTTAGGAAATCTGCCGCGATGTTCTCTTTCCCTCTTATGTGAAGAGCCGTGAGAGATAAAAAATGACGCTCTGCTAGCTGGAACAACTGTCCTGCCACATTCATCAGAGTTCTGGATCGAGTTCCGCCTTGGTGGTTGATATAGGCCACGGCCACTCGATTGTCCGATAGAACTCGTACGTGATGGCCCTGTAGATACATAAGGAGCTCTTTAGCTGCGAGTACTACCGCTGTTAATTCTTTCAAATTAGAAGACATTTGTATCTGATCTCGTTCCCATAGGCCCTGGACCAGAATTTCCTCCATATGCGCCCCCCAACCGGAAGGACTTGCATCCGTGGTGACCACGCGGGTAATGTTATTCTCCCAAGGGACCCCTCTAGACAAGTTATTTCTTTCTAGCCACCATTCCAGGGACTCTATTGTGTTTCTGGATAAGGTCAGTCGACCTTCTAAGTTACCCCCCAGGATTCTCTGATACCATAAAACTTCACCCTGTAGAGTTCTCGTATGAACTTGGGCCCACTGGACTGCGGGAATGCAGGATGAGAGGGAACCCAACAGGGACATGGCTTTCCTGAGGGACATGGAGGGGTTGTTGGAAGCGTTCAGGACCCGGCCATGCAGGTGCAGCAGCTTCTCTGGGGGCAGACGGCATTCCTGCTTTTTTGAATCTAGGGTTAGGCCTAGAAATTGTTGAATTTTTAATGGCTGCAAACGGGATTTTTTGATATTAAGTAGCCATCCCAACCGCTCTAGAGCCGCCGTTGTTTTCTGTAATTGTTCTAAACACTGCTCGGCTGAACTGCCTATTATAAGGAGGTCATCTAAATAGGGGACGACTAGAATGTTTAGCTCGCGCAGATGGGCCATCACTTCTGCCATCACTTTGGTGAATACTCGGGGCGCAACCGCCACCCCGAAGGGTAGGGCCGCGTACTGGAAGTGCTGGATTGACCCATCCAACTGAACCGCCAGTCTAAGGAAAGATTGGTGTGCTAGACCAATTGGTATATGGTAGTAAGCGTCTTTCAGATCTAGGACCACCATGAAGCAGTTTTGAAACAGCATTTTTATTGCGGTGTTAATTGTTTCCATTTTAAATGGACGTACAACCAGGAATTTATTGAGGGCTTTGAGGTTAAATATAGCCCTAAATGAGTCGTCCGGTTTACGGACCAAGAACAGGGGGAATAGAAGCCTTTCCCCCTCTCTTCCTCTGGAACTCTCGTCAGGACTTTTTTGTCCAGTAGCTCGAGGACCTCGGTCTCCAGGGCAGCTTGTTCTAGCGGGGAAGATTTGAGTGGAGTTACCTTGAACCGATCTTGGGGAACGCAGGAGAACTCTAGGTGCAGTCCTGTAGCTATCACCCCCAGTATCCAGCTGCTATTCGAGATTCTGGCCCAGGCCGGGTAGAAGGCAGATAATCTTCCTCCTACCGGAGCCACTAGTCATTGGGGCGGCTTCTTATTATCCCGTGATGGACCTTCTTGGCGTCCCCCTCCTCCATACATGAAGCCCGTACCTCTGGTTTTTTTGTTGTCCCATCTGTTCTGATCTCTGGCCTGTCTCCTGCGGGAATACCCTTTCCTAGAAAAGGGACGTCTCCAGGATGTATTCGGCAGACTCGGAAATTTCTTTTTCTCATCCCCGGCCTCCTCTAACAGTTCGTCTAGGACGGGGCCGAACAAGTATTCACCCTCACAGGGGATAGAACAGAGACGGGACCTGGCTTGGATATCTCCCGGCCAGCATTTTAACCAGAGGGCTCTTCGGGCCGAATTAGACAAACTTGCAGACCTAGCCGCCATTCTTACTGAGTCCGCCGAGGCATCTGCCAGAAAGGCAGCAGCATTCTGGATAATTGGAAGACTTACGGATGGAGGCTCGCGAGGTTCCATCCTTTAGCTGAGAGTCCAATTGATCCAGCCAGACCATCATGGATCTGGCTGCGCACGTGGCTGCTATTGCTGGCCTTAGGGCGCCTGCTGACATCTCCCATGTGCCCTTTAAAAAGGAATCTGCCTTTTTATCTAGGGGGTCTTTAAGGGAGGCCATATCGTCGAAGGGTATAGATGACTTTTTTGAGGCCTTAGCTACCGCTGCATCCAGCTTGGGGGCCTTATCCCATCGACTTACTATTGGGTCCTCAAAGGGGTATCTACGCTTGAAATCAGGCGGCATAGAACCCCTTTTTTCCACTCCCTGTCTATCAGGCTCTGGACTCTTTTGTTTAGTGGAAAAGTCCTTTGTTTTCTGGGGTCTAGACCCCCGACATAATGTCCTGAGCAGACAGTTCTGTCTTTTTTTCTTCTACCCCCATGGTTGACCTTATGGTTTTAATTAATTTATCCATTTGGTCCAAGGGAAAGCAGAACCGGCTGGAATCCTCTTCGGAAGAAGAGGAGGCCGAGGACTCTGAGGAGATATCTTCCTTCCTAGGGCCGACTGAAGACTCTGAGCCTGAAACACTAGCTCGTCTTCTTTTAGAAGAACCTTCTTTTGATAGGGCTTTTATTTCAGTCCTGATTAATTGCCTCAGGTCTGTAGCGAAGCTTGGAGCTTCTTCTGCTACCTGCATAAATAGGAAAGAGTGTAAGAGTCTGATACTCCACTCACGTTCTACCCCTCATCTCCGTCCCTACCGTCTGTCTCACGCAAGACTGACACAATCTCTTGGGGTGGCCATCTGGTAAGGGGCAACTACAGAGGGCACATTCCTTGTGCTTCTGCTTCCCTGTGGCCTTCTTCCCCTGAGAATCAAACACATAAGGGGACACTGCATCAGGGTACATTCTCGCAGATCTCTTACCCTTGCAGATGAGGACAGGTACCGGATCATGGGGGGCTGCGGGAGGATCCTTTGACCTAGAGGAACTGCTGTGGCTCTGTCCACTCGAACGTCCCTCCTTCCGCCTCTTAGGTTGGTCACTGGGGCGCTTTGCCACGGGCTGCACCTCTTGTGGGTCCATGGGGGCTTTTGTTGTGTCCATCGCTGGGCCTCCAGAAGCACCTCAGCAGCAATGCCTTCTGTCTTAAGAAGGCTCCCCCTCCGGATTAGCAGGAACTCTGTCCGGTGTTCGGGCCCCCCATTGGACCGCTCCCCGTGATCCTCCCCCTCCCCTTCAGGTGCCCGGCCCCCTCAGGCGGCGGGCGCGCATCGGCGCGCGTTCACCACAACCGGAAGCCGCCGGCATCCGACTTCCGGTTTCGGCGCTAGGCCCCGCCCCCTTCGCCGCGTCACTTCCACCGCGCAATAGAGGCCGCAGGGACGCGCGGCAAGGGGCTAGCACTGCGCCGCCGGCTCGGAACCGCCGCTCCCTTTGTGGGACACCGCCGAACGGACCGCACCCCCGGGGGAAGGAGACACAGGGGGACCCGCTTACCTCACCGGCCCCGTGGAGAAGGCGACCGCCGGACCCTGTCTCCGCATGCTCTTACCACTGCCGTGGAAATCCTACCCGGACCCACCGTGGCGCATCCAGGGCCCCCAGCGAAACCGAGGTAGGAGAACCCCCCGCTACCTGAGTCGGTCCGCTGGCCTGGGATTCGGTTATCCATGACGGACGATCTGTAGGGAGTTCTGTCTTTGTTAGGAACAGGAAACCAACTGATGCGTGGGAGAGGTGCCGCCCTTTTTGTATCTGTAGGTTTTCCTGTTCCTAAGAAGGGCGGATCCCCTCTCTCAGGTGGTGCTGTCATGGACGACCGAATAAAATTAAAATGACCATTTTTTCCTTCCACGTTGCTTTTGTTCCTGTGAAGCACCTGTAGGGTTAATAATCTTCTAGAATGTAGTTTTGAGAAGCTTGAGGGTTGCAGTTTTTAGAATGGTGTCACTTTTGGGTATTTTCTGCCATATGGACCCCTCAAAGTGGCTTCAAATGTGAGGTGGTCCATAAAAAAAATGGTTTTGTAAATTTTGTTGTAAAAATGAGAAATCGCTGGTCAACTTTTAACCCTTATAACTTCCTAGCAAAAAAAAAAAAAAAATTTGTTTCCAAAATTGTGCTGATGTAAAGTAGACATGTGGGAAATCTTATTTAGTAACTATTTTGTGTCACATAACTCTCTGGTTTAACAGAATAAGAATTCAAAATGTGAAAATTGCGAAATTTTCGCCAAATTTCTGATTTTTTCACAAATAAACGCAAAAATTATCGACCTAAATTTACCACTAACATGAAGCCCAATATGTCATGAAAAAAACAATCTCAGAATCGCTGGGATGCGTTGAAGCGTTCCAGAGTTATTACCTCATAAAGGCACACTGGTCAGAATTGCAAAAAATGGCCAGGTCATTAAGGTCAAAATAGGCTGAGTCATGAAGGGGTTAAGGTGAAAACAGGCTTTGTCTCAAAGGGGTTAATGAGGAATTAGGAATGTTAATCTATAACTCATATGAACATGTGTCCTCCTCCACAATGGCAATTCAGTTTCTCTTTGTGAAGAACACAGAGGCATAAAGAGAGTCATTGAGTTGCTGCAATATCACAAACACAATTGGATCATCTGTGTGGACCTTAAAGGCGTTGCCTGATCCAAATCGACTTATGAATTCCCACAGCGCACGCACTGTGCATTGCGAGAATTCGACGGTTTCGGAGCGGGGACCAAAAGGGTATGTATTCGTTATACATATTCCCGGATAGAGCCAATTGACTAGTCATGCGGCCGTCCAGTGGGCGTGGTCGACTAGAGGGCGCAGCCTTGCTTCATACAAGTGTATAAAGCGAGGCCATGCACACTGACCGGGCTGTGGCCGGGAGCATGTATAATGCATACATACCCTCCGCTCCTGGCTCAGAGACTGGCAATTCCTCGCAGCACACATTGCTTGTGCTGGGGGATTCATAAGTTTGCAGTCACACAGAGTGACTGCAGACTTATCGATTTGGACCAGACATCTCCTTTAAAATGCTATGCTTACTTCTTGGTCAGCAACACAAGTGCACCAAGTAGCTTTGCTTTCTGTGCAAGTGGGACAGCAGAGCTTGTGAGAAGCATTGGATGGAGACTAGTGATGAGTGAATATACTCGTTGCTCGTGCTTTCCTGAGCATGCTCGGGTGTCCTCCGAGTATTTTGGCGTGCTCGGAGATTTAGTTTGTTTCGAAGCAGCTGCATGATTTGCAGCTGCTAGACAGCCTGAATTTATGTGGGGATTCCCTAACAAACAGGCATTCCTCACATGTATTCAGCCTGTCTAGCAGCCGCAAATCATGCACCTGCGTCAACACAAACTAAATCTCCGAGCATGCATAACAAAATAATCAGAGGACACCCAAGCATGCTCGGGAAAACCCGAGCAACGAGTATACTCGCTCATCAGTAGTGGAGACAAACTGGCCTCCAAGATCTAACCTCAAACCTTGTGATCCAAACATTATACATGAGCCACTTGTTGACAGAAAGAACATTATATTCCCACCTCTACACATGAAACCTGGTCTCATGAAGCAATTTGTTAAAGCTTTGCCAACTGAAGGAGATTGTTTCCTAGCCTTTTGGCATTTCCTAGCCTCTCATTTGAAAAAAAATGAAGGCACCTATGTTTGATGATACACAGATTCGGCTCAAGATGAACATTCCAACGGGAAAATGTCAGAACTCCAAAAGAATGCTTGACTATCATTCAAAGACCTTGCCAAGTACTTTCTTGAAAATACAAGAGCAGACAATTACATCGAAGTTGTCCAGAAACTCATGGAGAGCTACAAAATGCTTGGTTGCAACATGAGCATCAAGGTGTATTTTCTGCATAGCAACCTTGCTAACTTTTCTGAAAACTGAAGTCAGTGATGAACATGGTGAAGGATTCCACTAAGATTTGAAAGTCATGGACAAACGGTATCAGTGTAAATGGGATGTACAGTACAGACCAAATGTTTGGACACACCTTCTGATTCAAAGAGTTTTCTTTATTTTCATGACTATGAAAATTGTAGATTCACTCTGAAGGCATTAAAACTATGAATTTACACATGTGGAATTATATAATTAACAAAAAAGTGTGAAACAACTGAAAATACTGTATGTCTTATATTCTAGGTTCTTCAAAGTAGTCACCTTTTGCTTTGATTACTGCTTTGCACACTCTTGGCATTCTCTTGATGAGCTTCAAGAGGTAGTCACCCGAAATGGTTTTCACTTCACAGGTGTGCCCTGTCAGGTTTAATAAGTGGGATTTCTTGCCTTCTAAATGGGTTACGGACCATCAGTTGTGTTGTGCAGAAGTCTGGTGGATACACAGCTGAATAGACTGTTAGAATTTGTATTATGGAAAGAAAAAAACCATCATTACTTTAAGAAATGAAGGTCAGTCAGTCCGACAAATTGGGAAAACTTTGAAAGTGTCCCCAAGTGCAGTGGCAAAAACCATCAAGCGCTACAAAGAAACTGGCTCACATGAGGACCGCCCCAGGAAAGGAAGATCAAGAATCACCTCTGCTGCGGAGGATAAGTTCATCCGAGTCACTAGCCTCAGAAATCGCAGGTTAACAGCAGCTCAGATTAGAGATCAGGTCAATGCCACACAGAGTTCTAGCAGCAGACACATCTCTACAACAACTGTTAAGAGGGGACTTTGTACAGCAGGCCTTCATGGTAAAATAGCTGCTAGGAAACCACTGCTAAGAATAGGCAACAAGCAGAAGAGACTTGTTTTGGCTAAAGAACACAAGGAATGGACATCAGACCAGTGGAAATCTGTGCTTTGGTCTGATGAGTCCAAATTTGAGATCTTTGGTTCCAACCACCGTGTCTTTGTGCGACGCAGAAAAGGTGAACGGATGGACTCAACATGCCTGGTTCCCACCGTGAAGCATGGAGGAGGAGGTGTGATGGTGTGGTGGTGCTTTGCTGGTGACACTATTTGGGATTTATTCAAAATTGAAGGCATACTGAACCAGCATGGCTACCACAGCATCTTGCAGCGGCATGCTATTCCATCCGGTTTGCATTTAGTTGGACCATCATTTATTTTTCAACAAGACAATGACCCCAAACACACCTCCAGGCTGTGTAAGGGCTATTTGACCAAGAAGGAGAGTGATGGGGTGCTACGCCAGATGACCTGGCCTCCACAGCCACCAGACCTGAACCCAATCAAGATGGTTTGGGGTGAGCTGGACCGCAGAGTGAAGACAAAAGGGCCAACAAGTGCTAAGCATCTCTGGGAACTCCTTCAAGACTGTTTCCGGTGACTTCCGTGAAGCAGTAATCAAAGCAAAAGGTGGCTACTTTGAAGAACCTAGAATATAAGACATATTTTCAGTTGGTTCACACTTTTTTGTTAATTATATAATTCCACATGTGTAAATTCATAGTTTTGATGCCTTCAGAGTGAATCTACAATTTTCATAGTCATGAAAATAAAGAATGAGAAGGTGTGTCCAAACTTTTGGTCTGTACTGTACATCTGATGGCTGATTATTGTTGGATAATCAGGCAAGATTTTCACAGATTGAACACTGTAGGAAAAGCTATAAGTGTATTTTTTTACTTTACTTGCTACTTAACTTTACTACTTGAACACAATTTGACTTACAGTAACAATATATCCTTTGCATGAAAAAATAGATTTAACCCCTTTGTGAAGATCTGAGGCTGTGGGTTGTAATGACGACCTAGGCAGGTTAACGATGCAACTATTTTTTATTCCTTACATCCATTGTTGTACAACAAATCCAGGTAGATGGCCAAAATACAATGTCCTCAGTCCACAAGTTCTAAGCCTGGGATCTCTAATTCCACTGCAACCATACCAAGCGATACCCACTGTTTCCCATCTTTTGGTTGGCCCACAGCTTTTTTTTTTTTTTTTATCTCTGGACGGTATAGTGTGCAGTCACAGCCTATGTTTCTTCAGACGATGGATATCACAACCACAGCTCATAGATACCCCTCCAGACAAAAACAGATTTCCAAACTCCAAAGGCCATCAATCCATGTGCCCCAGGACATCACACTCGATCCTCTCCCTACAAAGTCACTCTCTCAACTCCCTCACTAAACATTTGGCTTCTTTTCCTCCCTCCCTTTAAACATTTGCTTTTAGCTCAAAGAATGAAATATATTCCATAAGCCCATCACATGGGACTGCATGTGAGCAACCCCCTGTAGTGACGACTCCCCTGGGTCTACTATCCCCATCCACACTATGGGCCAGAAGCTGGGAGCACAATGGCTTGAGACCTTGAGATACAGGTGAGATCAATAGAATGATAGCTTTACATTTACTTTTAGCAATCTCCTGTCTGGCCTTGGGTATACAAAAGATCCAGCCTGGTGATGATAGAACCAGTGTCCCGAAGTCCCTGGGCCTCCTCCCTGACGTCACTAACCTACGCCAGGTCACACTTCTTCATGGAAACAGTCACTGCATTTTGTGCATTACTCACTGAATGGAAACACCGATTCCTGATAATGGACTGACGGGCAAGCAAATCTCTAATAAAATACAACAATAATATTGACACAACTGGTGCTCCGTGCTGGAAAAGTCTGCATCCCGTAAAGCTGTGGACTCTGCTCTAAGTTCATTAATCCAATAGTCTTTAGTAAGTGACCAGCTCCTCACACCCTTTACGACCTACGATGCTGACATGTGCCCCCTAACAGCTGCGGGTGGAATCACGATCCACCCGCGGTTGATAACATGTTCAATGCCGCTGTCAATCTCTGACACCAGCATTTAACATGATCCCTCCAACATGGGTTGGCGTGACAACCCGGATTTGAATGAGATTCCAGTGGTTGCTTCTAGTCTCCCATAGATACAATTGAAGCATGTAAAAAGTAAAAAAAAAAAGTTTTTAAAATTATAAAAAAAATTTAAAAAATATTTAAATTACCCCCCATTCACCCCACTGAACAAAAACAATTAAAAAATACACATTTTATCTCGCTGTGTTCAAAATCACCTGATCTATCAATATATAATAAAAAAATATCGGTGCAACATTGCATTAAAATGTGATAACAGGCAATCAAAACACGGGTATTACGTACCTGGTAATGCGTTTTTTCATGAGACATGACGGCACCACGAGAGAGGGGATCCGCCCTACGAGGACAGAAAACCTTCAAGATAAAAGGGGCAGCTCCTCTCTCCGCATCAGTTGTTTTACAGAGCACGAGAGGAACTCCGCAGGTTAGTGTACACATAAATAATACCTATTTTACACTGCTAAATTTCCAACACCAAGGGAGTGTATAATACTAACAAAAAACACCCAACTAATGACGTGATCAAAT
Organism: Dendrobates tinctorius; assembly: GCF_039654945.1. Taxonomy (NCBI): domain Eukaryota; kingdom Metazoa; phylum Chordata; class Amphibia; order Anura; family Dendrobatidae; genus Dendrobates; species Dendrobates tinctorius. The sequence goes on along the minus strand of NW_027361802.1, from coordinate 23,983,003 downwards.
AGGGGCGAGAATATAAGGGTGCCGTCATGTCTCATGAAAAAACACATTACCAGGTACGTAATACCCGTGTTTTTCCATGGTACATGACGGCACCACGAGAGAGTTACAGAGATTTGTATTCTCTTTAGGGGGGGATCACTGCCTGTAACACTCTTCTCCCAAATGTGAGATCAGAGGTAGCAGATAGGTCTAACCTGTAATGTCTGAAAAAGGTAGATGGAGAGGACCAAGTGGCCGTCTTACAGATTTGGTCGATGGAGGCGTCCGCTTTCTCCGCCCAGGATGTTGCCATGGCCCTCGTGGAGTGGGCTTTTAGGCCCTCTGGAACAGCCCTGCCTGCACTACTATATGCTAGTATGATGGCCTCTCTCACCCATCTAGCTATAGTTTGCTTAGAGGCTTTAAGGCCTTTCCTTGCTCCCTGATATGAGACAAATAAGGCCCTCTGTTTCCTCCATGGTTTTGTCACCTCTAAATACTGTAGGATACATCTTCTAACGTCTAAGCAATGTAATCTCTCTTCCTTTTTGTTACCGGGGTTAGGACAAAAGGATGGCAAGATTATTTCCTGAGCTCTGTGGAATTTCGACACTACCTTAGGGAGGTATGCTGGATCTAATCTCAACACGACTCTATCGTCCATAACCTGAGTGTATGGTGGATCTGCTGATAGTGCGTGTAAGTCCCCAATCCTACGTGCCGATGTGAGCGCTACTAACAAGGCTGTTTTTAAAGTTAACACTTTATCTGATGTTGCGTTTATTGGTTCAAACGGACTTTCCGTTAGAGATGATAGGACTAAATTTAGATCCCAGGGAGGAGGTTTAGGAGATGGGACAGAGTCAGCCCTAGTGCAGGCCCGGATAAATCTGGCGACCCATCTATCGCTTGCCAGGTCATAATTGAATAATGCTGCCAGGGCTGAAACGTGTACTTTCAGGGTGCTGACCGCTAAGCCCAAGTCCAAACCCCTTTGTAGAAACTCTAGCACTGCCCTCACAGGCACTTCCCCCTCCTGTATAGGGCCTGAGGTGGACAAAAATTTCCTCCATATCCTCCCATATATTTTTGTAGTCACTGGCTTTCTGCTACTGATTAGGGTGGAAATCAATCTCGCTGAAAAACCTTTCTTCTCTAATAGTGACCTTTCAAATTCCAGGCTGTCAAATGCAGCCTGGAATTCGGAGGATGATTGAAGAGACCCTGTGTTAGGAGGTCGTGATCCTCTGGGAGCACCCATGGGTCTGTCACTGACATCACTCTCAGCCAATAGAACCACGGCCTTTTTGGCCAAAAGGGAGCTATCATAATTACTCTGGCTTGGTCCTCCCTGATCTTTTTCAGGACTAATGGAATGAGGCATATTGGAGGGAATGCGTACAGGAGACCTGATGTCCATTTTATTCTGAAGGCGTCTACCGCCAGTGGCATGTCTGCTGGTCTTAGGGAGCAGAATTTTTGAACTTTTCTGTTGGCCTTTGAGGCGAAGAGATCTATTATGGGTTTTCCCCACCTCTGCACAATTTGTTGAAAAATGGACTCTTTTAGGCACCATTCTCCTTGCTTTAAGTGGTTCCTGCTCAGAAAGTCTGCCTTCAGGTTGTCCGCGCCTCGGATATGCAGGGCCGATAATGAGAGGAACTGATGTTCCGCCAGAGTCAGGATTCTTTTTGCTATTTCCATTAACGACCGAGAACGGGTGCCCCCTTGATGGTTTACGTATGCAACTGCTGTACGATTGTCCGATAGGACTTTCACATGATGTCCTCTCAGGTGTGTCAGTAATCCTTCCAGCGCTCTTTCGATGGCTAGTAGCTCCCATTCGTTTGAGGATAGATCTTTTTCCTCCTGAGCCCAAGGATCTTGGAGCCACAGGGTGTCTAGATGGGCTCCCCAGCCCCAGGGACTGGCATCTGTCGTGACTACTCTGGAGGCTGCATATGTCCAGGGTACTCCCCTCGGAGTGGACTCTATCTGTAACCACCATTTTAGCGACTGGAGTACAGGATCCGGGATGGTGAGCTTCTGTTCTAACTGCCCCTGAAGTGTCAGATCGCTTTGTAACACACACCACTGAAGTTCCCTTGTGTGAAATTGAGCCCATTTTACCGCTGGTATGCAGGAGGTTAGGGACCCCAACACTGACATGGCTTTCCTCAGAGTCATTGTTGGCTTTCCTAATGTTGTTCTGATTAGGTTTTTGATTTTCTCTTCTTTTTCCTCTGGGAGGCGACACTCCTGTATTACCGAGTCTATTGTTAGGCCCAAAAAATTCTGGACCATCGTTGGCTCCAACCTGGATTTTTTGAAGTTCAGTTGCCAACCCAGAGTCTGAAGAGTCTCTATCACTGTCCTGACTTGTTCCTGACAATGAGCGAAATCTTTCCCCACTATCAAGAAGTCGTCCAGATTTGGTATTACTAGAGCATCTTTTTCTCTGAGATGTGCCGTGACCTCCGCAATTAATTTCGTGAAGACCCGGGGGGCTGTTGCTACCCCAAAGGGCAGAGCCTTGTACTGAAAATGATGCCACTGAGAGTTTATCTGGACTGCTACCCTGAGATATTTGCGGTCTTGCTGCCGATCGGGACATGATAGTAAGCGTCCTTGAGATCCAGGACCGACATGTAACACCGAGGGAAGAGGAGTTTCACTGTAGATCTTATCGTCTCCATCTTGAATGATGGGACTACTAGATACTTGTTGAGGCCTTTCAGATTTACAATCGTCCTCCAGGAATCGTCTGGTTTCTTTATCAGAAATAGGGGGGAGTAAAAGCCTTCCCTCTTTTCTTCTTCTGGAACTTCTTCCAGTACGAGTTTTTGTATAAGCGATAATACCTCCTCTTCCAAACTCTTTTGTCTCTCTTGAGATGATTGTACCGGAGTTTGAATGAATTTTTGTGGTGGCCAGTGATGGAATTCTAACTCCAGACCTGACCCTACTATCTGTCGGATCCAGGTGCTGGATGAGATCCTTTCCCAGGCTGGGAGGAAGTGAGAGAGCCTTCCCCCCACCTGAGAAGGACCGTCACTGGGTGGGTTTTTTGGCTTCTCTAGGGGGCTTACTGAAATAGAAGCTTCTCCCTCCTCTGTATCGCCTGTCAGAATTGTTTCTGTCACGATCTTTAAATTGTTGCCTTCTAAATTTTCGGCCCCTCTGAAAGGAGCGCCGAAAGGCTTGAAATGGTTGTTTCGGAAAATTCTTTTTGGTATCACTCGCTTTTTCCAACACTTCATCCAATGCCGGACCGAATAAGAAATTCCCCTCACATGGTAGAGAGCAAAGTTTCATTTTTGCCTGGGTGTCCCCCGGCCAGCATTTGAGCCATACCGCACGTCGTCCTACATTGGTTAAGGCTGCTGACTTTGACGCTAGCCTGGCCGAATCTGCTGACGCCTCTGCGAGAAAGTCTGCCGCCGCTCTAATAGCCGGTAATGCTTCCAGAACCGTCTCTCTGGGAACTCCTTGTTCTAATTGATCCTCCAAGTTGTCTGTCCATATCTTCAGGGACCTAGCCACACAAATGGCTGCGATGGCGGGTCTTAGTGCGCCAGCCGAGGTTTCCCAGGCTGCTTTAAGGCAATTGTCCGCCTTTCGGTCCAGCGGCTCTTTTAGAAACCCCAGGTCCTCAAAGGGTAGGGAAGATTTTCTGGCGACCTTTGATATTGCTACATCAATTTTAGGGGCCCTATCCCAGGATGAGGATGCCTCTTCCTCAAAGGGGTATCTCCTCTTCAGGGAATTCGTTATCTGGGACTTCCTTTCTGGCTTTTCCCATTCGCGTTTTATGAGTGCTTTTAGTTGCTCATTAACAGGGAAGGTCTTACGTTTTTTCTTTTGCAGTCCGCTGAACATGAGATCTTGGGCTGTCTTTTTTGTCCGTTCTTCTACTAGCCCCATGGTAGATCTAACTGCTTTAATGAGTTCATCCGTAGTTTCTACTGGAAACGTATCTTCCCCGTCCGAGCTACTTCCTGAATACTGCGACTTATTTGAGTCGTCCTCTGACCCTGTAGAGTCTTGTTGAGAGACCCCTGAGGGGCTTGATCTCCTAGTTTTCCTCTCTGTATCTACAGTCTGTAATGCTCTTACTGACTTGGAAACTTCTGTCTGAATTATGGCCCTCAGACTATCCGAAAATGAGGGTGTCTCCTCCACTATGGTCTTGTTAATGCACTCCTGGCATAACTTTTTGTTCCAGGCTGCTTCTGCGGGACTTTTACATAAAGCACATTCTTTATTTTTTGACTTCCCTCTACATTTCTTAGGGACCTCCTATACTCCACCCCGTCAATGTATATAAGAGGAGGGGGAGAGGAAAAGAGAGGAGAAAAAGAGAAAGAGAACAGACATTAGATTACTGGACTTTCTCGAAGCTCACTCACCACTCGGACGCTTCATAGAACGGGTACCGGATCTGGAGGTTGGCTGGTCCTTTCACTGTCTCCCAACGAGACTATGGACCCCTCTTTCCTGCGGTGACGATCCGCCCGTGCGCTGCCCGAGTGGCTCACACTACTGCTGCGGCGTGTCTTTGCTTTTTCCTCTGAGCACGACCGCCTCTCCTTTGCTTCCTGGCGCGGCTGTACATGCTCTGGCGAAGGGCTCTCCATTATGCTGCTTATGGCTGCAAGTAGTCACCTCACTTAACGTTGGTGCTGTGACGCCTGCTTGCCTTTCCTGGCGATCTTAAATAGTATCCCCCTTTTCTTTTTTTTTTTTTTTTAGACCACCTGGTCTCACACCTGCCCCGCTTGCTGTGGACGCGCGCGCGCGCGCGTGCCCTCTGACTCTGCTCTGCGTGCCTCCCCTGGGACCGTGCACACCTTCTGCCTCTCCCAGGCCCCGCGGTGCTGTGCGCGCCGCTCTACTTCCGGGTCGCACGCAACGACTTCCGGTTCATCGGCCATCATGCGTGCTCCCAACGCGCGCCCCTCCCGGTGCGGCCATACGAACCCGGGCCGGGTGAGCGCTTGGGCCCTGCATGCTTCGGGGCCCCCCAGACACCCCTTACCTGCGCGATGGACCCCTTCCTGACCTGACTGCAGGTATGCTTTTAGGAAGAAGCTCACTATTCTCAGGCAGACTTGAACCCAGGGCACTAGCGTTGGACAGCAGCGGCAGTAACAACTGCACTTCTTCATGCTGCCTCCGCTGCGGGGTCCGGGGTCTGGTCTTCCACAGGGAGGGTACACTGTTTGTGGCCTCCGAGGAGCTCTCTGCCCGGGCACCGATGTGTCTCCTGGGCTGCATGGCCACTATATGTCGACAGGGAGGGAACACTACCAGTGGCCTTCCTGGACCTGCTTCATGTGCCGCCATCTTGGAGGGTCCACCGCCAAGGTACTCCTCTTCGCCTGGGCATCTGCCCTCCGGCTGTGGCCATGCCTTCGCTCAGGGGGGACATAGGCATATATGGCCCCCGAGGCGACTACCGGTACCCGGTGTCGGGTGTAGCAAACCCATGCCTGCCATTAATCACCCGACCGAGGTCCAGGCATCCTCTTCTTCGGAATCTTCAAAGAGGCTTTCATCTTGAGGGTTCCCCGTCGAGGACAGGAAACCAACTGATGCGGAGAGAGGAGCCGCCCCTTTTATCTTGAAGGTTTCCTGTCCTCGTAGGGCGGATCCCCTCTCTCGTGGTGCCGTCATGTACCATGGAAAAAGATTGTATTTACCCCAAAATAGTATCAATAAAAATGTCAACTCCACATGAAAACAATAAGCCCACAGCCACAGATCACGAAAAATGGAGAAGCTACGAGTCTCAGAAAATGACCTCAGTTTTTTCTGACTAACTTTTTTTCACCACATAAATAAAAAAAAAAAACCTACCGTATTTTTCGCTTTATAAGACGCACCACAAATTTTGAGGAGAAAAATAGGAAAAAACTTTTTTTTTAATAAAATGATGGTGCCTCTTATAATCCAGGTGTCTTATTGCTTACCGGGGGTGGTGGCTGTGGTGAAGCGGCATCCCAGGGTCGCTGCTGGAGGAGGCAGGAGTGGGGTGACACTGCAGGCCGCAGGAAGGGATGAGAGGGTGCTCCGATGTGCAGCGCGCTGCCAGGGGGGCTTGTGGTGCTATCAGGGGGGCTCGTGCTGCTATCAGGGGGGCTCGTGCTGCTATCAGGGGGGCTTGTGCTGCTGCCAGGGGTCTGTGTTGCTATCAGGGGGGCTTGTGCTGCTGCCAGGGGGGGTCTGTGCAGCAGCCCGGGGCTCTGCCGACACTTACCGGGTGTAGGCCGCAGGGGTGTCCGGGCGTCCGTCGGCGCTGTGGGTGTCGCCGGGTGCCCAGACTTGTCTCCACGTTCCCAGTGGTGTCTCCGGTTCCCATCCCGGGGCTCTGCCGACATTTTGCGACAGGCCAGAGCCCCGGGGCTCCCTCTCGGTTCCCTCTGTATTGGCTGGCTCCGGCAATATGGCGGCCGCCGCCGGGGACGGCGCATGCGCTGATGGTGATCTCGGGACTGAGATCTCGAGGGATGAGATTTCAGCGTCATTATTTTTGTTGGGAAAAAAATATTTTAATTTAAATTTTTTTTTTTTTTAATATTTTTAAACCTGCGATCGCCTGATTGCTTGTTCTATATACCATGGCTTGGCTTTTCAAAAGTGCCAGTATGGCAGCCTTGGGAACCATCAGCCGGTCCCTGGCTGCCATAGTAGCTCATCAGCACCCTGTAATTGTGTCACGAAGAGGATGATGGGGCCGCATAACGATGCGGCCCCAGGATCACGCTTTAAATAGCACTGTCATGCATTGAGGGCAGAGCAGAGCAGTATGATCTAATGGACTAAGTCTACTGTGTATACAAAGAATTAAAAAGATATAATTCTGGCTGCCTATAGCTTACACTGCATTGCCATAAAACAAAGCTTGACAGAATCCATAAAAGAAGTTCACAATGTAAGTCAGTTTGTATCTGTATTAAAACACAATATAATGGCTACAATGTTATATACAGTGGGTACGGAAAGTATTCAGACCCCTTTAAATTTTTCCCCAAATCCATTTGTGAAAAACTTGTTGCATCATTCCCAAGAAGACTCATGGCTGTACTAGCTCAAAAGGATGCTTCTACTCAATCCTGAGCAAAGGGTCTCAATACTTATGACCATGTGATATTTCAGTTTTTCTTTAATAAATTTGCAAAAATTTCTACATTTCTGCTTTTTTTCAGTCAAGATGGGGTGCAGAGTGTACATTAGTGAGAAAAAAATTAACTTTTTTGAATTCACCAAATGGCTGCAATGAAACAAAGTGAAAAATTTGAAGGGGTCTGAATACTTTCCGTACCCACTGTATTGCATTGTTTAACCAATTTGTGACAGAGCCAATTTGAAGCTTAATGACCAGGCCAATTTTTACAATTCTGACCACTGTCACTTTATGAGGTTATAAGTCTGGAACGCTTTAGCAGATCCCGCTGATTATATGACTGTTTTTTCGTGACATATTGTACTTCATATTAGTAGTAAAATTTCTTTGATGTGACTTACATTTATTTATGAAAAAAACGGAAATATGGCGAAAATTTTAAAAATTCTGCAATTTTCAAACTTTTAATTTTTATGCCCTTAAATCAGAGAGATATGTCACAAAAAATACTTAATAAATAACATTTCCCACATGTCTGTTAGGAAGTTATAAGGGTTAAAAGTTGACCAGTGAGTTCTCATTTTTACAACAAAATTTACAAAACCATTTTTTTAGGGACGACATCATATTTGAAGTCATTTTGAGAGGTCAATATGACAGAAAATACCCAAAAGTGACACCATTCTAAAAAATGCACCCCTGAAGGTGCTCAAAACCACATCAAGAAGTTTATTAACCCTTTACGTGCTTCACAGAAACTGAAGCAATGTGGAAGGAAAAAATTAACATTTAACTTTCTTTTTTTTTTACAAACATTTTACTTCATATCCAATTTTTTTATTTTCACAAGTGTAAAAAGAGAAAATAAACCACAAAATTTGTTGTGCAATCTGTCCTGAGTACGCCGATACATCATATGTGGGGGTAAACCACTGTTTGGGAGCACGGCAGAGCTCAGAAGGGAAGGAGCGCCGTTTGACTTTTTCAATGCAGAATTGGCTGGAATTGAGATTGGACGCCATGTCGCGTTTGGAGAGCCCCTGAGGTGCCTAAACAGTGTAAACCCCCCACAAGTGACCCCATTTTGGAAAGTAGACCCCCCAAGGAGCTTATCTAGATGTGTGGTGAGCACTTTGAAACCCCAAGTGATTCACAGAAGTTTATAATGCAGAGCAATGAAAATAAAAAATAATTTTTTCAACTGGCTGTAGTTGAGACAAGACAGACCTCTCAAGAACTCCTGCTAAAATCAAAAGAATATAAAGAATAAGTGAACCCCTAACTACGAATTGACCACCAACAGTGCTCTGAGACTACCCTGCTACCCCAGAGAACGGATCTTGACTGCCAGGGTGAGCTGCTGTCACCCTGGACTGAACGCTGGACTGGCTCTGGGGATCTGCTGAGGAGAGGACGGACGCCATCTTCATGAAAGAAGCAGCTGCAGAGGATAGAGAGAGAACAGCAAGCAACCATCGACACTGAGGTACAACCTGGCAGCACCGCTGGCCCTCTCCCTCCCCCTCCTCACCCCTGCTGAAAGGTCACATATCCCCCCTCTGAATACACACGGGGTTCGGGCACCGACGCACTGACAGGGAGCCTGCACTGCTTGGCTCTGACACCTTGTGCTCCCCTCCTGCCTCTCCACACACGCTGACATCTGCTAGCAGGCTGCACACATCACCTGCCTCCTGCAGAGGAACGTGGCGATTCTCGCACTCCTGACTGTCATCTGCCTGCCACTGTGGTCTGAGGCTGCCTGAGCAGGGTCCGGGGTTGTGCTGGTGGTGTGCCTTGGCCAGCGCCATATTGCTTGGAGAACCACAACGCTGGGAGCTGAAGCTGTGGGCCCGGGACTGTGTGAAATCACCACATACGGGGCTGTTGCTCAAGAGAGGGGAGGACAGGAGGATAAGAAGTGAGGGAGAGGAAATAGAATATAAAATAAAAATATAAATCGCGACTTCTGGGAGGCGGACCTTGGGAATGGCAGCTTCTTCTTGAGCTCCTCATCAGCCCAGAGACATCCAGGGCCATCGCGAAGGCGGCGGGCCGCAGTCGCCTAATTAAGTGAGGAGACCGACAGGGCGAGACCAGCGGGAGTGATCTGGCCGCCCAGTTTCCCCGGAGGTCCCGGTGTGTGTGCAGCTGAGGCCCTCGCGGCGGGCGCCGCGTGACTAGCAGCGGAGGAGACGCGCTGCGGCCTCTGAGGAGGCCTAGATAAGAGCTGGCAGTGAGAGGCACAGGAGAACAGTCGACCCGGAGGCAGCACATAAGCGGCGTGAAACGAAGGAGGACGGTTACCGGAGCACCGGTCTGTGACGGCAGTGGTCGGGTAGCGGTGAGTGTGAAGGAGGTGGGCTCACTAGATTCAGCGCCATCTTGCCCATGGTGAGGGGCAGCACAGCAGACCCTTCCACATCGTCCCAGAAGCATAGAGACAGACACGCATTTTAAAATCGCTACCTAAAAGCTGCATATTATCAGTAAAGCCTATCAGACTTTCTCCTTCTGCACTTGAAAAGCCATTTAACCCCTACAGTACTGTTACCAAGCGACTAATGCCTATCTCCAGTGCACTAAAGGCACTCCCTATTGATCATATAACGTGTCATTATACCTGAACGGGACCCTGGGGAGCAGTCTCTTTCGGGGAATAGTGAACATTACTACCCTATGCTGAATGCGGACAAGTGACAGACATTGATGTAGCTACCTGTTAATTCATCATAATGGAGAAGTTTATGGGCAAACAGAACAAAGGGGGTCATACATCCTCCCGGAATCAGCCGGGTCCCCCTTCACCCAATTTGATTCACGCTACCGGTGGTGACAACTCCCACTCCATAGCAGACATCATACTAGAACGCCTGATGCCTGAAATCGACTCCAGATTCACTACCTTCCAGGCCTCAATTGATACCATACTCTCACAGGTGGCGGCTTAGAGCACTAGAATAGTAGAGGCGGAGCAGCGTATTTCAGATCTAGAAGACACCGCTAAAACAATGGAGAAGCGCCTGAAGGGCAAAGAGAGGATTATCTCTGATTTGCAAAACAAAATGGATGACCTAGAGAACAGATCCAGACGTAACAACTTGAAATTGGTGGGATTGCCAGAGTCAATCCACCCTGCGGAGCTACTAAAGCTAACATCCCAGTGGCTGCCGCGGGCCCTAGAGGTCCCCTTGGAGTCTGGTCGGATAACTATTGAGAGAGTGCACAGAGTGGCTGCTGCGGGCCCTAGAGGTCCCCTTGGAGTCTGGTCGGATAACTATTGAGAGAGTGCACAGAGTGGGTCCGCCTAGGGGAGGAGAGAAAGCCGGTCTGAGGCCAGTTTTGTATAAGGTTCTGGACTACCAGGATAAAATGCGTCTACTAACAGCATATAGAAAGAGACCTTAACTTCTTTATGAAAACCATTAAATTTTGATGTTCCAGGATTACTCGGCGGCGGTGGCGGCCAAACGCAGAGCATTCCAGCCGGCATGCCGAATATTGCTAGACAACAATGTGAGATTTGGCTTACAATACCCCGCGCTGTTGCGTTTCACATTGTCGGGGGAAAATTGGGATTTCGATGACCCGGCGGAAGCCCTAAAACGCATCCAGGAAGCCACAAAACCGCCATTATGGTAACTGCATACAATTTGGCTGAGGACACTTCAGTATACCGATTGAGGTGATGTTGTAGCAGTTTCTGCACTTACATGTATATGATGCAGCTGTTCTTTTTGTTTATGTTTTTATTTGGCATACATACCGTACAATGTTTTTTGTCACGGGAAGGAAATAGAAAGTTGGGGGTTTATCTTCCCGTTGACAAGGGGGGTTTTGCGGGAGGGAGGGTTGGTTGGGGAAAATCTCTGCTTCTGGTTGGAAGAATCTCATCTTACTGGGACTCCGAAGCCTACTCGCTGGGATGGGTGGGGGTCTCATTCATTTTTACTCATTTTTTTCATCTGGATAACACGTACAGGAATAGGTTAAATGGCAGCAGATTCTAATACTGCAAAGTTGGGCCTGGTGTCTCTTCACTGGTGTTCCTGGAATGTTAATGGGTTAAACTCCCCGGTAAAAAGGAAAAAAATTCTTAATTATTTACATCAGAAAAACTTCCATGTGGTCCTCCTCCAGGAGTCCCACTGGACAAAAGGTAACCACCCAATGCTCAGAAGCAAAAAATTCTCTCTTTGTGTAGAGGCCTCATACTCTAAAAAGCAACGAGGGTGGCCATACTGATTAACAACAATGTTAAATATGAGGTGGTGGACACGGTGGAGGACCCTGCGGGCAGATTTGTCTGCGCTAAACTCAATATTGAGGGGACGACTTACAATGTGGTAAACATTTATGCACCAAATACACCCGATCCCCAGTTTCAGGCCTCCGTGTTGGGATACGAATTCTCTCATATTGGCGGGGGTTGTTTTTTTTTAAACCCTTAGCGACAGAGCCAGTTTGCAGCTTAATGACCAGGCCAATTTTTACAATTCTGACCACTGTCCCTTTATGAGGTTATAACTCTGGAACGCTTTAATGGATCCTGCTGATTCTGAGATAGTTTTTTCGTGACATATTGTACTTCATGTTAGTGGTAAAATTTCTTCGATAAGTCTTGTGTTTATTTATGAAAAAAAACAGAAATATGGCAAAAAAATTTAAAATTTTGCAATTTTAAAACTTTAAATTTTTATGCCCTTAAATCAGAGAGATGTGTCACATAAATTTCTTAATAAATAACATTTCCCACATGTCTACTTTACATCAGCACAATTTTGGAAGCAAAATTTTTTTTTGTTAGGAAGTTATAAGGGTTAAAAGTTGACCAGCGATTTCTCATTTTTACAACAAAATTTACAAAGCCATTTTTTTTTTAGGGACCACATCATATTTAACCCCTTCACCCCCAAGGGTGGTTTGCACGTTCATGACCGGGCCAATTTTTACAATTCTGACCACTGTACCTTTATGAGGTCATAACTCTCGAACGCTTCCATGGATCCCGGTGATTCTGACATTGTTTTCTCGTGACATATTGTACTTCATGTTAGTGGTAAAATTTCATTCAAATAACTTGCGTTTATTTGTGAGAAAAACGGAAATTTGGCGAAAATTTTGAAAATTTCGCAATTTTCCAACTTTGAATTTTTATGCCCTTAAATCACAGAGATAAGGCACACAAAAAACTTGATAACTAACATTTCCCACATGTTTACTTTACATCAGCACAATTTTGGAACCAAAATTTTTTTTTGTTAGGAAGTTATAAGGGTTAAAAGTTGACCAGCGATTTCTCATTTTTACAACACCATTTTATTTTTAGGACCACATCACATTTGAAGCCACTTTGAGGGGTCTATATGATAGAAAATACCCAAAAGTGACACCATTCTAAAAACTGAACCCCTTAAGGTGCTCAAAACCACATTCAAGAAGTTTATTAACCCTTTAGGTGCGTCACAGGAATTTTTTTGAATATTTAAAAAAAAATGAACATCTAACTTTTTTTCATAAAAAAAATACTTCAGGTTCAATTTTTTTTATTTTACCAAGGGTAACAGGAGAAATTGAACTGCAAAAGTTATTGTGCAATTTGTCCTGAGTACGCAGATACCTGATATGTGGGGGGGAACGACTGTTTCGGCGCATGGCAGAGCTCAGAATGGAAGGAGCGCCGTTTGACTTTTTCAATGCAAAATTGGCTGGAATTCAGATTGGACGCCATGTCACGTTTGGAGAGTCCCTGATGTACCTAAACAGTGGAAACCCCCTACAAGTGACCCCATTTTGGAAACTAGACCCCCCAAGGAACTTATCTAGATATGTGGTGAGAACTTTGAACCCACAAGGGCTTTACAGAAGTTTATAACGTACAGCGGTACAATTAAAAAATCATATTTTTTCCACAAAAATGATCTTTTCACCCCAATTTTTATTTTCCCAAGGGTAACAGGACCCTAAAAGTTATTGTGCAATTTGTCCTGAGTACGCTGATACCCCACATGTGGGGGTAAACCACTATTTGGGCGCATGGCAGAGCTCGGAAGGGAAGCAGCGCCATTTGACGTTTTTGGCTGGAATTGAGATCGGACACCATGTCGCGTTTGGAAAACCCCTGATGTACCAAAACAGTGGAAACCCCCCACAAATGACACCATTTTGGAAACTAGACACCCTAAGGAACTTATCTAGATGTGTGGTGAGAACTTTGAACCCCCACGGGCTTCACAGAAGTTTATAACATAAAGCCATACAATTAAAAAATCATATTTTTTCCACAAAAATGATCTTTTCACCCTCAATTCTTATTTTTCCAAGGGTAACAGGACCCTAAAAGTTATTGTGCAATTTGTCCTGAGTACGCTGATACCCCACATGTGGGGGTAAACCACTATTTGGGGGCATGGCAGAGCTCGGAAGGGAAGCAGCGCCATTTGACGTTTTTGGCTGGAATTGAGATCGGACACCATGTCGCGTTTGGAAAACTCCTGATGTACCAAAACAGTGGAACCCCCCACAAATGACACCATTTTGGAAACTAGACCCCCTAAGGAACTTATCTAGATGTGTGGTGAGCACTTTGACCCCCCCAGTGCTTCACAGAAGTTTACAACGCCCGGGCGTGAAAATAAAAAATTCGTATTTTTTCCACAAACATGATCTTTTAGTCACCATTTTTTTATTTTCCCAAGGGTACCAGGAGAAATTGGACCCCAAAAGTTGTTGTCCAATTTGTCCTGAGTATGCTGATACCCCATATGTGGGAGAAAACTACTGTATGGGCACACGTCGGGGCTCGGAAGGGAAGTAGTGACGTTTTGGAATGCAGACTTTGATGGAATGGTCTGCGGGTGTGATATTGCCTTTGGAGAGCCCCTAATGTACCTAAACAGTGGAAACCCCCCACAAATGACCCCATTTTGTAAACTAGACCCCCCAAGGAACTTATCTAGATGTGTGGTGAGCACTTTGACCCCCCCAGTGCTTCACAGAAGTTTACAACGCCCGGGCGTGAAAATAAAAAATTCGTATTTTTTCCACAAACATGATCTTTTAGTCACCATTTTTTTTATTTTCCCAAGGGTACCAGGAGAAATTGGACCCCAAAAGTTGTTTTCCAATTTGTCCTGAGTACGCTGCTACCCCATATGTGGGAGAAAACTACTGTATGGGCACACGTCAGGGCTCGGAAGGGAAGTAGTGACGTTTTGGAATGCAGACTTTGATGGAATGGTCTGCGGGTGTCATGTTGCCTTTGGAGAGCCCCTAATGTACCTAAACAGTGGAAACCCCCCACAAATGACACCATTTTGTAAACTAGACCCCACAAGGAACTTATCTAGATGTGTGGTGAGCACTTTGACCCCCCCAGTGCTTCACAGAAGTTTACAACGCCCGGGCGTGAAAATAAAAAATTCGTATTTTTTCCACAAACATGATCTTTTAGTCACCATTTTTTTTATTTTCCCAAGGGTACCAGGAGAAATTGGACCCCAAAAGTTGTTGTCCAATTTGTCCTGAGTACGCTGACACCCCATATGTGGGAGAAAACTACTGTATGGACACACGTCGGGGCTCGGAAGGGAAGCAGTGACGTTTTGGAGCGCAGACTTTGATGGAATGGTCTGCGGTTGTCATGTGCGTTTGGAGAGCCCCTGATGTACCTAAACTATTGAAACTCCCCACAAGTGACCCCATTTTGGACACTAGACCCCCCACGGAACTTATCTAGATGTGTGGTGAGCACTTTGAACCCCCAAGTGCTTCACAGAAGTTTATAACACTCGGACGTGAAAATAAAAAAAATCATTTTTTTTCCACAAAAATGATATTTTTGCCCCCAATTTTTTATTTTCCTAAGGGTAACAGGAGAAATTGGACCCCAAAAATTGTTTTGCAATTTGTCCTGAGTAGGCTGATACCCTACATGAGGGGGTAAAACACTGTTTGGGCGCATAGCAGAGCTTGGAAGGGAAGG
This sequence comes from Dendrobates tinctorius, assembly GCF_039654945.1. Taxonomy (NCBI): domain Eukaryota; kingdom Metazoa; phylum Chordata; class Amphibia; order Anura; family Dendrobatidae; genus Dendrobates; species Dendrobates tinctorius. The sequence continues at coordinate 23,967,914 of NW_027361802.1, read as the reverse complement.
AGCACCATTTGACTTTTTCAACTCAGAATTGGCTGGAATTGAGATCAGACGCCATGTTGCATTTGGAGAGCCCCTGATGTGCCCAAACAGTGGAAACCCCCAATTCTAACTCCAACCCGAACCCCAACACGCCCCTAACCCTAGCCCTAACCCTAGCCCTAACCCTAGCCCTAACCCTAGCCCTAGCCCTAGCCCTAACCCTAGCCCTAACCCTAACCTAACCCTACCCCAACACACCCCTAGCCCTAACCCTAGCCCTAACCCTAATGGAAAAATGGAAATAAATACATTTTTTTTATTTTATTATTTTTCCCTAACTAAAGGGGTGATAACGGGGGGTTTGATTTACTATTTATGGCGGTTTTTATGTTTGGCGGCTGTCGCACGCCAAAAGACGCTTTTTATTGTAAAAATAGTTTTTGCATCACCACATATTGAAAGCTATAATTTTTCCGTATTTTGACCCACCGAGTCATGTGAGGTCTTATTTTTTGCGGGACGAGTTGACGTTTTTATTGGTACCATTTTCGGGCACGTGACATTTTTTGATCGCTTTTTATTCCTATTTTTGGGACGCAGAATGAACAAAAACCAGCGTTTCATGAATTTCTTTTGGGGGGGTGCGTTTACACCGTTCCGCGTGCGGTAAAATTGATAAAGCGGTTTTATTCTTCGGGTCAGTACGGTTACAGCGATACCTCATTTATGTCGTTTTTTTATGTTTTTGTCGGTTTTATGCAATGAAAACTATTTTATATAAAAAATAATTATTTTTGCATCGCTTTATTCTGCGAGTTATAACTTTTTTATTTTTTTGCTGATGATGCTGTGTGGCGGCTTGTTTTTTGCGGGACAAGATGACGTTTTCAGCGGTACCATGGATATTTATATGCGTCTTTTTGATCTCGCGTTATTGCACTTTTTGTTTGGCGGTATGATAATAAATCATTATTTTTTGCTTCGTTTTTTATTTTTATTTTTTAAGGGGTTCGCTAAAGGGGTTAACTAATGGGACAGTTTTATAGGGCAGGTCGTTACGGACGCGGCGATACCTAATATGTGTACATTTATTGTTTTTTTTTTTATTATTTTAAAAAAATGAATTTATTGGGGAATATTTTTTTTTTTTTTTACTAATTTATTTGGCGATTTTTTTAAATTTATTTTTACACTTTTTTTTAAATTTTTTTTTTACTTTATTACATAGTCCCAGGTGGGACATCACTGTCCTGTGACAGATCGCTGATCTGTCACATCACAGATCACTGTGACAGATCAGCAATCTGTCACAGGCAGTGCACAAGGCTTCCTCATGCCTGCGCTTTGCAGGCACTGAGGAAGCCAGCTTCCCCAGGCCCCCGAAGGCCCCCGTCGCCATCTTGGATTCGGGGGCCTGGAGGATAGGAGTCCCCCGCAGCAGCGCTGCACATTTCGCTGCCGTGGGGGGCTCAGGGAAGCACGGAGGGAGCCCCCTCCCTGCCGATGCTTCCCTTTAACTCCCGGTACACCGCGATCGCGTTTGATCGCGGTGTGCAAGGGGTTAATGTGTCGGGGGCAGTCCGTGACCGCCCCTGACACATTGTGCCGGGTGTCAGCTGTGATAATCAGCTGACACCCGGCCGCGATCAGCGGCGCTCACCACGTGGGCGCCGCTGATCGCGGTAGACGTACTATCCCGTCCACGGTCATACGGGCCCGGGTACCGTGGACGGGATAGTACGTCTCATGTCAGGAAGGGGTTAAAGTCATTTTGAGGGGTGTACATGACAGAAAATACCCAAAAGTGGCACCTTTCTAAAAACTAGACCCCTCAAGGTGCTCAAAACCACATTCAAGAAGTTTATTAACCCTTTAAGTGCTTCACAGGAACGAATGCAATGTGGATGGAAAAAATTAACATTTAACTTTTTTTTGGAAAAAAATTACTTCAGAACCAATTTTTTTTATTTTCACAAGTGTTAAAAGAGAAAATCAACCACAAAATTTGTTGTACAATTTCTCCTGAATACGCCGATACCCCATATGTGGGGGTAAACCCCTTTTTCAGCACACGGCAGAGCTCGCAAGGGATGGAGCACCGTTTGACTTTTTCGACGCAGAATTGGCTGGAATTAAGATCGGATGCCATGTTGCGTTCGGAGAGCCCTTAATGTGCCTAAACAATGGAAAACTCCAACAAGTGACCCCATTTTGGAAACTAGACCCATTAAGGAACTTATCTAGATGTGTGGTGAGCACTTTGAACCTTCAAGTGCTTCACAGAAGTTTATAACGTAGAGCCGTGAAAATAAGAAATCCATTTTTTTTTCCACAAAAATGATCTTTTCACTCCCAAATTTTTATTTTTACAAGGGTAACAGGAGAAATCATACCCCCACAGTTATTATGCGATTTGTCCTGAGTACGCTGATACCCCATATGTGGGGAGGAACCACTGTTTGGGCGCATGGGAGAGCTCGGAAGGGAAGGAGTGCCATTTTGGAATGCAGACTTTGATGGAATGGTCTGCGGGCTTCATGTTGCGTTTGCAGAGCCCCTGATGGGCCTAAACAGTGGAAACCCCCCACAAGTGACCCCATTTTGGAAATTAGACCCCCTAAGGAACTTATCTAGATGTGTGGTGAGCACTTTGAACCCCCAAGCGCGTCACAGAAGTTTATAAACGCAGAGCCGTGAAAATAAAAAGTCTTTTTTATTTCCACAAAAATGATTTTTTAGACCCCAATTTTTAGACCCCCAAAGTTGGTAAATAGTGGAAACCCCTCAATTCTTGCTCCAACCCTAACCCCAACACACCCCTAACCCTAATCCCAACCCTAATCCCTAATCCTAATTCTATCCCTAATCCTAGTTCGCTCTAACCCTAGCCCAACCCTAGCCCTTAACCCTAGCCCAACACTAAACCTAGCCCAACCCTAACCCTTAACCCTAGCCCTAACCCTAGCCTAGCCCTAACCCTAGCCCTAACCCTAGCCTAACCCTAACCTAACCCTAACCCTAGCCCAACCCTAGCCCAACCCTAACCCTAGCCTAACCCTAGCCTAACCCTAGCCCAACCCTAACCCTAGCCTAACCCTAGCCTATCCCTAACCCTAACCCTAGCCTAACCCTAACCCTAGCCTAACCCTAACCCTAGCCTAACCCTAACCCTAGCCTAACCCTAACCCTAGCCTAACCCTAGCCTATCCCTAACCCTAACCCTAGCCTAACCCTAACCCTAGCCTAACCCTAACCCTAGCCTAACCCTAGCCTAACCCTAACCCTAGCCTAACCCTAACCTAACCCTTATGGAAAACTGAAAAAAAAAAATATTTTTTTTTATTTCATTATGTGTGCCTATATAAGGGGGTGATAAACGGGGGGGTTATGTACTATTTTTATTATTTTGATCACTATGATCGTTTATCATAGTGATCAAAATAATGAATGGAATCTGCCAGCCGGAGCCAGCAGATTCCCGGCGGGCGCACTGCGCATGCGCCCGCCATTTTCAAGATGGCGGCGCCCATCGGATGACGCCGGCGGGCGTGGGACCACCGGGAGGGGACGGAGGACAAGGGAGAGGTACCGGGAGGGGACCGAGGGGATCGGGGACCCTATTTCTCTATCCTCTGATGTGCGATCACATCAGAGGAAAGAGAAATTAAATGTAAAATCGCGGCTTTTTTTTTTTTTTGCGGTCGCCGTTATAGGGTTAATAACGGCGATCGCAAAAGCGATTCATGTTCTCTGGGAGAACATGAATCCTGGCAGCCGAGACCCCGGAGAAAATCCGACACTGGGGGACACTATTCACTTAAATCACAGCGCCGTGAATTAACGGCGCTGTGGTTTAAGTACCCTTAATTACCGCCGTTAAAAGGCGTATCGGCGGTCGTTAAGGGGTTAAATTCGTTTATTAAACCATAGACAGGGTATACAATATGCAAACTGGCAAATAATGAGAAATACCATATATGTTTCACATAGCATTAATTCCAAGCAGTGTGTGCATACCGGTTACTTACAGAATAAAACATAATGTCAATTACCTGACATTAGTCTGCATGGTATTATTCAACAATAAAGCCTGTCAAACCTCTAAACCATTACTATAACTACAAAACAACAACTATTTGCAGCCTGCGCCCACATAATTAGCTCTTTATCATGCGATATCTCCATCCTACAAAGTGAGATGAGAGGAATTCCACCCCTCCCATATCTTCTCAAATTTACCTGGGCACCCTCTCTTATGGTACAGCGTACGCTCGTATGGTATAATCGAATTTACCAATTCGATCCAGGCCCTAAGGGAGGGACCCGAACCTCCCATCCACTGCAGTGCCAGTACCTTTCGTGCCATAAACAACGTCTCCCGCAAGAAAATCCCTGTATAGTGTCCCCACGTCTCGTCGTCCAACACCCCAAACAAACAAACTAATGGCTCAAGGGGAACAGGAATTTGTACCAAAGAAGTTAATAATGATGTCACCTCCCTCCAATAATGTGCTATAATTGGACACTGCCATATCATGTCATGTAGATAAAATCTGCATCCAATGTATGGCATCTCAGACATTCCGAAGATTGGAATCGACCCATCTTAAAAAGTCGAGACGGAGTCAAATATGATTGGTTTATAATGTATGGTTGTATTAGTGGGCGGGGATTTTAATGAGCTATATGATGTAAACATGGATAAATCTAAACACCAATCGCCACCTACATGGACCTTGGGGAGCTTCCTACAATCTCTCTCTGATCATCTAGATTTAGTGGACGTGTGGAGGTTACAGCATCCGCTAGAAAAGGATTTCTCCCATTATTCGCATGCACAGGACTCCCACGCCAGAATTGACTATTGGTTGCTGAGCACTACACTTTTGTCTCTCATTCAACAGACAAAAATATTAGATATTTACATCTCAGACCACGCACCAATCACCTTCCACCTCAAACTAAAGCAGCCTGTTCATTGTAATAGGAGATGGAGATTCCCCTCATATTTATATCAGTCGAATGACTTTAAGAACCACCTAAATTTCGCTTGGAACACATTTAAAGCAGACAACTCAGAACACATTGAAACACCCCATTTGTTTTGGGACACCTCCAAAGCAGTTATGCGAGGACATATGTGAGCAATAAAAAAAACCTATTACGCTTAACCTTAGAATCACACACAGCATTGACTCTTGCATACAAAAGATTTAAAGCCAATAATACGCCCCTTACGAAAAGGCAATACCTAGAAGCGAAGAGAGCAGCGGATGTTCTGGCCCATGAGAGAGCAGTCTTTAACCCTTTAAGCCCCAAGGGTGGTTTGCACGTTCATGACCGGGCCAATTTTTACAATTCTGACCACTGTCCCTTTATGAGGTAATAACTCTGAAACGCTTCCATGGATCCTGGTGATTCTGACATTGCTTTCTCGTGACATATTGTACTTCATGTTAGTGGTAAAATTTCATTCAAATAACTTGCGTTTATTTGTGAAAAAAACGGAAATTTGGCGAAAATTTTGAAAATTTTGCAATTTTCCAACTTTGAATTTTTATGCCCTTAAATCACAGAGATACGGCACACAAAAAACTTGATAAGTAACATTTCCCACATGTTTACTTTACATCAGCACAATTTTGAAACCAAAATTTTTTTTGTTAGGAAGTTATAAGGGTTAAAAATTGACCAGCGATTTCTCATTTTTGCAACACCATTTTATTTTTACGAACCACATCACATTTGAAGTCACTTTGAGGGGTCTATATGATAGAAAATACCCAAAAGTGACACCATTCTAAAAACTGCCCCCCTTAAGGTGCTCAAAACCACATTCAAGAAGTTTATTAACCCTTTAGGTGCGTCACAGGAATTTTTTGAATATTTAAAAAAAAATGAACATTTAACTTTTTTTCACTAAAAAAATAATTCAGGTTCAATTTTTTTTATTTTACCAAGGGTAACAGGAGAAATTGGACTGCAAAAGTTATTGTGCAATTTGTCCTGAGTACGCTGATACCTGATATGTGGGGGGGAACCACTGTTTCGGCGCATGGCAGACCTCAGCAGGGAAGAAGCGCCGTTTGACTTTTTCAATGCAAAATTGGCTGGAATTCAGATCGGACGCCATGTCACGTTGGAAAGCCCCTGATGTATCTAAACAGTGGAAACCCCCCCAAGTGACCCCATTTTGGAAACTAGACCCCACAATGAATTTATCTAGATATGTGGTGAGAACTTTGAACCCACAAGGGCTTCACAGAAGTTTATAACGTACAGCGGTACAATTAAAAAATCATATTTTTTCCACAAAAATAATCTTTTCACCCTGAATTTTTATTTTTCCAAGGGTAACAGGTCCCTAAAAGTTATTGTGCAATTTGTCCTGCGTACGCGGATACCCCATATGTGGGTGTAAATGACTATTTGGGCGCATGACAGAGCTCGGAAGGGAAGCAGCGCCATTTGACGTTTTTGGCTGGAATTGAGATCGGACACCATGTTGCGATTGGAAAACCCCTGATGTACCAAAACAGTGGAAACCCCCCACAAATGACACCGTTTTGGAAACTAGACCCCCCAAGGAACTTATCTAGATGTGTGGTGAGCACTTTGAACCCCCAGTGCTTCACAGAAGTTTATAACGCCCGGGCATGAAAATAAAAAATCGTATTTTTTCCACAAACATGATCTTTTAGTCATCAATTTTTTCATTTTCCCAAGGGTACAAGGAGAAATTGGACCCCAAAAGTTGTTGTCCAATTTGTCCTGAGTACACTGACACCCCATATGTGGGAGAAAACTACTGTATGGGCACACGTCGGGGCTCGGAAGGAAAGTAGTGACGTTTTGGAATGCAGACTTTGATGGAATGGTCTGTGGGTGTCATGTGCCTTTGGAGAGCCCCTGATGTACCTAAACTATTGAAACTCCCCACAAGTGACCCCATTTTGGAAACTAGACCCCCCACGGAACTTATCTAGATGTGTGGTGAGCACTTTGAACCCCCAAGTGCTTCACAGAAGTTTATAACGCCTGGGCGTGAAAATAAAAAAATCATTTTTTTCCACAAAAATGATATTTTTGCATCCAATTTTTTATTTTCCTAAGGGTAACAGGAGAAATTGGACCCCAAAAGTTGTTTTGCAATTTGTCCTGAGTAGGCAGATACCCTATATGTGGGGGTAAAACACTGTTTGGGCGCATGGCAGAGCTTGGAAGGGAAGGAGCACCTTTTGACTTTTTCAACGCAGAATTGGCTGGAATTGAGATCAGACGCCATGTTGCATTTGGAGAGCACCTGATGTGCCCAAACAGTGGAAACCCCCCAATTATAACTCCAACCCTAACCCCAACACACCCCTAACCCTAGCCCTAACCCTAATGGGAAAATGGAAATAAATACATTTTTTTATTTTATTATTTTTCCCTAACTAAGGGGGTGATAATGGGGGGTTTGATTTACTATTTATGGCGGTTTTTATGTTTGGCAGCTGTCGCACGCTAAAAGACGCTTTTTATTGTAAAAATAGTTTTTGCATCACCACATATTGAGAGCTATAATTTTTCCGTATTTTGACCCACCGAGTTATGTGAGGTCTTATTCTTTGCGGGACGAGTTGACGTTTTTATTGATACCATTTTCGGGCACGTGACATTTTTTGATCGCTTTTTATTCCGATTTTTGGGACGCAGAATGAATAAAAACCAGCGTTTCATGAATTTCTTTTGGGGGGGTGCGTATACACCGTTCCGCGTGCGGTAAAATTGATAAAGCGGTTTTATTCTTCGGGTCGGTACGGTTACAGCGATACCTCATTTAGTTTTTTTTTATGTTTTGTCGGTTTTTTGCAATGAAAACAATTTCATATAAAAAATAATTATTTTTGCATCGCTTTATTCTGCGAGCTATAACTTTTTTATTATTTTGCGGATGATGCTGTATGGCGGCTCGTTTTTTGCAGGACAAGATGACGTTTTCAGCAGTACCATGGATATTTATATGCGTCTTTCTGATCGCGCGTTATTGCACTTTTTGTTCGGTGGTATGATAAATCATTATTTTTTGGTTCGATTTTTATTTTTATTTTTTAAGGGGTTCGCTAAAGGGGTTAACTAATGGGACAGTTTTATAGGGCGGGTCGCTACGGACGCGGCGATAAAGAAAAAATAAAAGTACAGATATTTTGTATTTTTTTTTTTCAAAAAATGAATTTATTGGGGAATATTTGTTTTTTTTTTTTACTAATTTATTTAGCGATTTTTTTAAAATTATTTTTACACTTTTTTTTTTTAACTTTATTACATAGTCCCAGGTGGGACATCACTGTCCTGTGACAGATCGCTGATCTGTCACATCACAGATCACTGTGACAGATCAGCAATCTGTCACAGGCAGTTCTGCAGACTTCCTCATGCCTGCGCTTTGCAGGCAGTGAGGAAGTCAGCTCCCTACAGGCCCCCGTCGCCATCTTGGATCCGGGGGCCTGTAAGGAAGGAGTCCCCCGCAGCAGCTCTGCACATTGCGCTGCCGTGGGGGGCTCAGGGAAGCACGGAGGGAGCCCCCTCCCTGCCGATGCTTCCCTTTAACCCACGGTACACCGCGATCGTGTTTGATCGCGGTGTACAAGGGGTTAATGTGTCGGGGGCGGTCCGTGACCGCCCCTGACACATTGTGCCGGGTGTCAGCTGTGATAATCAGCTGACACCCGGCCGCGATCAACGGCGCTCACCACGTGGGCGCCGCTGATCGCATTAGACGTACTATCCCGTCCTTGGGAATTAAGTCCCAGGGCACATGGACGGGATAGTACGTCTAATGGCAGAAAGGGGTTAATCTTGACTACCAAAAACAAAAATATTTCAAGTGGGGCAACAAACCTGGCAAACTGCTCGCATCACTTGCTAGGCCATACCGTAAAGCCACAAGAATTCACAAAATTAAAAACAAGCATGGCACTGTCCGGACTGGCAATGAGGAAATTATTGAAGAGTTTAGAGCTTTTTTTGAGTCTCTCTATTGTGCAGCACCAAAGACAGGGAATGATGCCCCTGAGTTCTTGAAGCCGGATGTACTACCTAAATTGACCAAGGAGCAAAGAGAAACCTTGAATGCTCCGATAGCCATAGCAGAAGTCGTCCAAACCATAAGTACCCTAAAAACATCTAAGTCCCCTGGCCCCGACGGATATAGTAATGAGTACTACAGAATACTGGGAGGACCACTAGGCCCTCACTTGTGTGCGGTTTTCAACCAAATTGTCCAAACGGGACGGCTACCTGATGGGTTTACTGATGCAGATATGATTGTACTTCCCAAACTGGGCAGGGACCCATTGCGAGTAGATGGATACCGTCCGATCTCGCTGCTGAACTCAGATTTCAAAATTTTCACGAAAATTAGTATTATTAGTATTAGTAAACAGAGTCCAACAACTAATCCCCCAATTAATATCACCCCAACAGATTGGCTTTGTCCATGGGAAATCAATAACGTATAATATACTCACGGCTCTGGGGGCTATTTATTATGGGAGAGTGAGTGGGGATTTGGGGGCTATTGTGGTCAGCCTGGATGCCGACAAGGCATTCAACAGGGTCGCTTGGGACTATCTCCATGATGTTTTGGCACTTAGAGGCTTTGGATCATGGTTCTGTAAGGCCATCACTATGATATATCATGAATCGGTGTCCAGGCTGGCCATAAATGGGTCACTATTGTCGGCTTTCAGGATTCAAAGGAGCACCCGTCAAGGTTGCCCCTTATCACCCCTATTTAACATAGCCTTGGATCCACTGATTAGGACTTTACAGAGTATGTTGGGAGTATGAGGGAATGACCGTAGCAGTTAAAATTGCGGTGTTTGCCGATGATATTCTATTATTTATTTCCAACCCAACCAAGGCACTTCCCATAATAATGGACGCACTCAAAAAATTCAGCCACTGTTCTGGCTTTAAAATTAACTTTACTAAATCCGAGGCATTGGCCTTGTTCAAACAAGGAAGATCGATCCCATCCTTTCCTTTCAGATGGTGCACATCCTCTATAAAATATTTAGGAATCCATCTTCCGGCTGATTTAGCTGACTTATACCAAATAAATATAAAACCACTGATAGACCAAATATTGAGGCATTTAACCTCCTGGAAACATTACACCCTGCCCTTCTCCGGACGATGCCATCTGATCAAAATGGTTATATTTCCAAAACTCATGTATTTATTTCAGACCTTGCCCTTATTATCTAACGCGGACGTGCATCTGCTGAATAAAGCATTCCATTCATTCATCTGGGGAGCGTGGAAGAGAGCTAGAATTGGTCTGCCAAAATTACAAGCCCCCAAAGAAGAAGGAGGTATTAGCTTCCCAGATATTGAGCGGTATAATCTGGCTGCAAATTTACGATATGCTACTGATTGGTTGCGGGGAACTTCTCACTTTGCTAATGTGGATATGGACCAGCAGTTCTACACACACATTGCGCTCTCTGCCTTGTTACACTTAAGAAACAATAGCCTTCCTACCGACGTGGATTAACACCCAACCATATGGCAGACCATACGGGTATGGCGAAAATGTAGGAAAATATGCCATATGCACACTGATTCTTCGCCTTTCATGCCATTTTTTGGGCAACCCCAGATTTCTGCACGGTAAACCGCCCTTACTTTATGCAGCTCTGGCCAGACAGGGGTGTGTGATGGCACTGGACTTGCTGGACGATAAGTTTTCCTTACTTACGTTCAGCAACCCGGTACATCGATTCCCTATATTTGCTAATAGGCCCATCCTCTTCCTTCAGGCACGAAGTTTAGCCCAAAAGAGCTTGGGGGATGGTAAGCAGGGGAAGGGGAGCAACAAAATGAACAACTTTCTAAGGAACACTAAGACACAAATCGCGTCAACTAGCAGTATTTACTCTTTGATACGTAACAGATGGTCATGGGAGAGTAGAACCACAGGTCCGGCGAGATGGGCGGGGGACATACATGATATAACGGTTGGCGACATTTTGTAAGCCACCAACATACAGAGACAGGTTGTTTCATCTAGCAGTTATACAGACATGGCCCTTTTGCTCCTTCATAGAGCCTATGTCACCCCATATACTAAATCCAAAATGTCGCCCCAGGGCACGTTCGTTTGTACCAAGTGTGGCGTGGAAAACACGGACATCCTGCACCATATGTGGGGCTGCACAAAAATCCATAAACTATGGGAGCGCATTCATGCAGAAGTTCAGCAGATGTGCGGAATAACGTTCGAACTCACTCCTCAACGGGCGCTCTTTATCATACTCGGTCAGAGGTCAGACAAGCTCCCCAAACATATAAAAGCTACACTGATACTACGGGCCTCCGCGCTAGTAAGAGCATTCCACAGCACTGGTTGAACCCAATGCCGCCACCTAAGACACTCATACAATCTAAGATAATGTTTCTTTTTCGCATGGCTTGGTTGGATGCCTTGACCTGTAAGGAGAGAATGGTGGGGAGGTTTTTGACCACATGGTCGTTATTTTTCCTGACACTACCTCAGGACACCAGAGACAAGCTCATATCCCAATTTGAAAACACTCAATGGTACCTTTTTAAAAGAATTGGTGGTCATACATCAATACCATAAACATCTTCTAACCAATCAGAGTGCAGAGGACTATGAAGGGGGTTGGGGAGGGAGGGCAGAGGGAAGAAGTTGGGTATTTGGGGAATTTATAAGATACTAATGTCTTGCATGACCAAACGAATTGTATACCTTGAACTTGTTTTGAAATGCCGTTTCTTTTCAAGTCTGTATGTTATTGAAACCAATAAAATATTTAAAAAAAATATATTTTTTTTCCTCAAAAAGGATTTTTTAGCCCACTATTTTTTATTTTCACAAGGCTAACAGGAGAAATTGGACCACAAAAGTTGTTGTGCAATTTGTCTTGAGTACGCTGATACCCTATATGTGGGGGGGGGGGAAACTGTTTGGGCGCATGGGTGAGCTCGAAAGGGAAGGAGCACCGTTTTGGAATGCAGACTGATGGAATGTTCTGGGGGCGTCATGTTGCATTTGCAGAGCCCCTGATGTGCCTAAACAGTAGAAACCCCCCACAGGTGACCCCATTTTGGAAACTAGACCCCCAAAAGAGCTCATCTAGATGAGTGGTGAGCACTTTGAACCCCCAAGTGCTTCACAGAAGTTTATGACGCAGAGCTGTGAAAATAAAAAATCTTTTTTTCCACAAAAATGATTTTTTAGCCCACAATTTTTTCATTTTTCCAAGGGTAACAGGAGAAATTAGAGCCCCAAAGTTGGTGTGCAATTTGTCCTGAGTACGCCGACGCCCCATATGTTGGGGTAAACCACTGTTTGGGCACACGTTGTGGCTCAGAAGGAAGAGAGCACCATTTGACTTTTTGAACGCAAAATTGGCTGGAATCAATGGTGGCGCCATGTCACGTTTGTAAACCCCCTGATGTGCCTAAATAGTCAAAACCCCTCAATTCTAGCTCTAACCCTAACCCCAACCCTAACCCTAATCCTAACCCCAATTCCTACCCTAACCCCAAATCCAACCCCAATTCCAACCCTAACGGAAAAATGACCTATTTCTCTCTCCTCTGATGTGCGATCACATCGGAGGAGAAAGTAAATGGCACATCGGACTTTTTTTTTTTTTTTTTGCGGTCGCCGTTATACGGTTATTAACGGCGATCGCAGCCGAAACCCCGGAGAAAATCCGGCTCTGGGGGGCGCTATACACTTTCTCCACAGTGCCGTTAATTAACGGCGCTGTGGTTTTAAGTGCCCTTAACTACCGCTGTTAAAAGGCGTATCGGCGGTAGTTAAGGGTGTTAACCCCTTTGTGACAAATGATGTAAATATACGTCTGTGCTGGGAAGTGCTTGTGTAGAAGGGGCTTAGGAGAGCCGAGACATGTGTTACTTAGTCGCTTATGAGTCTAAAAACAGTGGCTGCAGCTAAGCTGCTATTAAATATTTACATGCCAATGGCCATTTCTGATAGCAACTTTTAAATGGAGTGACCATCTGCTACCATAGCGGCCAGTCGTGTGGATTAGACATTTGTATGAAGAGCACTTACTTCCAGATTTTGCTTCTTCCTTTTTCTCTGGGTTACTGCCGGACCAGCCCCACATCCAACCAAACCATCCTTTTGAACTACCGTCCTCATCTTTAACTCCTGGTCTGAATATTTTAAGTCCAGCTTTGGTTGCCTAAAGAGTTAAAAGATAGGGCTAACCCATGCTTTTATATTCATCCTCCTTTTTCAAAAGAATTGATTGCCTCCATACAACAATAACATTAAATAAAAGAAAAATAAAAAATACATAGTAGTCTTACCTCCATTTCCGCCTGTTGTCTTGCTAGTGTAATGCAAAAGATATCCAGAGTTACTTCATGCTCCTGAAACATAAGATTTCACAAATCAAAGACTTTAGTATTCTAAGACAAATATCCCATAGCCAAACAAAAATTTTACGAAATACTAAAGCTTTGCTCACTTTTCTTCAGCTCTGTTCTCCTACCTTAAAGGGAAGCTACCAGCAGGAAATTACCAATTAAATCAGATTTTTGTGTCAAAATAATTTTTTTAAAAACATTTTTGCACTTTTTTTTTTTGCATAGCACAATCTGTATTAAAAATATACATTTTCACACTAGTCACTGGAGCTTCTTTAGACTCCCATGTCCTTTTGTTTATACATACACATGTGTATACATACACCTTCCAAAAAGTTCAACTTTTATCTCGTCAGAGTATTCTAAAAGTCTTGCGGATCATTCAAAATTTTTTTTGGCAAAACTGAAAAGAGCCTTTATGTTCTTATCGCTCAGCAGTGGTTTTCGTCTTGGATCTCTGCCTTGCTGGTCTTTGTTCATTATGCCTCCCAAAAATCGTAATAGAAAGTGATGAAAAAATGATGTGTGCCCAACAATGGTACCAATAAAAACGCCAACTCGTCCCACAAAAAACAATTTTTGAACTATGCCTTTAGAGTTGTAGGTGCCTAGTAAATCAGCCTGTTGCAGCCAATATGAAAAGGACTATCAGCGAAGCATTTGCCCATGATATGTAATGTTCTATCCATTAAACCCCTTTCTGACATTAGACGTACTATTCGGTCCATGTGACCCAAGCCAATTTGACCATGGTCGGAATAGTAAGTCATCGCGATCGGCCGGGTACACAGGGGGTGTGCAGCCGATAGCCGCCGGGTATCAGCTAATTCTTGCAGCTGACACCCGGCACTAGGAGCGGTCACAGACTGCATTATGAATTTTACCACACACGAAATCGTATAAATGCCGCCCCCAAAAAGAAATTCATGAATTGCTGGTTTTTGTTCATTCTGCCTCCCAAAGATCGGAATAGAAAGTGATCAAAAAATGTCATGTGCCTGAAAATGGTATCAATAAAAACATCAACTCGTCCCGCAAAAAACAAGACCTCATATGACTCTGTGGGTCAAAATATGGAAAAATTATAGCTCTCAAAATATGGTGATGCAAAATCTATTTTTTTGCAATAGAAAAAGTGTCGTTTAGTGTGTGACAGCTGCCAAACATAAAAACCCACTATAAGGCCCCTTTCACATGTCCTGATATTTCCGATACCGGAGATGTCAGGGTCCGTGTGTAATACTTGCGGCACACGTGTGGCATGCGTGTGTGCTGCATCAGTACCACAAGGACAGGTGCCAGGGAAGAAGCGTTACAGTAAGCGATGTTCCCCGGCGCCAGATGCTGAACACGGCTGTCATCATTCTCCTCTGCTCTGCCGGCTTTTTCCAAAGTGAGAGGGCAGAGCAGAGTCCTGCAGTGCGCAGGCGCCGGGAGAGGTCCAGCGCCTGAGCACTGCAGTATTCTGCTCTGCCCTCAACAGGGCAGAGCAGTGCGCCTGTGCAGGAGCCACGACAGGAAGGAAAGAAGAAGACGTCACCGTTATAAGATGAGAGGCGCCAGACCGGACCGTGACACCCATCGGACCAAAACCGGACCCGGACTGCCCCGTGTGAGTATAATCTAACTCATTTTTCTTATCTTTCAGGTTACATCGGGGGCTTATCTACAGCATTACAGAATGCTGTAGATAAGCCCCTGATGGCGGTGCCGGCAGCTGAAAGGCGAAAAATAGGTGACCGATTCCCTATAATTCCAGCCAATTTTGAGTTGAAAAAGTCAAAAGGTGCTCCTTCCCTTACGAGCTCTGCCGTGCGCTCAGTGGTTAACCCCAACATATCAGCTTACTCAGGACAAATTGCACAACAACTTTTGGGGTCCAATTTCTCCTGTTACCCTTGGTAAAATAAAAAAAATTGGATCTGAAATAATTTTTTTGTGAAAAAAAAAAGTTAATGTTCATTTAAAAAAAAAAAAAATCCTGTGAAGCACCTGAAGGGTTAATAAACTTCTTGAATGTGGTTTTGAGCACCTTGAGGGGTGCAGTTTTTAGAATGGTGTCACTTTTGGGGATTTTCTATCATAAAGACCCTTCAAAGTGACTTCAAATGTAATGTAGTCCCTGAAAAAAAAAAATTTTGTTGTAAAAATCAGAAATCGCTGATCAACTTTTAACCCTTATAACGTCCTTACAAAAAAAAAATTTGGTTCCATAATTGTACGGATGTAAAGTAGATATGTGGGAAATGTTACTTATTAAGTATTTTGTGTGCCCTGTAATTAAAGGGCATGAAAATTCAAAGTTGGAAAATGGCGAAATTTTCAAAATTTTCATCAAATTTCCGTTTTTTTCACAAATAAACGCAAGTTATATCAAATAAATTTTACCACTAACATGAAGTACAGTACAATATGTCACGAGAAAAACAATCTCAGAATCACCGGGATCCATGCAAGCGTTCCAGAGCTATTACCTCATAAAGGGACAGAGGTCAGAATTGTAAAAATTGGCCTGTCATTAAAATGCAAACCACCCTTGGGAGTAAAGGTGTTAAAGGCAATGAGAGTTTTCAATAACCAAGATTTTGTTCTCTGTTGTTTTTGTAGTTCTCATTGACTTAAAGAGAAAAAGGCTATTACCTCTGGCGTTGAGTACCACAGCATTTCAGAAAAGGAACATCATACCAACAGTAAAATATGGTGGTGGTAGTGTGATGGTCTTGGGCTGTTTTCTACTTCAGGACCTAGAAGACTTGCTATGGTAAATGGAACCATGAATTCTCCTGTCTACCAAAAAATCCTAAAGGAGAATATCTAGTCATTTGTTCATGACCTCAAGTTGAGGCTCACTTGGGTTATGCAGAAGGACAATGATCCAAAACACATCAGCAAGTTCACCTCTGAATGGCTTAAGAAAAACAAAATTAAAATTTTTGAGCAGCCTAGTCAAAGTCCTAACCTTAATCTGATTAAGATGCTGTGGAATGACCTTAATAAGGTAGTCCATGCTCAGAAACTCTCCAATGTGGCTGAATTACAATTCTGCAAAGGTGAGTGGACCAAAATTCCTCCAGAGAGTTGTAAAAGACTCATTGCCACTTATTACAAACGCTTGATTACAGTTGTTGCTCCTAAGGGTATGTGCACACGCTGTGGATTGGGGTGTGGATTTGGCCACGTGGATTTTGTAAAATCCACAGGTAAATCTACAGGTCAAAAGACCTGCGGTTTTACCTGCGGATTAGCCTGCGGTTTTTCATCTTCACAATGGAGGAGATGGCAAACCGCAGAAAGAATTGACATGTCAATTCTTTCTGCGGTTTAGAAACCGCAGGAAAACCGCGCGGAAAAATCTGCACCGTCTGCACTGCGGTTTTTAATATCCACAGGATATTATGGTACTGTACACCGCAGCAAAAACTGCTGCGGATCTGCAGCGGCCAAATCCGCTGCGGAACCACAGCAGAATCCGCAGCGTGCGCACACACCCTTAGTGTGGTCCAACCAGTTATTAGGTTTAGAGAAGGGGTCACTCTTTCACACAGGGCCCTGTAGGTTTGGATTTTTTCCCCTTAATAATAAAGACCTTCAATTTAAAAAATGAGGTTTTTTTTTTACTTGTGCTATTTTTGTCTAATATTTAAATTTAGGAACTTAGAATACACCGCACACTGTTTTAGATTTCTATGGAAACGATTTCAATTTTTATCCACGGGAAATAAATAAGGGATCAAAACAGATATACAGAAAGCGACCGGCAATAATACTGATGTTTCGACTCTCCCGAGTCTTACTCAAAGTCGCTAGAAAATAAAAAAAAATAAATATAAGTGACAACATAAATATGCATTGACATATTGCACTAGAAGAACAAAGTAAAAAACAAAAAAATTTTTTTTACATCCATATATTGGTTATAATGTTAGTAACAATAGCCATAGAACATAGAAAGCACCAACTGATCACCACAAAGGTTTAGAGAGGCAAAGAGACCATATAGCCATGTGCAAGAAGTCAGAAGACTACCTATACATTATGGTACACAGGATAGAGAGAACGAATTAGAGGGCTAGATAGTCAGAAATGGATATAAGATTTCTTGGAGAAAAATGGGATTACCTTAGGCTACTTTCACACTAGCGTTTCCTGGAGCTGCGCAGGGATGTGCACGGCCGCCGTGAAGCTCTGCCCACGGCCGCACCTCCTCCGGTCAGCTCCGCCTATGGGCGCATGACGCTGCATGCGACCTGCGTACCTACCTTTAGCATTGGGTATGCAGGTATGCGTTTGCCGGTGCATGCGTCCTTTTGACGGTGCACTGTGCGCACCGAAATGCAACACGGTGCATTTGGCGCAGGACGGCGTACCATCAAAAGGACGCATGCACCGGCAAACGCATACCTGCGCACGGCCTGCGTACCCAATGCTAAAGATTGGGTACGCAGGTCGCATGCAGCGTCATGCGCCCATAGGCGGAGCTGACCGGAGGAGGTGCAGCCGTGGGTGGAGCATCGCGGCGGCCGTGCGCATCCCTCCGCAGCTCCAGAAAACGCTAGTGTGAAAGTAGCCTTAGTTATAGAAGTAATAAGTAGACTGAAGCACCCCCAAGGGTATATGTGATTTGCTGTAGGGGATGATAAAATATTGATGTTTATATAACAGAAAAAAGGGGGAAAGTCCCAAAAATAGGGTATACACCAACACAAAGGTACCTGCTTTCATAGAGATAGTTGTTAATTATAGAATACGGTCCAACCAGGTTGGGAACCTAAAAGTAATAATGCAGAGGTCTATATGTTAATACCGTTGCAGGAGGATTGTCTCCTTGTATGTTTGCGTGATGCATGTTGCCGTTTCTATATATAGGAACAGTGCACACAGAGGTAATAAGAAATAAACTCGTTGGTGTATAATGGGATTACCTGTAGATCTGTGTGTCTCAGCGGCGCTCCCACGCCTTGCTGTTGGAGGTATGCTATGTGATGGAAAGCGCTGAGCTTAAAAGCCGACGGCAACCGCCAGACCGGAGATGCGTCATCAGGCCCGGAAGTATTACCTCTGCATCACGCAAACATACAAGGAGACAATCCTCTTGCAATGGTATTAACATATACACCTCTGTATTATTACTTTTAGATTCCCAACCTGGTTGGACATTACCATATTCTATCATTAACCACTATCTCTATGAAAGCAGGTACCTTTGTGTTAGTGTATACCCAATTTTTGGGACTTTCCCCCTTTTACCTATTATATAAATATTATTATTTTATAATCCCCTACAGCAAATCCCACATACCCTTGGGGGTGCTTCAGTCTACTTATTACTTCTATAACTAAAGTAATCCCATTTTTCTCCAAGAAACCTTATAT
This sequence comes from Dendrobates tinctorius, assembly GCF_039654945.1. Taxonomy (NCBI): domain Eukaryota; kingdom Metazoa; phylum Chordata; class Amphibia; order Anura; family Dendrobatidae; genus Dendrobates; species Dendrobates tinctorius. The sequence continues at coordinate 23,949,143 of NW_027361802.1, read as the reverse complement.
CCAATTCTGACTAACTAGCCCTCTATTACATTCTCTCCATCCTATGCACCATAATGGCTATAGGTACCCTTCTGACTCCTTGCACCTGGCTATATGATCTCTTTGCCTCGCTAAACCTTTGTGGCGATCAGTTGGTGCTTTCTATGTTCTACGGCTACTGTTAATCATATGGATGTAAAAAAAATTTTTTTGTTTTTTACTTTTTCTAGTGCAATATGTCAATGCATATTCATGGTGTTACTTATATTTATATTGCTTTATTTTCTAGCGACTTTATGAGTAAGACTCGGGAGAGTCGAAACGTCAATATTATTGCCGGTCGCTTTCTGTATATCTGTTATGCTCCCTTCACGAGACTGTATGTCTCGTGAATAAAAACTGAATTATTTTGCATAGAAATCTAATAGAGTGTGCGGTGTATTCTAAATTCCTATTGCTAGGGACTTTTATAGTCCATTACATCTTCTACTTATTAATATTTAAATTTGTCCAGTGATCTGAAACATTTAAAGCGAACCGGTCATCAGGATTGTGCTAAGTAAACTACAGACACTGTCTGGTTGGCGCTGGTTTACTGATTAAAATGATGCCTGAGTTGAAGAAATACATCTTGTGTTTGTTTATTAAAACAGGATTTTTTGGGTTGCTTACCGTAAAATCTGTTTCTCGGAGCCTTCATTGGGGGACACAGAGACCATGGGTGTATGCTGCTGCCACTAGGAGGCTGACACTATGCACAAAAAAAGGTTAGCCCCTCCTCCGCCGTATACACCCCACCGACCGGCAGGAAGTTCCTCAGTTAGTGAGAAAGCAGTAGGAGAAGTAACAGAATAGATTGAGAACAGAACAAACAACTCAACTGTAACAAACCGACAAACATAAGAACAGGAGTTGTAGAACATGGGAGGGTGCTGTGTCCCCCAATGAAGGCTCCGAGAAACAGATTTTACGGTAAGCAACCCAAAAAATCCTGTTTTCTCGTTCGCCTTATTGGGGGACACAGAGACCATGGGACGTCCCAAAGCAGTCCCTGGGGTGGGAAACAAACTTCCATCAGGCCAGTGGACTCGCCACCGCAGCCTGCAGAATCCTTCTACCTAGGCTGGCGTCCGCCGAAGCGTAGGTGTGGACCCTGTAGAATTTCACAAAGGTGTGAACCGATGACCACGTTGCAGCCTTGCAAAGCTGCAGCGCGGAAGCTCTGTGGCGCACCGCCCAGGAGGCACCCACCGCCCGGGTAGAGTGCGCTCTGACCCCTGGAGGGGCCACTCGATGCTTGACCCGGTATGCCTCCAAAATTGCCGATCTGATCCAGCGCGCAATAGTGGCCTTTGAGGCTGGGTGACCTTTCCTCGCCCCGTCAGGAATGATGAACAGAGAGTCTGACTTCCGCAAGGAAGTCGTCCGGGCTAGATAGACTCTCAATGCCCTGACTAGGTCCAGCTTGTTCAAGGACCGCTCCCGAGGGTGAGCTGGGCTCGGGCAGAAGGATGGCAGAACAATGTCCTCATTGAGGTGAAACGAAGATACCACCTTCGGAAGAAAAGAGGGCGGAGGCCGCAGAACTACCTTGTCCTGATGAAGGACCAAAAAAGGAGAGCGGCAAGAAAGTGCTGCTAATTCCGACACGCGCCGGATGGAGGTAATGGCCACCAGAAAGGCCACTTTCCAAGAAAGGAGGGAAAGGGAAACGTCCCTGAGAGGTTCAAAAGGAGGACCCTGCAGAACCTGAAGAACCAAATTAAGATCCCAAGGATCCACGGGCGCTCGGTACGGAGGAACCGTGTGAGCCACACCCTGGAGGAAGGTTTTGACCTGGGGCCGGGAGGCCAGCGTTTTCTGAAATAAAATAGACAGTGCCGAAACTTGACCCTTCAAGGAACTGAGAGCAAGCCCCGCATCCAGCCCTGCCTGCAGAAACGCCAGAATAGAAGGGAGCGAAAAAACCAAGGGCGCGATGTCATTGGTCTCACACCAGGAGAAATAGGCTTTCCAAGTACGGTAATAGATCTTCGAAGAAGGCGGCTTTCTGGCGCGGATCATGGTATGAATCACCCGATCAGAGAATCCTGCCCGTCTCAAAACCTCGGTCTCAACAGCCACGCCGTTAAATTGAGCGACCGAGAATTGGGGTGGCAAATCGGGCCTTGAGACAGCAGATCTGCCCTGTCAAGGAAGCTTCCAGGGGGCGTCCGCGAGAAGGTTGACAATGTCCGCGAACCAAGACCTTCTGGGCCAATTCGGGGCGATGAGGATGACTGGAATCCCCTCTGCTTTGATTTTCTTCAACAACTTGGGAAGAAGAGGCAGAGGAGGGAACAGGTAGGGGAGCTCGAACTGTGACCAAGGGACGGCCAGAGCGTCGGCGCCCACTGCCAGAGGGTCCCGAGACCTGGACACGAATTGTGGGACTTTCCTGTTGAGGCGAGATGCCATGAGGTCTACATCCGGAGTTCCCCACCGACGGCAGAGCAGATGAAACACCTCCGGATGTAGGGACCATTCCCCTGCCGCAAGACCCTCGCGGCTGAGGAAATCGGCGGCCCAGTTGTCCACGCCGGGAATGTGAACCGCGGAAATCGTTGGAACAAAGGTCTCTGCCCATTGAAGAATTCTGGACACTTCTGCCAGAGCTGAGACACTCCGTGTCCCCCCTTGGCGGTTGATATACGCCACCGCTGTGGCATTTTCTGTCTGAATCCTGACAGGCAGGCCCTTGAGGCGCCTTTCCCAGTGGACGAGAGCTAGATGGATCGCTCGTATCTCTAGGACATTGATCTGCAGAGCTGATTCCTGAGTCGACCATCGACCCTGAACAGTGTGATTGCGGAACACTGCACCCCAGCCGATGAGGCTGGCGTCCGTAGTGACAATCTGCCAGTGAACGGGAAGAAAAGACCGCCCCAAGAGAATGAGGGGAGATGTCAACCACCAGTTGAGAGACCGCTTGATCCGGCATGAAAGGCGAACCGGACGATCCAGAGACAGAGCCGACCTGTTCCACCTGGACAAAATGGCCTGCTGGAGTGGCCTGGCGTGAAATTGGGCAAAGGGAACTGCCTCTATTGCCGCCGCCATCTTCCCCAGGACCCTCATGGCTGTCCTGAGGGATGGAAATCGTGTGATCTGTAATGATCGCACGCCCTGCTGCAGGGAAAGGATCTTGTCTTGTGGGAGAAATACCCTTGACCGACGAGTGTCGAACAGAAGGCCCAGAAACACAAGGCATTGAGTAGGGACCAGACAGGACTTTATCCGGTTGACGATCCACCCAAAACTGGACAGGGTGTCTAGAACGATCGCCACACTTAGGCGGGCCTGTTGAAAGGAGGGAGCCTTGATCAGGATATCGTCGAGGTACGGAAAAAGAACGAGACCTCTGATCCTCAACAAGGCCATCAACGCCGCCATAATCTTCGTGAAGACTCTGGGAGCGGTGGCGAGCCCGAAAGGAAGCGCGACGAACTGGTAATGTTCGTGGTGAATCGCAAACCGCAGGAACTTCTGATGTCCGGGAAATATGGGCACATGTAGATAGGCATCTTGGATGTCTATGGAACCCATGAATTCCTGCTCCTCCATGGAAGCAATTACCGAGCGTACAGACTCCATCCGGAAGTGGAGAAGGCGAACTCTCTTGTTGAGTAACTTGAGATCCAAAATGGGCCGAACTGCCCCGTCCTTTTTCGGCACCACAAACAGGTTTGAATAAAACCCTGTGAAGCGTTCCGATTCGGGAACGGGCACAATCACCCCGGAACTGAGAAGAGAGGCGATGGCCGAACCGAACCCCGGGACCAAGGCCGGATCCCTCGGCGGACGGGATTGGAAGAAGCGATCCCGTGGAAGAGAAATGAACTCTATTTTGTATCCTGTTGATACAACCTCTCTGACCCAAGCGTCCTCTACTGAGGCGAGCCAGACGTCGCTGAAGAAAAGAAGTCGACCTCCCAATTGGAAGGGACCCACGGGAGACCGATGGTAGTCATGCGGATGTAGACCGTCCAGATCTAGATCTGGACGGTCTTCCCTGGGAAGAGTGGGACCGCCAGGACGGAGTGGGCCTGAAGGAAACCTTCTTTCTTTCCTGACGTGCCTGTGGCCTTTGCTGGTTGGAAGGGTTTTCCGCCGTATTGAAACGGCGGAAAGTCCGAAAGGGACGAAACTGACGCCTTGGAGGAGGTCTGCGAGGTTTGGAGGGGAGAAGAGAACTCGTACCTCCGGTAGCGTCCTTAATAATCTGATCCAATTGTGATCCGAAGAGACGCACTCCCTGAAAAGGCAGATTGGTCAGAGACTTTTTTGAGGACAAGTCCGCCTGCCAGGCCTTGAGCCAAATTGTACGTCGGATTGCCACGATGTTACTTGACGCCTGAACTGCGCAAGATGCGGCATCCAAGGAGGCAGAAAGCAGATAATCCCCCGCATGGGAAATCTGATTGGCGAGATCGGCCAAATGCTCTGGTCGTGCCTTATCCAGAATGCCCTGCCGAAGGTCGTCTGCCCAAGTGGATATGGCCTTTGCTGCCCAAGAAGAAGCAAAGACTGGACATACCGCTGCTGATGCCGCTTCGAAGGCAGATTTTGCTAGAGATTCTATGATCCTATCATTAGAATCTTTTAGAGACGCCACACCTGACAGCGGAAGGACGGTATTATTAGAAAGTCTGGACACGGGAGGGTCCACCGAGGGAGAAGCGGCCCAGTTGTCCGTGAGCTCTTTAGCAAACGGGTACAGCACGCCGAGACGCTTTCCTCTTTGAAAGCGTCTGGTCGGATCTTCTCTCTCCTTTGTAAAAATCTTTCCAAACTCAGAATGGAAGGGAAACACCCTGGATGGTGTTTCCGCCCGTCTGAACGAAACCTCCTGATCTGAGGATTTCGCAGGGGCGTCAGCGATGTTGAAGGTATGGTGAATCGCGGCAATGAGGTTTTGCACCGTAACCTTCATGTTCGCATCCTGGTCCGAATCCAGCTCTAAGACCCCTTCCGATTCCGAAAGCGCTTCGCCTGACTCGGGAGAGGAGGCCCGAGAGGGAGACTGCTGGGGACTATGGGGTGAGGTAGGACGAGGGGAGGACTCCGCCTGGAGGTCCTGCCTGGGCCTCTTGCGACTGCCGCTGGCTGGCACAGATGGGACGTCCTGAGACGTGCTGGGTCCCGCCGAAGCTCCCAAGGGCAACTTGTCCAGAACGGCTACTAGGGACTGAGACACCTTGGTGAGGTCTGCCACTGACTGTGATAGAGAGGAGGCCCAGCCCGGCATGGGGGGCTCACTCACCACTGGGGCTATGGATGGCTCCTGAGCGGCGTCGGGCTGGATTGGATTGCTACAGTCCAGGCAGAGGGGAGTGGACTGACCTGAGGGAAGTTTGCGATTGCAAGAAGAGCACGCAAAGTACTTGACTAAGGTGCCAGAGGAGGCAGGGGGACGAGCGCGGTCAGACTTAGAATTAGACATACTGACGGACAGTCACTGAAGCCTTGCCGGAAGGTTGGGGGCCAGGAGGCAGAGGAGGGTGTCAGTCTGCAGTATGCAGAGCTACTCACGGTCCGGTGTCCTATCGCAGCTTCCAATAAATGGAGATGCACGGTTCGTCCGGCTTGCAGGGGCACGGCTGAGGGAACAGCGTCCGGCTGACAGGCTGCGAAAATGGCGGCAGCCAGAGAGGAGCCGAGCAGGAAGCACGCGCTTTCCTGCAGATGCAGAGGAGGGAGGTAGGCGGGGCTAGGCGCCGATGATAAAAATGGTGCCGCCCGCTAAGTTGGTATGGTGGGAGGGACAGTGCCGCCTCCGGGACGCTCAACCTGAGGGGAGAAGGCCGTGGGCGGGCTTAGAGCGGGCGGGAGGGAAGCCCGCCCGAGAATGGAGAAGGGGGGCGTGGCCGCGACGCCGGACAAGGCCCCAGATGAAGCCGGGGCCTGGATTAGAAGAGGCGGCCGCCTGTCAGCACAGGGCGGCGCGGAGGCGTCGCAGAACCGCCGCGGTGGCTGCTACTGAGGACAGCTAGGACCCGGCAGAGGGGGGGGAAGAGCTGTCCGATAACCAGCCAGGGCCTAAATAGCTGCAGCGGCCGCCTGGAGGCGACGCGGAGGCATCGCAGCACTGTCACAGCGACCGCTGCCGAAGAATCCATGGAGTGGCCTGGCGTGGAACCCGCAGGGGAGAATGGGACTCAGGTCTCATACTTACCCTCCTGATCCGTTTCATCCAGCGTACTGTTTCAAGGAGAGTATCCTGCGCCTCAACCGACCGACCGGCTCTGGTAGGCGAGTAGGTGGGAGACGGGGAGCGAGGACCATCTGGAACGCCACATCCATGTTAGGGGTCTTGGTCCTGCTGTAGACCTATGAGGATACGGGGTGGCAGTACACGCCGTACTCATAGTCTCTTTGTGGGACTACAGATGTGACTATTCACACTGTATCCCTCCGGAAAAACCTGAAAAGAAACGACGCACATCGAGGTAGATATGGGTCTAATCAAAGACCCGTGTCCACCTCCTACTGACACTAAGCTAAACTGAGTTACTTCCTGCCGGTCGGTGGGGTGTATACGGCGGAGGAGGGGCTAACCTTTTTTTGTGCATAGTGTCAGCCTCCTAGTGGCAGCAGCATACACCCATGGTCTCTGTGTCCCCCAATAAGGCGAACGAGAAACTTTGTTTTCAGTTAATGAGATTTTCGTGCTTTGTGGCAGCCTGCGGGCGGGTCATTATTGGGCGCTCTCTGGACTCATCTTCATTATTGTTGTTGAAATGACAGGTCATTTTAATCAGTGTAACAGCACCAACATGATACTATCTGTACTTTAATGAGCTCAATCCTGCTGACATGTTCCCTTTAAGTGTGAAAAACATTTAAAAGAATAGGAAATCAGTAAGGGGGCAAACACTTTTTCACACACCTGTATGCTGCATGAATACCAACTTAAAACCCAAGCTCAATTTTTATGTGTTTTTTCATTTTATTTTTGCATTTTGTGCAGGCAAGGGCATGGGCCTTCCTTCCTTGAGCTGGATATTACATTTAAATAGCTTCCCATGGCTGGTGTTCACAGTTTGGGACCAGGTCCTTTGTCTTCTCTTATACACATTATGGTAAACTCTGACATAAGGTAATGTTTTTAATATTAGACAGTGTGGGACCATCCCAAACAGAGTCACCTTGCCGATGGTGGGATGGCTTTTGTGATTTTTTGATCAAAAACAGTGTTTACTAAAAACCCTATGTTATTTAACATTTTGCTTTTTTACGGTTTTAGTTACAGCAGGGTGTGTGGTCATTTTGTTTCTTGTAAGATTAAGCTGTAGTTTTTGCAACATATGACATTTTGATCACTTTTTATTGCTTTTTTGTGAGGCAAAATTAACAAAAAATAGCAATTTTTCAATAGTTTTTTTAAATGGGGTATTCTCATCTCCAAGATCCTATCCCAATATGTAGTAGGTGTAATAATATTAGCAAATACCTCTAATTAGAAATGTAGTTCTTCTGATTGACGAGTGTAACCAACTTTTTACTATTGAGGCCGCCTTTGCAGCATCAGTAGTAAAAAGATCTAATGTTAAAAATAATAAAAAAATAAAAAAAATCGTATTTTTCTCACCTTCAGATGTCCCACGCAGCATCCCTGATCATCGCGATGCTGCCGGCAGGTCCCGTTCCCAGTGATGCATTGCGGCAATGACCTTTGATGACGTCGCGGTCTTGTGAGACCGCGACGTTATCAAAGGTCATTGCCGCAATGCATCACTGGGAACAGGACCTGCCGGCAGCATCGCTGAAGCCTGGTGACGCTGCGCGGGACATCGGAAGGCGAGAATGACGATTTTTTTAAATTCTATTTTTTACAGGGATATGATACCCAGAGCCTGGAGGAGAATCTCCTCTCCTCGGGACCGTGGGTACCATCCGTAAATGTTTTGCTTACTTTTCGCATGGTGGGCACAGCCACATGTGGAAAGTAAGCAGAACAATGCATTCCTATGGGTGCAGAATCGCCACGTTTCCGCAAAATTAATGAGCATGTTGCGTATTTTTCCGCGATGCGATTCCGCCGTGGGAAATTCCGCAGAATTAGCACAGCATTGCGGAATCCCATAGGATTGCATGGGATGCTGTTTTTTTGCGTTTTTGCGGCAAAATCGCGCATTTAAAATCGCCACGAAAACGCAAAAAACGCTACGTGTGAACACAGCCTGACAGTTAGAGGTTGTAACCGTGGATACCCAAGCGATTGCAATGCCCTGCACATGAGGTAAGCGACGTAGCTAATCAAAATAACTATACTACATTTTCTAATTGGAGGTATTTTATAATATTATTATTACACCTACTACTTATTGGGGTAGGATTTTGGAAATGGGAATACCCCTTTAAGGTTTTTCCAACGTGAACACAGGCCTAGCACCATCTAATACACCAAGTGTAACGCATTCACTTCCTGCTAGACTGATAAGTAAAATGCCTCCAATACAGTTAAATAAATACTTTAAAAAATACACAGAGACAATTGAAATACTTTAGCAAAACTGAATCTGGATTCAAGATAATATTTAAAGGGTATCTAGATTATTACAGGTAAACCATCCATGGTCCAGTATGCATTACACCGTTGGCTCTGCCCCTTATTCAGACATATGCAGTACAGCCTTTGTTGCAAATTTCTGAAGGTTTCTTGGAGGAGCAGCACAGGTAATCTGTGCATAGCAGACGGATATTTAACAGACACACTAAATGGTACAGAGTCACATGTCAGTTTTTCCCTAAATATCTATGACACGTCATAAATAGAGATAAGCGAACCCTAATTAAAAGTGTGCTAGTGTCCAGTGCTAATCGCCGAACATGGACTTCTCCCGGAAGTCCATTGCAACGTTCGGAGTTCGGGGGGAAGATAAAGAGAGAATATTAGAGATCAAAAGTTCGGGTCTCCATTGTTTTCAATAGGGTTCGGGTTCTGGTTCAAGTTCAGGTCCAGTTCTGGTACCAGAACCGAACTTTGGAATAAAGTTTGGGTCAAGTACCAGATCCCAAACTTCCACGGGTCTGCTAATCCCTACTGATAATCCTGTAGTGAAGTACTTTGTAAAATCGTCTATATTTATACGTTTTGTACAGTATATTGTCACAAGAATTACCTCTGTCATACGAATAATATCCTCAGATGGTTTCTTTGAGGTTATTTTGATTCTGTACAAGTCTTTGTACCTCTTAGTCTGTTGACGGTGCTTCCGAATATGTTTCCATGACCACATATGAACACGTGGCTTTACATTAACTTCAAGGATGCCAGTTATAGCATAATTCCACCTATTCCATTGTCAAGAGAGTCATCAGTGTCTTGCAGAAAACGTATTAAAATCAAATAAATGTAAAAAGCGGATACTGAGATGCAGAGATACAAGTATAAAGAAAAAGCATTCATACCACAACCAATCAATGAAAACCCAACCACAAATGCCTGATGCTGATGAGTGACCAGTCTGAATCATAAGTCACATATACAGTGCCTTGCGAACGTATTCGGCCCCCTGGAACTTTTCAGCCTTTTCCCACATATCATTCTTCAAACAAAGATACCAAATGTAAATTTTTGGTGAAGAATCAACAACAAGTGCGACACAATTGTGAAGTTGAATGAAATTTATTGGTTATTTTAAATTTTTGTGGAAATTCAAAAACTGAAAAGTGGGGCGTGCAATATTATTCGGCCCCTTTAACTTAATACTTTGTTGCGCCACCTTTTGTTGCGATTACAGCTGCAAGTCGCTTGGGATATGTCTCTATCAGTTTTGTACCTCGAGAGACTGAAATTCTTGCCCATTCTTCCTTGGCAAACAGCTCAAGCTCAGTGAGGTTTGATGGAGATCGTTTGTGAACAGCAGTTTTCTGCTCTTTCCACAGATTCTCGATTGGATTCAGGTCTGGACTTTGACTTGGCCATTCTAATACTTGGATACGTTTATTTGTGAACCATTCCATTGTAGATTTTGCTTTATTCTTGGGATCACTGTCTTGTTGGAAGACAAATCTTCATCCCAGTCTCAGGTCTTTTGCAGACTCCAACAGGATTTCTTCAAGAATGGTCCTGTATTTGGCTCCATCCATCTTCCTATCATTTTTAACCATCTTCTCTGTCTCTGCTGAAGAAAAGCAGGCCCAAACCATGATGCTGCCACCACCATGTCTGACAGTGGGGATGGTGTGTTCAGGGTGATGGGCTGTGTTGCCTTTACGCCATACATATCGTTTGGCATTGCTGCCAAAAAGTTCGATTTTTGTTTCATCTGACCAGAGCACCTTCTTTCACATGTTTGGTGTGTATCCCAGGTGGCTTGTTGCAAACTTTAAACAACACTTTTTATGGATATCTTTGAGAAATGGCTTTCTTCTTGCCACTCTTCCACAAAAGCCAGATTTGTGCAGTGTACGACTGATTGTTATCCTATGGACAGACTGTCCCACCTCAGCTGTAGATCTCTGCAGTTCATCTAGAGTGATTATGGGCCTCCTGGCTGCATCTCTGATCAGTCTTCTCCTTGTCTGAGATGAAATTTTAGAGGGACGGCCGGGTCTTGGTAGATTTGCAGTGGTATGATACACCTTCCATTTCGATATGATCGCTTGCACAGTGCTCCTTGGGATGTTTAAAGTTTTGGAAATCATTTTATATCCAAATCTGGCTTTAAAATTCTTCACAACAGTATCACGGACCTGCCTGTTGTGTTCCTTGGTCTTCATGATGCTCTCTGTGCTTCAAACAGAACCCTGAGACTATCACAGAGCAGGTGCATTTATACGGAGACTTGATTACACACAGGTGGATTATATTTATCATCATTAGTCATTTAGGACAACATTGGATCATTCAGAGATCCACAATGAACTTCTGGAGTGAGTTTGCTGCACTGAAAGTAAAGGGGCCTAATAATATTGCACGCCCCACTTTTCAGTTTATGCATTTCCACAAAAATTTTAAATAACCAATAAATTTCGTTCAACTTCACAATTGTGTCGCACTTGTTGTTGATTCTTCACCAAAAATTTACATTTGGTATCTTTATGTTTGAAGCATGATATATGGGAAAAGGTTGAAAAGTTCCAGGGGGCCGATTACTTTCGCAAGGCACTGTATATTATACATACACTGCTGCCATTATGGAGAGTGTGTATATGTCTACAGTTAGGTTCATATATATTTGGACAGAGACAACATTTTTCTAATTTTGGTTCTAGACATTACCACAATGAATTTTAAACAAAACAATTCAGATGCAGTTGAAGTTCAGACTTTCAGCTTTCATTTGAGGGTATCCACATTAAAATTGGACGAAGGGTTTAGGAGTTTCAGCTCCTTAACATGTGACACCCTGTTTTTAAAAGGGACCAAAAGTAATAGGACAGATTAAATAATTGTAAATAAAATGTTCATTTCTAGTACTTGGTTGAAAACCCTTTGTTGGCAATGACTGCCTGAAGTCTTGAACATCACCAGACGCTGTGTTTCCTCCTTTTTGATGCTCTGCCAGGTCTTCACTGCGGTGGTTTTCAGTTGCTGTTGGTTTGTGGGCCTTTCTGTCTGAAGTTTAGTCTTTAACAAGTGAAATGCATGCTCAATTGGGTTGAGATCAGGTGACTGACTTGGCCATTCAAGAATATTCCACTTCTTTGCTTTAATAAACTCCTGGGTTGCTTTGGCTTTATGTTTTGGATCATTGTCCATCTGTAGTATGAAACGACGACCAATCAGTTTGGCTGCATTTGGCTGGATCTGAGCACACAGTATGGCTCTGAATACCTCAGAATTCATTCGGCTGCTTCTGTCCTGTGTCACATCATCAATAAACACTAGTGACCCAGTGCCACTGGCAGCCATGCATGCCCAAGCAATCACACTGCCTCTGCCATGTTTTACAGATGATGTGGTATGCTTTGGATCATGAGCTGTACCACACCTTCGCCATACTTTTCTCCTTTCCATCATTCTGGTAGAGGTTGATCTTGGTTTCATCTGTCCAAAGAATGTTCTTCCAGAACTGTGCTGGCTTTTTTAGATGTTTTTTTTAGCAAAGTCCAGTCTAGCCTTTTTATTCTTGATGCTTATGAGTGGCTTGCACCGTGCAGTGAACCCTCTGTGTTTACTTTCATGCAGTCTTCTCTTTATGGTAGATTTGGATATTGATACGCCTACCTCCTGGAGAGTGTTGCTCACTTGGTTGGCTGATGGGAAGGGGTTTCTCTTCACCATGGAGATTATTCTGCGATCATCCACCACTGTTGTCTTCCGTGGGCGCCCAGGTCTTTTTGCATTGATGAGTTCACCAGTGTTTTCTTTCTTTCTCAGGATGTACCAAACTGTAGATTTTGCCACTCCTAATGTTGTAGCACTTTCTCGGATGGGCTTTTTCTGTTTTTGCAGCTTAAAGATGGCTTGTTTCACCTGCATGGAGAGCTCCTTTGACCGCATGTTTCCTTCACAGCAAAACCTTCCAAATGCAAGCACCACACCTCAAATCAACTCCAGGCCTTTTATCTGCTTAATTGAGAATGACATAACGAAGGGATTGCCCACACCTGTCCATGAAATAGCCTTGGAGTCAATTGTCCAATTACTTTTGGTCCCTTTAAAAACAGGGTGGCACATGTTAAGGAGCTGAAACTCCTAAACCCTTCATCCAGTTTTAATGTGGATACCCTCAAATGAAAGCTGAAAGCCTGAACTTCAACTGCATCTGAATTGTTTTGTTTAAAATTCATTGTGGTAATGTCTAGAACCAAAATTAGAAAAATGTTGTCTCTGTCCAAATATACTGTATATGGACCTAACTGTACAAGCCACAATCACGTGATCAATCATTGGACTACAAACTTGGTTTCCCAACGTCTGTCAGCTTTCCAAACCATTGGCATGAGATTGCAATCCATTACAAAGCACAAGCAACAAATTAAAATGTAAATGCGGCTAACCACTGCCTGATATGTGGGCAGCGCATTGTTTTGTGGCCATAGAAAGCCATTTACATTGCAGAAACACTGCATGCATCACTTCCCGCAGGCTGTCACACGTACCTTATACTATGATTGATGCAGCAATGCTTTGCCAATTTTTGTTTTTATAATAAAATATATACTATATATGTAGGTAATAAAACATAACTGTATGGACCTGAATTGGCCACAAAACCAATATATATATAGAGAATTACAGATATTACCATATCTGTACATACAATATGATGTAAAAAACAACAAAGATAACTGAGGGAAGCAATGACGTTTAGTTGGCATAGAATACTATACAAATATAAAGTTACCAAAGCTGACAACAGTACATTTCTAACGGCCACGATGTACTGATTTATATCAATATTTTTTCTAAGAGTCTTTTATACAATATTTTCTTTAAGCATGAACCATATATCACAGCATTACATATCGAAATTTCCTATTTCACAACCATCATCTTATTTAGCGATGGGCAATCGTGCTCGGATAAGTGTGATCACAGCATGCTTGTGTGCTAACCGAGTGCCTTCAGTGTGTTCGAAAAATATGTTCCAGTCCCTACTCCTATATGTCTCGTGGCTATTCGATAGCTGCCACACATGCAGGAGCTTTCTGTAAAGCAATCCCTGAATGCGATGCGGCTGTTGAACAGCCACGAGACATGCAGCCGCGGGACTCAAACTCAAACTTATTTTTCGAGTATGCTGAAGACACTGGGATAGCACCACAGCATGCTCACATTACACTTTATCCGAGCATGATCGGTCATCACAAATCATATTCTCTCACAATGAGAGTGATCAGGTAATAAGATTAATACATTGCAATAGCGGCTCTTTTAACTTACCATTCCCTAGCATTATTGTGAACACCAACATCAGGACGGAATTTTCTATATGGGAGGTTCCTGGACATCAAGTCTAAAGACTCAAGAAGCTCCATAACACTATGGTACTGAAAACACGAAAAATTAAAAAAGCAAGTTGATCATCACGGATCATTGAAACGTTCAACACATGTCTGATATAGATAGTTATTTCTAGAACAAATATTATCTCCACTATTTAAAACTCTGTCATGTAATATCAAAATCAATCTATTCATCCAAAGAAAATAAATAATACAATGCTAAAGTCACAAAGGGAAATATTTGGGCGACGATCTTGCTACTAACTAAAAATGTTACAAATGGTAGAAAACCTTACTTCACACATGTTAAGCATTACAAGCCATAGCTGCTGATTGATAAACTAAAGATGTTGGTCTCTATTTTTTTTTTCATTGACGGCCTATCTTTTCACTGGGCCATTAACATGTGATCTGTGGGGGTTGCGAAAACCCAGAACCCCTGCCAGTCAGCTGTTACCAGCCTCGTTTGGAAGTTCTTGGGTCCTTCCAGAACACAGCTGCTCTGTCAAAACTATAGTGGCCCGGGCAGAGTACTGCACATCCAACCCTATATCTGCAGCACTTGGCCACGGAAACTATAAAAATTATAGAGCCGAGAACAGACGACAGTAACCGGTGAACCCCAAGGATCAGGTATTGATGGTTTATTGGAACAATAGGCCCTCAATAAAAAAAGTAGAGGAAAAAATCTATAGCATATTCATGAATTATTATGAAGGATGGGACATATAAAAAGATACATACTTTATGTACAAGAATAGTATGAGTCTATTCAGGTCAATAGGGATGCCAAAGTGGTTGTCTTGGACTAAAGTACTGATGACCTATCAAGTTGAGGGTCTGATACTCGGCATCCTCACGTTCAATTATTAACTAGGTCCTACTGTCCCCAACCATACCCAGTGTAGGATGCTGGAACATCACAGCTAAGTACGCTGCGTAGAGGCTATTCTTGAGTATCTATTTATACAATTGGCTTGTAATGTCTTCATTTCCTGTTCTATCCAGATGTCACCGTATCCCAGAATTCCAAGCGGAGGAAGTTCACTGACCGCCATAATAAGACACCCAAGTGATGGGTGTCTCAATATGGAAACTGTTGCTAGTACCAACCTATTGCGCGGTACCACCAGCAGAACACCGTCGCATCACACACTCACGCAGCCTCTTGCGCGGTACCACAGGCGCAGTGAATCATTCGGCTGATCCCGGCAGCAGATACGCGACGTGTCTACAGGCAGAGGAAGCCAGTTACATTAAAGGGGCTTACCCAAGAACGAATGTTCGTTTTAAAAATTGTCTGTGTCTGACCGTGTACGGAGCATACCACATCTCCTGGGCAGGGGATGAAGCAAAAGACAATACTGACATTACAGCAGGGGATCACAGGGGATTCATTTTGTGAGGAAAAATATTTCACTGACTGTTTTTAAACAATGTTTTACCTCACAAAATGTATCCTCTGCGATCTCCTGCTGTAATGTCAGTATTGTCTTTTGCTTCCTCCCCTGCCCAGGAGCTGTGGTATGTTCTGTACACGGTCAGACACAGGGGTGAGAGAGACAGAGCACAGGGGGGAGACAGCTCAAACGGGACAGCACACGAG
This sequence comes from Dendrobates tinctorius, assembly GCF_039654945.1. Taxonomy (NCBI): domain Eukaryota; kingdom Metazoa; phylum Chordata; class Amphibia; order Anura; family Dendrobatidae; genus Dendrobates; species Dendrobates tinctorius. Next base: position 23,933,617 of record NW_027361802.1, on the reverse strand, counting down.
GAGAGAACACAGCAAAGGAAGGCGAAAGACAGCAGACAAGGGGGATAAAGTCAGCACATGGTGAAAGAGAGAGTGGATAGGTGGGTGAGCACATGGGGGAGGGGGAGAGAGATTCTCAACGATGCAAAGCCTGCCCCCATCGTGACATTACGCCCTCTCAATGCGATAGCATCGGGCCTCCATCTAGTTGTACATACGCAGTTCCTAAAGTCATTAGAAGGCGATACCGCAATGGGTATGCCAGGAATCACCACCGCTGATATAAAACTGGACACCGATCCAATATCTTAGCTTAGAGGTCCTTGGAGTCTAGAAGTCGTGCATTCACAAATATCCTAGACTTTCTCTTTAGAATATTTACCTCTGCACCAAATACAGCAATTAGAAATAATTTACTATGCATGAGCTTCCTCTATAGATGATGGATTTAAGACGTTCATCATGGCTGCCTTTGCTGAGACACACAAATTAGTTTGTGTGAGTGAATGTAATTTCTTTTTTAAACCTATCCAGTTGATGAAAACTACATTATTAGGGCTCCTGTCATTCATAATTCACATCTACCCAAATATATGATCTCAATGTGTATTCAAAATGAATAAAACTGACGTTATGTGACAATCAAGCTAGCCTGGAACAATATAGACCGCAGGCGACCGCAGGGTGTGTATGGCAGATAACAGAGCCGTGGTGCAATACCACGCCCTTCATTCATGCAAAGTAAGCAGACGTGGCTTGAGAATGGGGTAGTGCCTGTCATGTGCTACCACTACTGATTGATTACCTGTGGTTTATTAAATTCCATGGCTATATCCTGAAGGTTAACTGCCAAATCTATTTTGGGGGAAGAAAAGTCAAAATCTGCACGTGGATTCATACGGAGCTTTGCTCTTCCTGAAATTGGACGGAACACTGAAAGAAAATGAAACAAAATGAAATGGTAGCATTTTGTAGGCTTGAAAGCAAAAAAAAGTCAAAATTCCAGCTTGTGTTTCTATGATGACAAGTAATTTAATGCTCGTGTGTGAAAATCTGTGATTCTGTGTGTGACAAGCAACCATTAAGGTCAATACTACTTTTAGAACAGGCATCATGACTGGGGTGCTCATAGAAAACTTGGGACCCCACAAGAAAGCATTCCGCAAAAAATAAAAATCCCCAAAACTCATTTTTCACCAGAGTCACAAAGGGCATACCTATCAACCTCTAAAGACAGGGAGTGGGACATGAATTGAGACACACACAATAAAATGCCCATATTGACTGTTCCCACTCACTACGATACCACTTTCCAAGCCCCCATACAGTATAATGCCCATCTATCAAGCATGATATCTCCAAACTACCCCCCCATCCACAAACAGTATGATATCTTTGCTCCCATAGTACTCCCTACAACACAGAATGATGCCAGTGTCACTAATATATATATATGATGCCTTGACAGTGCTCCCACTCCCAAACATATTATGATGCTCCCAGTGCCCTCCAACTTTTTATGATGCCCCCAAGTTGCCCACAACACAGTATGAAACCCCACAATTCCCTCCAAGTTCGATGCCCCAGTGCCCTCCAACTCACTATGGTGACCCCACAGTGCCTGCAACACAGTATGATACCCCAACACAGTATGATACCATTACAATCCTACCAAATCAGTATGATGCATCCACAGTACCCCCTAACTATGATGCCCCTGTAGTGTCCCTCAGTTACCCCAGATGTAACCCCTAAACAGTATGATGCCCTTGTAGTGCCCCTCAGTTCAGTATCATGCTATCACACCGCACCCAATATAGTTTGATGACCTTCAATGCCCATAACACAGAATCATGTCCCCATAGTTCCCCCAACATAGTGTCATGCCCCACACCCACACACATTATGAGGCCTCACAGTACCCCCCCAACACATTCCTGACTAACAAATATAAGCTAAAAAAAAACAAAGCAAACAAACAAAAAATAATAAAAACCTACAACTATTCACCTAGCCTTGTTCCCCGGTGAGCTTCTTTAGTTTGTGCCTCAGGGCAGCAGGTGCAATCTAGTGATGTCATCGCGCACGCTGCGCCAAGACTTAGACATGCTGACGGCTCCCATTGTGTTCAATTGTATCCACTTCCTGAAGATGCAGATACAGTTGAAATTGAGACACCGGGCTGGGGAGATGAACAGTGAAATTGTTTTGAGATTTTAGAAAACATTTACGTGGAAAAGTGATTTTGTGGATTCTCAGATTTTTAAAAATGCTGCTTGTGATCTGATCAATGACTCTATTCTGCATAAAATAATTCTGGAGCAGACGTTCTTATGGAGGGCTAACATCACGTTATGCTCTCCGCTGAGCCTTCCGTTGGGAGGTTCTGAATGAGTAGCCAAATAAAGGCTAAAGTATTAAAACGTTGGACAATTTTTGGGAAAGTTCATGGGTTACCATGAGCTCTGTCATGTGTAGTTCCTCTGTTATTCTTACTAAAAATGATAAAGAAATTGGCGTTTGAGAGTTATTGGTTGGGGGGGGGGTTCCTATGCTCTCACACTGTCCTGTCGGGCCCTTGTCAAGGAGAACGGTAACACCCAACCAGCTGTAAATGTACTCATTCATCTCTAGGAGGAACGGCACACCACGTTTCTTTTTGCATTGATGATTAGTGATGAGCTCAAACGTTCATTACTCGAGTTAGCCAAGGGTGCTCGGGTATGTACAGAGTATCGTGGGTGCGCAAGTGACATGTTCGCGTCCCCGCTCTTGCATATTTTGTTAGACAGCCTCAGAACATGCCGAGATTGCCAGTGTATGTCAGGCAATCCCCATATGTTTTTTGGTTCTCGAAAAGCAGTAAAACATGCGGACGCGGGGGCACGAACATGTCACTTGCGCACCCACGATGCTCTCTGCATACCGGAGCACCCTTGGCAAACTTGAGTAACGAGAACTTGCGCTCATCGCGAATGAGAATATTATGGAGAATGAGTGCATAGATAGAAAACCCTGTTAACCATGCAAAAATATTTCTTATATATAAACAAAATATTGGAATAGCAGGCAATAAGCGATTACATTCCTGTTCGTTAATTTTAAAACAATAAATATAATATAGAACTGGATTTTACAAAATTGCCACAAACGGTCCCCTCCCTTCAACCTAGCAACCAATCTAGGACCAGCTTTCATTTTTCCAAAGCAGATTTCTAAAAAATATAAGAGCTATCTTATTATTATGGGCAGCACTGAACATTTTAGATGTTTTTATGCACAAGTAAAAAGTCCACATGATTTAAGTTTATGCTATACATACCAAAATCATAACCTTCGGGGATGACATTGTGAGCGGCCACGCCATACTTCAAAACACCCTAAGAAGTAATGTACAGTAATATTTAGCATTCTCACCCTACTGAAAGTTACGTAAGAATTAATCGCCATTCTAAACACTTATGGCATATCCACAGCAAGGGCATACTGCAATATTCAGAACTTCCATTCATATGAACAGACAGTTTCATTCCAAATAGCTGGAAAGACATATTACCCGGTCATTTCTACTATATAATAAATTCAGAAAAATAAAAAAACTCCAAAAATATTGTGGAATTGCGTTTTTCTTTCGCAATTTTGCCCCACTTGCCATTTTTTCCCTCTTTATAATACATCACATAATAAAATGCATAATTCGTCACACGAACAAGCCCCCATATGGCTAGGACAAAGAAAAAAAATCAAAAAGTGAAGGTTCTTGCAAAATGGGAGGAAAAAATTAAAATGCAAAAAACTGGAGTAAGATTTGCGGTGAGGTGCACGGAGGCGCTCACCACTTTTAAGACGTTCCTAATTTGTTAATAGGCATTTGCCACTTAATGAATCAGGAGTCTCTTACTTCGACTCGCCCCCCCAACAAGATTGGCGTGAACAAGGCCATTCTTGATGAATCGGGGTCATTATGTTTGAAAAAGATTCATGTAAAAGGGACCAAAATATCACTTAAATTGTATCGATTGCATGGATTTAAAACAAAAAGGTGTACTACTATTACTAAGAGTTACAATATTAATATTTTCTAATTTAAAAAGTATGACAACAAAAGGTTGAGGAACAGGCCATTGTCCTATGTCATCTTAACAGTCATGTTTTGTAAGTAGATGTAGGGGTAAAATACCTGTAATGTATTACAAATATAACTTGTTAATATTGTATATTTAGGACACTGATAGATAACACTAATGACAACAAAGTACATTAGTATACCGTATCTCTTCTGTATCCATTCAGTATTGAAACTTTTAAATGATAGCTGTCAGCAGGTTTCTTCTATGTAAACTGAGAGCTGCATGATGTATGTAGGGGCAGAGACCCCAATTCCAGTGATGTGTCACTTACTGGACCACTTGGTGATAGAATCTCTATTCTCTCTGCTGTAGATGTGGCAATGGTCATAATTCTGAGCTGTGTATATGGCCACCCCACACTCTGACTGGCAGCTTCCTCTGTACACTGTCAGCAAGCTGCCAATCAGTGGTGGGGACGAGGTTACACAGATAATCTGGACAGGACTGCATGTGAGATTTAGCTCTCTAGTAAGAATCTCCTGCTGATAAAACACAGATTGTATTGGAATTACAACACATAGCCTAGTAAAGTGACATCCCTGGAATCAGGCTCTCTACATTATGGTGCTCTCGGATTACATAATAAAACCTGCTGATTGATTCTCTTCCAGGGTTTAGGAACTACATAAAAACTAAAGCTGGCCATACACTTTAAACTTACATTGGCCGAACAAGCTGAATTTTGCTGGCCCAGCGGTTTATTTAAATGGGTTATCTGGTCAAAACATTTAACTCTGCATTCACTCTGTGTGACTACAGACTTATGAATCCCCCCAGCGCACACACTGTGTGCTGCAGAGATTCACCGGTTTCACACCTGACACCAGAGGGTATGTATGAGCTAGACATACCCCCGGCCAGTGGGCACGGCCTCGCTCCTTTTACTTGTATACACATACGGGAGTATGTACAATACAAACGATGCCAGTGGTCTCTGACAGTGGATTACTCCGCTCTCCCCATTAAAAAAAAATTATGCAAGCTCAGTCATTTTAAGTGCTCGTTGACGGCAAATATGCACTATAACAATTTCATACTGAAACTAATGTTACAAAATGCATTCCAGTAAAGAAACTGTAATAATGGATAACAGTAAGGAAATTGCATCAATAGATGATTGCAGCAATGGTACAAGCAGATTGTGTTTCTTTTTTCTCTTTTTAAAAAGTAGAGAAATTATAGTTACGGTATATACAGTTCTTGAGACAGTGCAAGAAAACCCTTGCAATATAAAGTTAATATGCAGATAAATACGGGGAGCATACGAGCCCATACCAAAGCTTCATTGTACGATCGGTGGTAATACATCTCAGATTTCACATTCCAGTAGGCAAACAGGTTGTCAAGACGTACAATCTAGAACGAGAAAGAGAGCCAATATGATCTAAATAACAGAATAAAAATGCAAACACCAGGACTTTAAGTTAATAAAATGCAAGTTTTACTGAAACTTTAATCACAAAAATGTCTATCAGGCTATGTGTCCACGTAGCGTTTAAAACCGGACACTAAAACCAGACTCCTTCCCAGAAAAACATGGATTTTTGTGAGAACTCACCGTAAAATCCTTTTCTCCGAGACGCTCATTGGGGGACACAGGTACTGTGGGGACACAGGTACTGTGGGTGTATGCTACTGCCACCTGGAGGTTGATACTAAGTGAACAAAAAAGGTTAGCTCCTCCTCCGCCGCATACATCCTCGCCCCGATTGCGGGCGGAAACCAGTTTAGTGCAACAGCAGTAAGTGAACACAAAACAAAATCAGCCTTAACGCAGATAATATTTCTGGAAAGGGACTACCCTAACATCAACAAAAATGCATAATAGTTAAATAAACAAGAGCCAACTGGCTATCAGGGTGGGTGCTGCGTCCCCCAATGAGCGTCTTGGAGAAAAGGATTTTACGGTGAGTTCTCACAAAAATCCATGTTTCTCCTTCGTCTCTTTGGGGGACACAGGTACTGTGGGACGTCCTAAAGCAGTCCCTGGGTGGGAAGTTGACTCACCGATCCAAGCTACATGCACCTCCTGGCTAAAGGTGCGCCACCTCTGCTTGAAGAATCCTTCTACCCAGGCTCGCATCTGACGAAGCCTGCGTATGGACATTGTAACTTTTAATAAATGTGTGCAGGCTGGACCAGGTTGCTGCTTTGCACACCTGCTCCGCCGAAGCCTGGTGCCGAAGCGCCCAAGAGGCGCCCACTGCCCGAGTGTGCTCTGATCCCTGCTGGAACCGGCGCACCCCTAGTGCGGTAGGCTTCCTGAATAGTTAGACGGATCCACCTGGCTATGGTCGATTTCGAGGCTGCGAGTCCCTTCCTGCGCCCCTCGGGTAGCACGAACAGCGTGTCCGTCTGGCGAAAGGGTGCCGTCCGCGACACGTACCTCCTGAGTGCTCTCACCAGGTCCAATGTGTGAAGAACCTTTTCCACACGGTGTACTGGCGCTGGACAAAGCGAGGGCAAGACAATATCCTTATTAATGTGGAATGAGGAAACGACCTTCGGCAGAAAGGGGGGAGCTGGTCTGAGAACCACCTTATGCTTGTAGAAGGTGAGAAACGGTGCTCGGCAGGATAGGGCTGCCAACTCCGAGACTCGCCTAATGGAAGTTATGGCTACAAGGAATACCACCTTCCAGGAAAGGTACGACAAGGAAATGTCTTGAAGATGTTCGAATGGAGCTTCCTGGAGAACACTCAGGACCAGGTTAAGGTCCCAGGCGCCCAGGGGCGCCCTATAGGGAGGTACCAAGTGGGAGACTCCCTGGATGAACGTCCTCACCTGCATATTGGTAGCGATTTTCCGCTAGAAGAGGATGGACAAGGCCGATATCTGTCATCTAAGGGAGCTCAGGGCCAACCCTGGGTCTAAGCCCGACTGGAAAAAGCCAAGATGTTGGGGATAGAAAATGTCAGTGGAGAAAAACCGCGATCTCGACACCAACCAAAGAAGACCTTCCAGGTGTGATGGTAAATTTTCGCCGAGGTAGGCTTCTGGGTGCTAACCATTGTAGCGACCACCTCACGCTCAAACCCCGCCTGGGTCAGAATCCAAAATTCAACGGCCATGCCGTCAAACACTGGGTCCCTGAGTTCGGGTGGAAGATCGGGCCCTGGGCCAGTAGGTCTGGGCGCTCTGGCAGTCGCCATGGGACGTCGGCGAGCAGCTGTACTAGATCTGCATACCATGCACGACAGGGCCAGACTGGGGCCAGCAGAATCGCTGAAACCCCTTCTGTTTTGATCTTCTTGATCACCCTCGGAATTAGTGGCAGCGGGGGGGGAAGTATGGAAGGCGAAACTGGTTCCATGGCAGAACCAACGCATCCACGGCGATCGCTCGTGGGTTCCGAGACCGAGTGACAAACGTGGGCACCTTGGCGTTCACCCTGAAGGCCATCAGATCCACATCCGGTGTTCCCCACCGTTGGCAAATCTGCTGGAAGACCTCGGGGTGCAGAGGCCACTCCCCGGACGCGACACCCTGCCAGCTGAGGAAGTCCGCCGCCTAATTTTCCACGCCCGGTATGTGGACCGCCGAAATTACCGAATGGTTCCTCTCGGCCCAGTGAAGCACGTGTCCCACCTCGTGCATGGTTGCCCTGCTGCGAGTGCCCCCTTGATGATTTACGTAAGCCACCGCCGTGGCATTGTTCGATTGAATCCGGATGGGACGTCCTGCTAGAAGGTGCTGAAAATGTTGCAGCGCCAGCCGGACTGCTCGTATTTCCAACAAGTTGATCGGGAGGCGTGCCTCCTGTTGCGACCAGTGCCCCCGAGTCGTGTGGTGGCGAAAAACTGCTCCCCAGCCGAGGAGGCTTGCGTCAGTTGTGACCACCAGCCACTGGTCTGGGGGGAAAGGTTTCCCCTGAAGGAGGGAGGAACTGATCGTCCACCACTGTAGTGACTGTCTGACCTGAGAGGACAACCGGCACCGACGATCGAGCGTGAACGGGTTCTTGTCCCAAAATGACAAGAGGGCGTGCTGCAGGGGGCGAAGATGAAATTGGGCAAACGGAATCGCTTCCATTGCCGCCACCATCTTCCCTAGTACCCTCATCCCAAACCGAATGGTGTGAGGGACTGGTTGTAGAAGCTTCCAGACTCCTTGCCGGAGCGCTAGAGCCTTGTCCTGAGGGAGAATTACCAACCCTCGGGAGGAGTCAAAAATCATCCCTAAAAAGAAATCCTCTGGGCTGGCACAAGGGATGATTTTTACCTGTTGACCAACCACCCTAAGCGGGAGAGGGTATCTAGCGTGATGCTGACGTTCTCCTCGCATGCCCGAAATGAGGGGCCCTTCACCAAGAAGTCATCTAAGTATGGCAAGACGACTATGCCCCGAGAGTGTAAGATGGCCATGACGACCGCCATTACCTTTGTGAACACTCTGGGATGGTGGCTAGCCCAATGGGCAGTGCTACAAACTGGAAATGTCGGCCATTTAGAAACCTCTGATGCGGAGGAAAAATGGGGACGTATAGGTAAGCATCCTGGACGTCGATAGAGGCCAAGTATTCCCCTTGCTCCATGGCTGATATAACTGAACGATTCCATTCGGAAATGTTTGATCCTGATGAACCTGTTCAGGAGCTTTAGGTCCAGAACCGGCCTGACTGACCCGTCCTTTTTGGGGACCACGAACAGATTGGAATGAAAAAACCCTGAGCCTTCTTGTACTCTGGTACGGGAATAATGACTCCGTTGTGCTGGAGTGACTCGACGGCTCCTAGCAACGCCTTTGCCCGGGCCTCCACTTTGGGAAGCTGGGAAAGAATCGTTTTGGAGAATACCTGACAAACTCTATCTTGTACCCCGAGGACACCAGTTCCGTCACCCATGAGTCGCGTGTTACCATGACCCAGACGTGGCGAAACCGGAGCAGCGGCCTACTACTCTGCTGATGTCGGCTAAAAAGTGCTCCGAGTCATTTAGCTGAGGCTCTCTAGGACCTGGTACCCCTCGACCTTGGCTGGCAAGCACGCATCCTGCCCAACGGGTTGGATCTATATGAGACCTGTCGATCCCTATCCTGGTTGGAGCGAGCTGGAGCGGCGGAACTGGCCGCTGCCGTCCACCCGGGATTGCAAAATGCCCGAAACCATGCCTGAGACTGGCGAAATGGCGGTTTGACCCTCTGTTGTGGAAGGAAACTGCTTTTTCCCCCTGTAGCATCGGAGATGAGCTGGTCTAACTTTTCCCCGAATAGGCGGCCACCTTGATAAGGCAGAGAAGTCAAGGACTTCTTGAAAGTTGAATCGGCCCACAACATCCTTAACCATAGGGCCCTCCTAATGGAAATTGCGTTTGCGGTCACAAGTGCCGCGCAATTGGCCACATTCAAGGAAGCATTGATTAAGTAATCACCAGCCATAGCGATCTGACTCGCGATCTCTGATACCTTCGTAGGCAGGTCCCTATCCTGCAGGGCCTTGTTCAATGATTCTGACCATGACATCATGGCCTTGGCTACCCATGTTGCCGCGAACGAGGGAGAGAGTGCTGATCCTGATGCTTCATATACCGAGCGAGCCAAGCTCTCTATGAGCCCATCAGTGGGGTCCTTAATGGAAGAACCACTAGGTATGGACAACAGGGTTTTACAGGCCAAGCGTGACACTGGTGGATCCACCACTGGGGATTCCGCCCATTTCTTACAGAGCTCCGGGGCAAACGGATATCTTGCTTCGAGCGTCTTCTGGCCCGAGAAACGCCTATCCGGCCGTTCCCTGTGACGCTGCACTATGTCCTCGAACTCTGGGTGAGTGCAAAATACTCTATGCGGTCGCTTACCCCGCTTAAAGGATACCTTATGACCTGAGGTCAGGGAGAAGTCATCCTCAATCCCCAAAGTCTGATTGACAGCTTCGATGAGGCTGTCAACTGTTTCCCGACACCCTGGTGTATCTAGGTCCAGGGGTTCGTCTGCGTCATAATCTGAACGCTGCCCGCTCTCGACTGTTGGTGAAGGAGAGCGAGATGCCGAACTCACGGATACCGAGGCACCGGATGGGCCAGGAGACGCCGTATGGGTTCATTTCCTTTGCGCTTGCCTGGAGTGAGAGTGGCCCCTGCAGGCCGGAGGCTCTTGTGAGGTAGATGACCCCTCCCAGACAGGCGAGCCACTATCTTTTCCCCTAACTGGGGCGTGAAGGGACTCGATCGCCTTTGTGAGCGATGCCATAGACTGTGATAGTGACAGGGCCCATTCCGGAGGATCTGGGCCACTGGGCTCGGTCGGAGTCGCAGGCTTCGCATAATTTGTTGCTCTGCGCCCGCGGAAACATGGCCCGACAGGAGATGCATGCAGCATATAGGAACATGTGTGTCTTCCCCTTCCTAGCCATACTGTCTGCCAGGCTTCAATACTGTCCTGCTGGAGGGTGAGGGGGGAGGAGGGCACCCCCTGATTATACGTAGCGTGGCCTCTAGGGTCGAGGTCGCACTTACCCTGGTCCTGTGTCCCCCATGTGTTCTTGCCACATGCTGCTCCTCTCTGCGATGCACGTACTTTGTCTGTGGTTAGGCCGCCGCGTCCTTTACGGTTGCGGCCTACCCTGGAGTGAAGCCGGGGACTCAATTTACTCGGCGCCCGCCCAGGTCACGGGCCGCCGGAAATGACGTCGCGACGGGAGGGCGGGACTTCCGCCCGCGGCCTAACACCGGCCGAAGCCGCGGGCTGTATTTCTTTAGCGTCCGCCAGCCAAGGGGTGGCGGCGGGCGGGTAGGCCGCCGCATACCAAGGGCGCAGCCGGCGTCGGGACCCGGCGTCAGGCCCACCGCCGGAGGAGGGGGGGAAGAGCCTGTCCTTCAGTGCTGCACATCCTGCCTTTGCAGCTCGCATGACGCTAAGGGATCCAGCCCTCTGGACGCTGCCGCAGGGCCCTCCCAGGTCATCCCATGTATGACGACCTCGCCGATCAGGTAGAGGGAAGGGAGGTGATATCCAGGACGGTGCAGGCACCCTAGCTCCGTCCTCCTTCCAGGGATGAGGAGAGGGACCGTCCGCCGCCTTGCAGCACCGCCGTCTAGCATTGGTGGAGCAGTGGGGGCCGCACGGACTAGTCTTGTGCCTCTGTACAGCCCATGGTTTCAATACCTAGGGGTGTCCAGGGCTAAGTCCGGCATCATGTCCCACGTCGCGGGAGAGGATACGTGGAGGGACACTCACACGTGCTCGCCCGTTGATGGTTTGGGGAAATCGGACCCTTTCAATAGGATCCGTTGCCCCTGTCTTATCTTCATAGAGAAAAAAAAAAAGTCTGGGGAAAACGGCCCAGATATGTCCCACGGTGCGGGAGAGGGTACGTGGAGGCGATACTCAACACGTGCTTGCCCGTTGATGGTTTGGGGAGATCGGACCCTTTCAATAGGGTCCGTCGCCCCTGTCTCATCTTCATAGCAAAAAAGAGAAGAAAAAAAAAAAGAAAAAGTCTGGAGTAAACCAGACGTGTGTGCCTCCAAAGGACACTAAGCAAAAAAGTGGTTTCCGCCCGCAATCGGGGCGAGGGTGTATGCGGCAGCGCTAACCTTTTTTTGTTCACTTAGTGTCAGCCTCCAGGTTGCAATAGCATACACCCACAGTACCTGTGTCCCCCAATGAGACGAAGGAGAAAGCGCATTTTTTTCCACGCGTTTTCTGCGCGATTTTTTCGCGGTTATTTTCGCGTTTTTGCAGCGATTTTCGCGTGCGGAATTCAAGCACTTTCCAAGCGATTTAAAGCATCGCTTGGAAAGTGATTGACAGGTTGGTCACGCTCGTCAAACACTGCCTTCCTCTAGATCAACATGTTAGGGCAGGTTAGGACAGGATATGGGTTGAACTAGATGGACTTAAAGTCTCCCTTCAACCTTAATAACTATGTTACTATGTAAGTGTGACCAACTTTTTACTATTGAGGCTGCCTATGCGGCATCAATAGTAAAAGATAGAATGCTAAAAATAACAAAAAAAAAAATAAAAAAAAAAAAATCTGGTTATATTCACCTTCTGGCGTCCTGTGCAGCCTTCCCGGGCCTCAGCGATTCTTCCGTTCCCAGTAATGCCTTGCGAGACCTTTGATGACGAGGTCTCGCGATACTGTAGCGGTCTCGCGTGACTTCACGTCATCACAGGCCCATGCCGCTGCCGCAAGGCATTACTGGGAACGGGAGCATCGCTGAGGCCCGGGAAGGCTGCGCGGGACGCCGGAAGGTGAATATAACCCGATTTTTTATTTTTTTTACAGGGATATGGTACCCAGGGCCTGGAGGACAGTCTCCTCTCCTCCACACTGTGGGTACCATCCGCACATGAGACACTCACTTTGTGCATGGTGGGCATAGCCACATGCAGGAAGTAAGCGGATCTCATGCATTCCTATGGGTGCGGAATCGCGGCAATTCTTTGCAGAATCGCGGCGATTCCACAAAAAGAATGAGCATGCTGCGTTTTTTTCCGCAATGTGATTCCGACGCGTAAAAAAACGCAGCATTAGCACAGCATGTGTGGAATGCCATAGGAATGCATGGGGTGCGTTCAGTATGAATTTCTTAAGCGTTTTTGCGCCGAAAATCGCGGCAAAAATGCTTAAAAAAAGCAGCGTGGGCACACAGCCTCAATCTAATCAGCTCCTCCTGCTCTGTAACATCCTAGCTGAAGATCAGATACCAGTTACAATACGATCCTTTAAGACGGCCAATTTTAAAACCTGTAAGATTCATCTGATTCAGCCACACACATTTTATTAGGCCAGAATTCATTGTCATTTTATTATTTTGTTTTTGTTCAAGGATCGATTTCAAGACAATTTTATGGATAGAGGGTTGTTTTCTCTTTGGAAAAGAATGACAATATTTTTTTTTCTCTTTCTCTTTTTTTTCTGTTCAAGAAAGAAAAAAAAAATCACTGTTTATGTCTTAAAATCCAGGGGGTTGTACAGTAAAACAAAACGGCATTCACCCACTGATATGGCGGCCTATCTTCTCATCGTTCCATTGCTCCTTTTCACGATCCTTGAAAAAGATCAAAACCAATGAAGATGAAAATGAATTCTGTCCAAATAAAATGTGTGTGGCCAGATCGGATAAATCTTACAGGTCTTGAAATTAGTCAACTTAACCCTTTTATCCCCAGTGACCAAGTCGTCTACAAACGTTTAGATGCTGCTTTTATCATGCACATAATTTTATTTTTTCCCAGAGAAGATACGTTTCAATTAACTGAACAGGCCATTTAGGATCAAATTGATAAAAATTGGACTCAAATCTGAAAGCATAGAGCGCAGAATGAATTTTTCCGTTGGGTATGCTCTGTTGACTTCCTGAAAAAGCACCAAAGAAACGCTAAAAGAACGAACACATGTACTGCAATGTAAAAACGACTTCCATACGTTCAGTCTTTTGAGCATCTTTTAACCGCTTCTGGTTTCCAAAGACAAAATGCGGTGAAAAGAAGTCAGCTGACCGTTCTTCGTGCGGCTTCCATTTTACGCGTGCACGTAACAAAATAAATGCGGGTATCAGTGCCACAGTAAAGAACGACCTGACAAACGCCAAAAAAGAAGCTTCAGAATCATCGCAAGCTCTTCTAATTGAAAAACTTGACGGGTTCGTCCAAGTTTAAAAGACGTTGTGTGCACAAACGCTAAAGAATAGTGATGAGCGAGTATACTCGTTGCTCGGGTTTTCCTGAGCATGCTCGCGTGTCCTCCAAGTATTTTGGCGTGCTCGGAGAATTAGTTTCTGTCGACACAGCTGCATGATTTGCGGCTGCTGGATAGCCTGAATACATGTGAGGAATGCCTGATTGTTATGGAATCTCCACATGTATTCAGGCTGTCTAGCACCCACAAATCATGCAGCTGACAGGACGAAAACTAAATCTCTGAGCACACCAAAATACTCGGAGGATACCCGAGCAACGAGTATACTTACTCATCACTACTAAAGAAATCTTCAACAGTAAAGATTTGGCCATGCCTGGTCCTTGGTTCTCATAGGAGCTACTGGCAGACACCGCTTATTCCTTTACACCCTCTGAAATAATAGTGCACCCTGGAAAGAGGATTCCTGGCCAAACAAAAATATTTAATTTGTTGGTTGCATATGATGCTAGATTACCTTGTAAAATAACTTGGAAGATTCATCATGTAGACATGGGTTCCAATTCTTATCAGATGTCTGTGAAAACACAAAGCAACATACCATTATTTTGTAACAGTGTAGGTTACTGAGAACAAAAATCCTAAATTGATGATAGTATTAAAAACAACGACGTAAAGAAAATGAAAGACTGCAAGGCAATCACTGGCAGACAGAACAGGATAATTAGCAGAGATATCGGAATGTAGACCCCATAACACGTTATTAGGCTCTGGCATAGACAGTGATGAAAATTGTTCTAGAAGTTTTGGTGGGCTTTATGCCGAAAAATGGCTTACATTCAATAGTTTACTTAAAGGAGTTTTTCAGTGAGGATAAGTTATCACCAATCCACAGAACAGGTGAAAACTTATAGATCAGTGGGGATCTCACAGTTACAAGTCTTTGCACTTTTATCTAAGTCATTCCTTTAATGAATGGAGCAAGCAGTGCCCATGCCTGACCGTCTCGCTATACATTTTTTATGGGGAAAAAGCTGGGCTCAGCACTTGACAGTGATGTAGGGAATGAATGGCACGGCGGTCAGGCATTCATGCTGGCACTCCCTTCTAAATGGGGATCAATGGCACTGCAGATTTGTGCCAGTCCAATCTATAAGTCACATATCCAATAGACTTCTCTTCAATGGACGACTCATTTGATGGCTCTCTATCAAAACAAAACACAAAGAATTTATCTTACTAGCATAACTTGTGTTTTTAGAGGCCATTTCTAGCATTAGGCGTCAACATTAAAATGCATATAAAATTTATTTATTCTGAGGAAGAAAATCTGTATTTAACAGCTGCATCACTTCTATTTATCATCTGAAATCTTTTTTTTCTTTTTACCAATATGTTTTATGACATGACCAGTACAGTATTACAACAAAAATAATTCCCCAGTTACGTCCTCTAAAAGTCTACAACCTGATTTTTGTCCATTGATTTCCTGCTATTAAGTCAAAGTGATAGTAAAGATGCAGGACCCAAGGGGTATGACATCTCATCTCTAAACTCATCGTATTACCAATAAAATGGCTTTTCTCACATTACCAATGTAACCTAAATGGAGGTCACTAACTCCCTCCATTAGAGCAAAAGACTCAAATTGCTCCTCCTGGTCTTCCCTGCACCAAAAGCCAAGGATATACAATTGTTTAAAATACAACAAAGCTACCTTACAATTGTACACATTTGTAAAATGGGCAGGGAGACCTCCCC
The DNA here is from genome assembly GCF_039654945.1 of Dendrobates tinctorius. Lineage (NCBI taxonomy): Eukaryota > Metazoa > Chordata > Amphibia > Anura > Dendrobatidae > Dendrobates > Dendrobates tinctorius. Next base: position 23,918,161 of record NW_027361802.1, on the reverse strand, counting down.
AAGATGCCACAGATGACAGAGAGAGCAGTTCACTTTGGAATGAGATCTAGCCAAGCCCTACGCTGCAGCTTTAGGAACAGAGGTGACCAATCTTCTAAGGAGGTTGTATCTGCAACACTCCCAATTCACACGAGACGTGCCTCTTTTAATACCTCTCCAGGATGAGGAATGGTGACACCATGCTTGATTCCTTGTGAGAGAAACACCCTTTCTCGACCAGGATGCTATAGCAATGAGATAGATGGCTACTAGCCCTTCTCTTCTCCCACACTGAAGATACATGGTAAATATTACTCCAAATTTATGAACATTTTAGCCCAAATTTACTAATATTAGCTTTGCTTACATCTAAAAAAAAATATACTTGAAGTGATTTGCACCAAATTTATTGAAAGGTTCATATTCCTTAAAAGATGAGGTACATTTCATGAGCAGCCATTGATTAGAGCGCCATCATTTGCACCAGGTTGTCTACTACATCACATCATCTCATTATTGGCCCCAAGTTGGTGGAAAGATAAAAAGAAAAAACATAATCTCTTCCCACACCAGTGTCGCTTCCCCATACTCCGCAGTGTGGTCCTTGTCAGTTTTTGGCTTCCTCTTCCAATGGAGGTCATCACATGAATGCTGCAGCCAATGATCAGCAGCAGCCTTCATATTTCATCAAAGAGGTAGAAACATGGGCAAGCAGTGAACATTGTGCTAATAATGGAGGAGCCACGCTGGTCACGGAGGTATGGTTTTTTACATACCACCACCCTGGTTCCAACAATGATGTGTTGTACAATAGCGGCCTACCCATTTAATATCACAGCCACTGACACTTTTTTTAGGACCTTTCATTTTTGGAGAATGGCGGGAAGAGTCACAAGCTGAATGATTTACATAGGGCTTGACATGTAAAAAATGAGGGTTCCCTAGTGATTCCATAAAGTTTTGAACTCTTAGTGCTCTTCACAGACTTATCAGGTTGACCTTAATTTTATATTGTCCAACATCTCCTCCGAGGCAGAGTGTACAGCAGACATCTGGGACATTTATAAGTCCGCTAGGAATCCTCTTGATATATGTTGTAATATTAGTCATTCTGTGCTCTCTATACTGTATATTTTACTAAGGCATGGCTGTACTTTGCATGATTTTTGGTTACTAAGTTGGTACACTTAGGAGTAATAAAGAACCTTAGCATCTCTCAGTAAGGATTAATATCTCGAGAACAAAAGGAGTTCATGTGCAGTGAATGGATGGAGAGATAGGACTGTAATTCTGGATCTTAGCAAATATTTAAATAGCAAAATATCCAGCCTCAGCCAGCTACCTAATGGACAGCTGGTTGTAAGTCTGTATCCCAACATACCACTTATTTTAGGAGTTTATTATAAATACCTGCAGACTGAGGTTCTGAAGTGAGACGCCAAAGGAAAGCGGGCACTCAGGATTCGTTACCTTTGGAATATAAAGTTAAAAAAATGGATAAATAACTAGGATCAACAAACTAAACTCCGTTTATTCTACATGTCACTTAACATGATCACTCTGCGCAAGTATTACACTGTTGCTTTACCCCCTTGATGACATGGCGACTTTCCATTTTCGTTTTTTCCTCCCCGCATGAGGGTTTGATTTTTGCAAGACGAGTTTTAAATGGCACCATCTACTATACCGCAAAGCGTACGTTAAAACGGGAAAAACAATTCCAAGTGCGTTGAACATGCAAATAGTGTATCGAAGATGTCAAACGTGTACAGTTATTTATTTTAATTACGTGGTGATAAAAAATTTGGAAATTTAAAAAAAAAAAAAAAAATTTGCTTATGTCGCCATTTCTGAGACCCGTAATGTCGTCATTTTCGATTTATGGGGCTGGGTGAGTGCTTATTTTTGCACCCTGAACTGACGCTTTTACTAATAGGGTATGTGCACACGTTGCAGATTTGCCTGCAGAATTTTCTGCACAGAATCTGCACCTCTTGGCAGAAAAAGCAGGTAAAATTCTATGCGTTTTTGATGTGTTTTTCATGCGGATTGTATGCGTTTTTGTATGCTAAATAAAGATATGTTATTTAGCAAAAAAAAAAAAAAGATTTGTGGTCTCATTTCTGTCCAACCCATACTCCATTACATACAGATAGACAGATATGAGATAGATAAACAGACAGACAGATAGATCTATACATCGATTGATAGATATTATCTATAGATCGATCTATCCCATATCTAGATAGATAGATATGGGATAGATAGAAAGATATGGGATGGATGTGGGATAGATAGATAGATAGAAAGATATGGGATATATGTGGGATAGATAGATAGATAGATAGATAGATAGATAGATAGATAGATATGGGATAGATGTGGGATAGATAGATAGATAGATAGATATGGGATAGATAGAAAGATATGGGATATATGTGGGATAGATAGATAGATAGATAGATAGATAGAAAGATATGGGATATATGTGGGATAGATAGATAGATAGATAGATAGATAGATAGATATGGGATAGATAGAAAGATATGGGATAGATAGAAAGATATGGGATAGATAGAAAGATATGGGATATATGTGGGATAGATAGATAGATAGATAGATAGATAGATAGATAGATAGATAGATAGATAGATAGCAGGGCTGTGGAGTCGGTAAGCCAAACCTGCGACTCCGACTCCTCAATTTCCCTTACACCAACTCCGACTCCGACTCCACGACTCCGACTCCCACACATATTGCTTATATTTAAGTGAAAAATTTATTGTAGTACAATGTGAACCTCAGACATTTAATCATTTTTATGATCCAATAATCAAGATATTTAGATAGAACAGAATATATATTGGTGTACTACCCGGTTTTCATTCTTTTTGGTACAGATACGATATGGATAGACAGATATGGATAAATGGATAGATAGAGCAGATTTCTAATCTGCTTTTGCTATTGAAAACATTATCTATGAGCTCAAAAACCTTTCAGGTGATGCAGTTTTTTAAAAAAGATGATTAGCTTTTGCAGCTGAAAAACGTATCCTCAAAAAACACAGGAAAAACGCTGTGTGTGAATGTAGCCTTAGATCAGGAATAGAACAGCCATTTATAGGACATTTCATAACTTTCCCAAACTCCTATGAAAAAATATTCAGCACATCCTGCATTGAATTACTGTACCCAATTTATTATATATTTTAGGAGTCAGAGTTGGTCCATTTTATACCGACTCCAACTCCACCAAAATGAGCACCGACTCCGACTCCACGACTCCGACTCCACAGCCCTGATAGATAGATAGATAGATAGAAAGATATGGGATAGATGTGGGATAGATAGATAGATAGATAGATAGAAAGATATGGGATAGATAGAAAGATATGGGATATATGTGGGATAGATAGATAGATATTATCTATACATAGACTGATAGATAGATAAATATGGGATAGATAATATCTATCTATAGATAGATAGTTAGATAAATAGGAAAAACAGATAGCAGCATAAACTTGAGCAGATTTTGGGTGCAATACTTCCTGAGTAATGTGGTTGTCCAATGCAAAATATAAATGGAAAAAATTCCGGCAGCACTCCAGTTCAAGGAAAAGTTGTGGACTTTAATCCAGCACCAAGTGGTGCAACGTTTCGACCTTACAGCACAGTCTTTGTCAAGCACCTTGACAAAGACCGTGCTGTGAGGTAGAAACGTTGCACCACTTGGTGCTGGATTAAAGTCCACAATTTTTCCTTGAACTGGAGTGCTGCCTGATTTTTTTCCATTTAGATTGATAGCTAAATAGATATGGGATAGGTATGGGATAGATAGATAATATCCATCATTCTATGTTTAAATCTATCTATCCCATATCTACAGTATCTATCCCATATATATCTATCTATCTCATATCTATCTAACTATAGATAGATACAGTTACGTCCATACATATTTGGACAGAGACAACATTTTTCTAATTTTGGTTCTAGACCTTACCACAATGAATTTTAAACAAAGAAATTCAGATGCAGTTGAAGTTCAGACTTTCAGCTTTCATTTGAGGGTATCCACATTAAAATTGGATGAAGGGTTTAGGAGTTTCAGCTCCTTAACATGTGCCACTCTGTTTTTAAAGGGACCAAAAGTAATTGGACAATTGACTCCAAGGCTATTTCATGGACAGGTGTGGGCAATCCCTTCGTTATGTCATTCTCAATTAACCAGATAAAAGGCCTGGAGTTGATTTGAGGTGTGGTGCTTGCATTTGGAAGGTATTGCTGTGAAGGAAACATGCGGTCAAAGGAGCTCTCCATGCAGGTGAAACAAGCCATCCTTAAGCTGCAAAAACAGAAAAAACCCATCCGAGAAATTGCTACAACATTAGGAGTGGCAAAATCTACAGTTTGGTACATCCTGAGAAAGAAAGAAAGCACTGGTGAACTCATCAATGCAAAAATACCAGGGCGCCCACGGAAGACAACAGTGGTGGATGATCGCAGAATAATCTCCATGGTGACGAGAAACCCCTTCACAACAGCCGGAACCAAGTGAACAACACTCTCCAGGAGGTAGGCGTATCAATATCCAAAACTACCATAAAGAGAAGACTGCATGAAAGTAAATACAGAGGGTTCACTGCACGGTGCAAGCCACTCATAAGCATCAAGAAAAAAAAGGCTAGACTGGACTTTGCTAAAAAACATCTAAAAAAGCCAGCACAGTTCTGGAAGAACATTCTTTGGACAGATGAAACCAAGATCAACCTCTACCAGAATGATGGAAAGAGAAAAGTATGGCAAAGGCGTGGTACAGCTCATGATCCAAAGCATACCACATCATCTGTAAAACATGGCAGAGGCAGTGTGATGGCTTGGGCATGCATGGCTGCGAGTGGCACTGGGTCAATAGTGTTTATTGATGATGTGATACAGGACAGAAGCAGTCGAATGAATTCTGAGGTATTCAGAGCCATACTGTGTGCTCAGATCCAGCCAAATGCAGCCAAACTGATTGGTCGTCATTTCATACTACAGATGGACAATGATCCAAAACATAAAGCCAAAGCAACCCAGGAGTTTATTAAAGCAAAGACGTGGAATATTCTTGAATGGCCAAGTCAGTCACCTGATCTCAACCCAATTGAGCATGCATTTCACTTGTTAAAGACTAAGCTTCAGACAGAAAGGCCCACAAACAAACAGCAACTGAAAACCACCGCAGTGAAGGCTTGGCAGAGCATCAAAAGGGAGGAAACATAGCGTCTGGTGATGTCCATGAGTTCAAGACTTCAAGCAGTCATTGCCAACAAAGGGTTTTCAACTAAGTACTAGAAATGAACATTTTATTATTTAATCTGTCCAATTACTTTTGGTCCCTTAAAAAACAGGGTGGCACATGTTAAGCAGCTGAAACTCCTAAACCCTTCACCCAATTTTAATGTGGATACCCTCAAATGAAAGCTGAAAGTCTGAACTTCAACTGCATCTGAATTGTTTTGTTTAAAATTCATTGTGGTAATGTCTAGAACCAAAATTAGAAAAATGTTGTCTCTGTCCAAATATATATGGACCTAACTGTATGTATAGCGAAAATCACAATCTCCTATGAACACCAGCTATGGCTGTTACGACAACCCATCGGCGCCATGTGATCACATCATGGGCGCGCTCATGAAAGTGTGGAACAACGCACCCCCTTCCGGCGCGTATTGAATGCCGTTGTCAGAGATTGACATCGGGACTTAACAGGTTAACAGCAGCGGGCAGAGCACTGCTGTTAACCTGTATAAAACAGCCATCATTTTCCGGTAAATATGTGGACTTTGTGTGCACGACATACTACGTACTTGTACTTCATATGTCGCGAAGGGGTGAAAGACATCTAGTAATTACTAAGCAGAAGCAATTTGGAGCAACTATAGTTTTTAACATTGCAACAAGATATTTGTGTATACATGACTATAAAAGAGGAAACAAAAGATATAGCAGATGACTGGGCGTAACTTACATTGCTTGTCTTTAAAGATCTCAAGCAGACACATGACAAGCATTAAAACAGATTCGGTTTGAGCCAATCTACATACATACATACACATATATATATATGTATTCCAGAGAAATAAACTGTCTGCTAGATGGAACTTAAAAGCTTGTCTCAAGTAAACTTCTAAAAAAAGAAACTGCATAGTAAACTAAAAGAAAAGTGGGAAGTTAATTAATATTTGTACAAGAGGTATAATTGTGATTGCGAAATTTAGCAAACTTATCTATATGGTGCCTGCAGCATAGGTAATGTAGCTAAACCAGCTTGAGATGTTAGACGTACGGTATTTTACAATATTTTGTGCAACATTGTTTTTTAACTTTTTTCTAGGCACATTTCAAAACTGTCAACTGATCTGTAAAAAGTATCTAAAACACGTGATGAATTTGTCATACCACATGTAAGAAAATTCACAGTGAATTTTGTTAGGTACGGTAAATCTGTCCCAATATCTCGTACTTACATCATCTTCGTATCGTATGTGAATGTTGGAGATCTTCACCTGAAGATTCTTAATGACCTGAGTTACTAATTTCTCTACGAAGGTATCCTGCTTTTCTTCTTTTGGCTTTTCTAAAGCAATGAAAATAAAATAATACAATTTATATACAGAAGTGTTGAAATAAAATGAATAAAAAGAAAGAGCTTTCTATCCATAGGTATAATATTTAGTTTAAATAAACATTATATTCGATTTCAGTTTCATGTCATTTACACCTATATTTTATAAAAAAAAAAAAAAAAATCGCCCAAATCAGAATTTCCCCTTACCCTGATCAGCCACTTTCTGCTTGGCCTCCTCAATGCGCTGCAGTTCCCGCTGTCTGGCTTCCAAGAATTGTTTTCCTTCTTTCTCTGCATCATATTTTATACCTTAGATGTGTGCAAAATTAACAAATGTTACAAAAGGCCACATTGTTTCACATTAACCATAGTTTGTATTGCCCCATCACTATGATAACAATGTAGAAAAACAGGAATATCCAGATAACGAGGTCAGCAATTTGGGCCGATAATATTTATTTGTAACAGGCATTTAAAGCTCTAAGACTAGTGATCAAAGAAAGAAACTTAGGTTCATAAAATTAAAAAATGGACAGAAAAGAGGAATGAAACAACTCATAATCACCAATCAAAATGTCAAAATGCCCAAACTAGAATTATGAATAGATATAAAAAGCAAATACAATACATCAACCAAATAACATTTTTATTATTTGGAAGCCATTTGTGGTCACAGATACCAGGTCTAGAAGATGCTCGGTACCATGTCAAAAAAGTAATCCCCTGTACTTAAGCTGATTGCTATGTGTTACAAACAGCCATTTAGACTGATATATGAGCATCCATTTTAAAGGAGTTGTCCACTAGTAGGAAAAACCCCTTCTCGAGCTGAATGTTTGGTGCCGATAAAATGAAAACACTTATACTCACCTCCTGGCCCGGCGCCGCTCCAGTGGTGTCCACATTCGCAACCCCAGGTCTCTCATGCAGCTGTTATGACGTGAGCCCGGCGTCTAATCAGTGCCGGCTTCACTATCCCTGCCTTCAGACGTATTGAACACCAGAAGGAAGCAAGGGCTGCAGTTAGCTATGACTTCCTCTTGATGTTCAATGTGTCAGAAGGCAGGGACAGTGACACCAGCGCTGATTGGGCACCGGGCTAACGTCATAACCAGGGCTGTGGAGTCGGAGTCGTAGAGTCAGAGCTCATTTTGGTGGAGTTGGAATAAAATGGTCCGACTCCTAAAATATATAATAAATTGGGTACAGTAGTTCAATGCAGAATGTGCTGAATATTTTTTCATAGGAATTTGGGAAAGTTATGAAATGTCCTATAAATGGCTGTTCTATTCCTGATCTAAGGCTACATTCACACACAGCGTTTTTTGCTGCGTTTTTTGAGGATACGTTTTTCAGCTGCAAAAGCAGATCAGCTTTCCAAAAAAAAAACGCACCACCTGAAAGGTTTTTGAGCTCATAGATAATGTTTTCAATAGCAAAAGCAGATTAGAAATCTGCTCTATCTATCCATTTATCCATCTGTCTATCCATATCTTATCTGTACCAAAAAGAATGAAAGCCGGGTAGCACACAGACTAACACTCCTTTTTTTAGCACCAGTCAGGTACACCTCATAGCTGCCCAAAAGGACGCCCAGGACAGGCATTGCTCATCTTCAGTAACACATCAACATCAATTGATAGTTAGAATAAATAGACTGCATTCACCACATCTTAAGGTGCAGGCTTTATTTTCAAGTTTAGGGGTGTGCAGTATAAGGTTCTGCAGCAGCTGAGGTGTGCAGTATGAGATTCTGCGGAACAGTATGAGGTTCTGCCCCCCCTAGTTTTGATCCTGGCTAAAACCATTTCTAATAGATATGGCGAACCCTCAGGTAACCCTAAATGAAGGTCAATGGACACAGGTGGCTGAATTGAAGGAATTGCTTAATCACCTATTTACCGTGACTAAAAAATTACAAGCTGAGGATTTAACTCCTGGCATTTTCATAAGGGAGTGGAAGAACTTGCTATTTTGCCTGTCCCAACAAGGAGATTTAATCGCAGATGGCATTTCTGCTTCAATGAAACGGAGAGAGACACAGCTATTGGAAAATAAAATTTTTCTGGCAGCCGTTTATGTGGACCCAAGTTATCGTATATTACTTGGTGATCAACGGCTTACTAAAGGAAAAGAAGCTCTGACTGAGGTAGCAGTTAGGATGAGTGGCCTACAGGAGGACTGCCAGGCGCAAGAGGACTTGGATCCTGACAGTGCTACTGCTACCATATCTTCATCCTCATCAGATGAGGCGTTTAACTTTGACAAGTATTTGGATGATATGGAGCAGGCAAAGCGTTCCTGCAAGGAAAAAGATTTCACTCCGTCTCCTATAGCAAGCAGATTGACCATATTTCAGCAAAATGTTTCACTTGCTCTCAAAGAAAAATTCAACCGTTCATCAAAACTGACTGTGCATGAGGCAATTCCTTTATACTTGGAAATTGTTAGAGATGTTGCCCATGTGGTTACGGCTTTGCCTCCAACCCAAGTTAGTGTAGAGAGGTTGTTCTCTGGCCTTAAAATTATTAGGTCAGATTTTAGGTCATCTATGAAGGAGGATCTGATGGAGGCAATTCTATTTCTTAGAACAAATTCATAGACTGCACAAATGTTATTTAGTATGATTTTGTTGAAAACTGTTTTTTGCCACTTACATAGTTTATTACATAGTGTTATATATATATATATATATATATATATATAAAAAACACTATGTAATCGATATTACATAGTGTATTACATATTTACAATTTATTACAGTTTTTTGTGTTCTAAAGTTGTAACCCAATAAATATATATTATGTTCTATCTAAATGTCTTGATTTTTGTTTCATAAAAATGATTGAATGTCTGATGTTCACATTGTACTACAATACATTTTTCACTTAAATATAAGCAATATATGTTGGAGTCGGAGTCGTGGAGTCGGTGGAAGGGAAATTGAGGAGTCGGAGTCGCAGGTTTGGCTTACCGACTCCACAGCCCTAGTCATAACAACCGCACAAGGGCCCTGGGAGAGCAAGTGCTGACACCACGGGAACAGCGCCTACACGGGAGGGGTATATAGGTGCTTTTATCGGGGCCAAACATTCAGATCGAGAAAGGGTTGACTTGTACTGGACAACCCCTTTAATTTAATTCTGGGATTAAAAAAAAAAATGTATAACACAAAAAGGAACAGGAACTTACTAGCAATAGGCACAATAAGTAAGTAAACTCCATCCAAAACGGCCTCCACTGGTTGAGTATAAAGCTTTTTCCAAGGAATTTTAAGATCAAGATTTCCTGTATAAAAATATAACATATTATTTAAAACTTTTAAAGCAACATTAGGCAGGTCTTACCATCAAGTACCTAAACATCTTATGGATTTTTTTTTAACCCTTAACGACCGCCGATACGCCTTTCAACAGTGGCAGTCAAGGGTACTTATTGCACAGCGCCACTCTTTAACAGCGATGAGAATTAAATGTATAGCGCCCCCCCAGCATCGGAAAATCTCTGGGGTCTCGGCTACCGGGGGTAGCCGAGACCCCGGAGAACATGATTCAGGTCGATTTTTACCGACCCCAGTGTTGCGATCACCGTTATTCACGGAATAACGGTGACCGTAAAAGAAAAAAAAGAAGTCAGATTTCCTATTTATTCATCTCTTTCCTCTGATATGATCTAGCACATCAGAGGAGAGAGAAACGGGGTCACACAAGCCCTCCGGTACCTGCGATGTCCCCACGGCACTCAGTGTATTCTACTGGGAAAAAAATGTCAGATGCGCTCACCAAGATCTGCCGGCCTGCACCCGGAAACAATAGGAGATTTCTCTTATTGATTCAGTTTGATCACAGTGATAGACCCTATCACAGTGATCAAAATAAAAAAGTAGTAACTCAAACCCCCCTTTATCACCCCCTTAATTAGGTAAAAATAATAAAATTAAAAAAAAATGTATTTTTTCCCATTAGGGTTAGGGTTATAGCTAAAGTTAGGGTTAGGGCTAGGGTTATGGTTGGGGTTATAGTAGGGGTTATAGCTAGGGTTAGTGTTGGGGCTAGGGTTAGAGCTAGGGTTAGGGTTGGGGCTAGGGTTAAGGTTGAGGTAATTGGTTGTGTTGGAGTTAGGGTTATGGTTAGGGTTATGGTTGGTATTAGGGTGTGTTGGGGTTAGGGTTGGAGTTAGAACTGGGAGTTTCCACTGTTTAGGTACATCAAGGGGTTTCCAAACGTGACATGGCTCCCATCATTGAGTCCAGCCAGTTTTGCTTTCAAAAAGTAAAACGGTGCTCCCTCACTTCTCAGTCCTGCCATGCGCCCATACAGTGGCCTTCCCCCACATATGGGGTGTTGGTGTACTCAGGAGAAATTGCACAACACATTTTGAGCCATTTTCTCCTGACACCCTTGTGAAAATAAAAAAGTTTGGCTCCAAAGTAAATTTATGAAAAAAGTAAAATGCTAATTTTTTCCTTCCACATTGCTTTAGTTCTCATGAAGCACCTGGAAGGTTAATAAACTTCTTGAATGTGCTTTTCTGTACCTTGAGGGCTGCAGTTTTTAGAATGGTGTCACTCTGGGGTATTTTCTGTCATATTGACCCCCTAAACTCATGTCAAATGTGAGGTGGTCCCTAAAAAATGGTTTTGTAAATTTTGTCGGAAAAATGATAAATAACTGGTCAACTTTTAACCCTTATATCGTCCTAACAAAAAAAAATTATGTTTCCAAAATTGTGCTGATGTAAAGTAGACATGTGGGAAGCATTATTTATTAACTATTTTGTGCGATATGACTCTGATTTAAGGGCACAAAAATTTATTAACGTTTGAAAATTGCCAAATTACAGCAACACACTATAAAAGCAGTAAGTTTGCTATTTAGGGCCCAGAGGAGTTTGTTCTGGTCAGACCTCATCTGGAATATTGTGTCCAGTTTTGGGCACCACATTTTAAAAAAGACATCAACAAACTGGAGCAAGTTCAGAAAAGGGTGACCAGAATGGTGACCGGTCTGCAAACCCTGTCTTATGAGGAAAGGTTGCAGGATTTGGGATTGTTTAGTTTGCAAAAGAGAAGACTGAGAGGAGACTTAATAGCTGTCTACAAATATCTAAAGGGCTGTCACATTGTAGAAGGATTATCTTTATTATCATTTGCACAAGGAAAGACTAGAAGCAATGGGATGAAACTGAATGGGAGGAGACACAGATTAGATATTAGAAAAAACTTTTTGACAGTTAGAGTGATCAATGAGTGGAACAAGCTGCCACGAGAAGTGGTGAGTTCTCCTTCAATGGAAGTCTTCAAACAGAGGCTGGACAGACATCTGACTGGAATGATTTAGCGAATCCTACTTTGAGCAGGGGGTTGGACCAGATGGCCCAGGAGGTCCCTTCCAACTCTACAATTCTATGATTCTATGATTCTTGGGCCTGACTGCTACAAAAGATCACAAGTTCACTCCTAGGTGCCAGCATTGATAACTGCCTAGAGGAAGTGCACAAAAATAAGACTCGATCGTAGCAATATTAACATTTGTAACAGCAGTGCTAGAGCACATATCACACTAGGTAATAGTTACACTTCTCAGAGGTCTTGAAGAAAGATGGCTAGGATAATAAAAAGCTATTGAAAGGGGTATTCCCATCTCCAAGATCTTATGCCAATATGTAGTATGTGTTGTAGTAATAATAATATTAGCAAATTTCTCCAATTAGAAAAGTAGTTTTTCTAATTTGCTCTGTCTCTTTCCTCATGTGCAGGCATTGCAGGACCTTAGATAGTGGCTTGTGGCCGGAAACATGGATACCTAAGGTCCTGCAATGGCTGCACATTAGGAAAGAGTCAGAGCGAATCAGAAAAACTATACTACATTTGTAACTGGAGGTATTTGCTAATATTATTATTATTGTTACACCTACTACATATTTGGATAGGATCTTGGAGATGAGAATACCACTTTAAGGGGAATATGTCAGCATGTTTTTATAATATAATATGAGACCACCACAATGTAGGAGCAGAGAGCCTGATTACAGGGATGTGTCACTTACCAGGCTTGTGCCTTCTAGTCCAACTACGCCCCCAGCATTGATTAGCAGCTCTCTGTCACTATGCCATGTACCCAGAAAGCTGTGGTGTGGGTGGGTTATACACAGATCAACAACTGAGCTCTATTCAATCTGCAGCACTCAGTATATTATGTGATACATCACTGGAATCGGGGTCTTTGTCTCTACTTCATGGTGCTGTCACCACTGACAGATTCTCATTAAAAAAAATGTTTTCTAATGTCATATGCTACTGAACATTATAAGAGGAAGCTGACCTTCATTGTGAGAGCACTATGCGATTCCAACTAGAAAACTGCCAATTTCTGCTCTATCCAGACTAACCTGCAGCAAAAGTAAGGAGTGACACTGGCACCGCATGGTTCTGGTCAAGCTGACCCAAATTTGGCCTAATCTTTTACTTCCATGCACCTCCCAAGTATCAGTACAATTAGGTATTGCAGTATGAAATGTAGAAATTGCCGTTTTATTTGAATGGGAGCTTTTGATGTAACCTATGGATCTACTTAGCAATGTACGGTAACTACTGAGCCACTTTATTTCTAGGCAATTAGAGGAACACAGTAACCAAAGGCAAATTACACCTCATTAAAATTTCAAAGACACGACACGCAATTCACTACGTATGGAGGAACTGTCTTGATACTTGATTTTGAAGTTTTTCCACTTATGGGATGCAACTTACACTACTGAAAACAACTTCTATTAGTCATCCGGCAAAACATAACTCACCAATATGGCCGGCTTTAACTTTAAAAGGCACATCCAATTGACTCTATAAAAAGAAGAAAACATATTGGGTGCTTTAAGACGAGACATTTTTACAGAATTAAAGCAAAAATGTGGTTGATTTTTATTACACTTGGTTACGTGTCTTTGTTCCAGTTTTCTATTTGTAAAACTGAAAATGGGATAATATGAAACTAGGGGTTTTCTGTGTAACCTACTAGCCAGTGGTGTTACTAATGAAAAGGTCTATGACCTGCAAACAGCGTGAATTAAGCTGCTACTTACCAGTGCATTTTCTTTAATTTCCAGATTCTTCAATGCTACAGCACCTGAGATAAAAAACAAGAGACAGATTTTCTTTAGATATTTATGGAAACCAGTAAAAGAAATGTGAAAAGTGAAAGCAGAAATACTGTAGAATGGAAAGGTATGTAACTTCCTAACACGTTTTGGTGGACATTCGTAAAGGACCCTGTGCCACAATCACTGACTTGCATAAAAAGCTGCACCTCTTTCATTTACCAGTTTTCTAAAAAGTGGAAAGAGGTAGCACCATTCATAGTAATACAGAAAGGGGAGGTCAGCTCACCACACTCGCTATCTGCAATTAGCTACAGCTAGTGGCTTCGCACGGACCAGCTGGCATAAAAAACACTGCCAGTCTAAGCCAGCTTATCCAGCTTACAGCGGTAGATTTGGATTTGTGGCACCCAATATACAAAAATAACACTGTGGCACATTATTCCAGAGGACAGTTAATTAGGACTAGTGTATAAACACCAGTCTTAAAAGGGTAACTACTTTCAAGTACCTTTTTGAGAATTAGTTGACCTGTGTGTGTAAATGAGGATTAACCCTTTCTGGTCATTATACAAGTTGTATCCTGCATTTTCAGCAGTTTTCCTCAATGCATTCTCTTATCTCTAACTTGCAGTCCACTCTGAGCTGGGGTGAGGAAACTTGATGCTGTGATCTCTGCTATACACGACAGCACACAAGTATGGATTACGGCTTTTCATTCTTTTCATTCCTTGTTTAGCACATAGACAAGCTTCAGCAGCATGGAGGAAATTACATAGTGGTACTGAGCAATGTAGGTGTGAATCCAGCTCTCGGATTAAGTAAATTATTTCTTAGACATTTCACCACGCTCTATGTTCCTGTCTGCCTGTTTTGTCACTGTGCTCATGTCTCCTTCTGCTCTCCAAAGAGTATAATGAACTGTGTCTCATCCACCATAGTGAGCAAGCATGCCCTTTGTGTCTGAGGAAGGTGGATTGGAGTGGTTTCTTAAGAGTGTATGGGTAAGTGCCCACACTCAGCAATAGTAGCATTTTGGAAGCAGCACAATGCTGCTTTCTACATTACGAACCCAGTGGATGGGATTTATAGAAATCCCATGCCCACTGTGCTTTTTAACGCTGCGTAAAGTCGCCTGCAGTGCGGGTTTACAAGTCTTACAAGCTTGTAAATGTCTGGAACAGAGACACTAGTCTCCTGTGCATATTTTCCCCAATACATTCTCATTAAATTCGGTAAATCTGCATAGTTCCAAAACACAAGAGCATTTTTTCTACAACGCAGCGTTTTGGACGTAGCGAAAATACGTTACATCCAAAAGGCTACTATTCCTGATCGTGGGCACTAACCCTACTGGTTCAAGAGTTGGGAGTGAGGGCTGGGGGAAACAAGTGTCTGATAAAGGGGAAAGAAGCTAATTTCTCTATAAGATATATTACATAGTTTCTTATATTTGCCTGTACTCATGGCCGGCGTTGGGGTAGGCACACCAGGCAGCCGCCTAGGGCCCCCGCTCCTCCAAGGGCCCCCAGACAGTGGCCACTGAGTAAGAAGGGCCTGGTGCCGCCCCCTGCCCACATCGGCATTCAACTTATCGGCATCATAGATGCTGATACAGTTGAAAGCAGTGATGGATGAGAGAAAGTCACGTGACACTCCCTCTCTGCCACTGACTCAGCGTGTTTCAGCAGTGTATCTGATGAGACGCTGAGGGTTGAGATGCTCTGCAGATGCAGAAGCCAGAACAGCAGGGGAACAAGGAGGAGAGGCAAGTATTGTGTGTGTCTGTATGTGTGTGTGTCTGCTACACGATACTGTATGTGTGGGGGCTGCATTATACTGTGTGTGAGGGGGCAACACTATACTGTGTGTGTGCTGGGCTGTATTATACTGTGTGTGGGGGGGGCTGCATTATATTGTGTGTAGGGGCTGCATTATACTGTGTGTGAAGGGGGCTGCACTATACTGTGTGTGGGGGCTGCACTATACTGTATGGGAAGGGTCTGCACTATACTGTGTATGTGGGGGGAGGCATTATACTGTGTATGTTGGAGGGCTGCATTGTACTGTGTGGGGTCTGTACTATACTGTGTGTGGGGGGACTGTACTATATTGTGTGTGGGGGAGGAGCTGCATTACACCGTGTGCTTTTGTGGGGAGCTGCATTATACTATGTGTGGGGGGACAGCACTATACTGTGTGGGGGAGGGGCTGCATTATACTATGTGTGGGCGGCTGCATTATACTCTTAGGGGGCCGCATTATACTGTGTGTGGGGTTGAATTATACGCTTAGGGGGCTGCATTATACTGAGTGGACTGCATTCTGTGTGTGGGAGGGCTGCATTTTACTCTGTGTGAGGAGGCTGCATTATACTGTGTGCATGAAGGGGGCTGCACTATACTGTGTGTTTGTGGGGGGGCTCAATTATACTGTTGAGCGGTGGGGCTGCATTATACTCTGAGGGGGACTGCAGTATACTTTATCAAGGACCATGGGGAGTGATATTTTACTATATAAACTATATGGGACCTGCATTATATACTGTATCGAGGACTATCTGTACCAATCATTCTTCCTCAGCCAAAGTAAGGATAGGTGCACACGGTCAGTGAACGATGTGGGTTGGACATTGCGTACTTGTGCAGCGTCCACATGTTATAGCCAGGGCTGTGGAGTCGGTAAGCCACAGTTGCGACTCCGACTCCTGGATTTTATCAGGCTCCGACTCCGGCTCCGACTCCTTCACAAATGGCCAATTCATAACAACAAATTTACTGTTGTAAAATATTAAACATCGTGCTTATTCAGTTTCTCACCATCATATAAGTAATCAGACCACTTAGAGCAAAAACTACATTTATTAGAATACAATTAGAATATAGCAAATAACTTTTATAAACTTTTCTAAACTGTAAGTAAATATGCAATAAACACTTTTATGCAGTTAATAAGAAGAAATCTATAAATTTGTCCTCAGAAAAAGTATTGCCTCTGTCAGATCCTCCTTCATGGATGCCCTCAAATCTGATCTAATTATTCTGAGAGCAGAGAACAACCTCTCTACACTAACTTGTGTTGGTGGCAAACCAGTAACCACTCGGGCAACATCTCTGACAATGTCAGGATACAGAGGAATCGCTTGTTGCACTGTTATTTTTGATGAACGGTCAAATTTCTCAATTTCTTTTAGTGCACATGAAAAATTCTGCTGAAATGTACTGGCTGTGTTCCTTGATGGGGATGACTCTTCTTCTATGCGGGAACGCTTTGCACGGTCCTTGTGATCCAAATATTTTTTGAAATTAAATTCTTCATCAGTTGATGATGAGGGTGAAGATGTGGCAGGACGACCAAATTCTTCTTGTTCCTCCTGACTGTTCTGCAACCCTTTCATCCTTACTGCTATTTCAAACAGAGCTTCTTTTCCTTTACTTAGCTGTTGATCATCTAGAAGAATCTGATGCATTGGGTCTACATAAACAGCTGCCAAAAGAATGTTATTTTGTAATAGTAGCTCCTCTCTCCGTTTCATTGATGTAACAATGCCACTTGCAATTAACCCTCCTCTTTGGGACAGGCGAAACATCAGGTTCTTCCACTCCTTTAAGAAAATACCTGGAGTTAAGTCCTCTGCTTGTAATTTTTTAGTCACTGTAAATGGGTGCTCTAGCAATTTTTCCAGCTCAGTCACCTGATTCCACTGACTTTCATTTAGCGTCAGTTGAGGGTTAGCCATGTCTACAAGAGAGGTTTTCAGTTCAACCAAGCGCTGAATCATTAAGTAAGTACTGCCCCATCGTGTGGCTTGATCAATAATTGCCCCTTTTCCAGCACGTCTCTTCAAAATTGAGTCAACTTTAGGGGTTCTGGCAACAGTAGCCAATTTTATCACCTTGCCAATCAGTGCAGCAGCATGTCCTTCTTGCAGACTGTCTCTTATAGCCAGCTGTAGCGTATGCACAACACAGCGCATGTGATGAATGAAAGAACATATTGACACAGTTTCAACAAGATCTAAACTATCATGTTGCTGTTCATCTGAAGCAACTTCAGTTTGCTCTTCAGTTACAATACTGTGTTCCTCTATTTCAAACATTTCTGTGTCTGTGGACCCAGAATGTTCTTCTAGCTGCTGGTCACCATCATTACTCTCATTCATTAGCTTAATAGTACTTATCATATTTGAAGCATTGTCAGTTACGACAGAAAGAACTTGCTCTTTTTTAAGTTCATAGTCTTGCAGAACCTTTTCCACCAAGACCTGGAGAAACTCACTGGTGTGATGAGCTTTGGTGTCTTTTACTGCCAATGTCTTGGTAACTATTTCATTTTTGTCACAAACAAATCGGACATTGATGGCAAAATAGTTCACTCTGTGACGTGTGCAGGCATCCATTTTAAGAAACGTCCCTTGAGAGTTTTTTAAGTTCTTCCTTTTGTTTAAAAGCTTCTTCGATTACTAATTTTCTAATACTCTCTCTCTCCAGAGAAACACCAAGCTTGCGGGCCATTTCCCCATTCAGACACATAAAAGCTGGTCGTGAAAATAATGAAATAGGCACACTATCCTTTACAACAAGCTCTATGATCTGTTTTTTAAATGTATCTACTGTCATTGTCACAGTAACTTTGTCACTGACAAAATATCTTGCAACTGATGGCTGCAAAGTTCTCTGCTCCTTTGTTTGGCTGGAAGAGCTGGGCACTGGTTCATTGGTTTGGATGCAGTCTTTCTCATCCACTGCTTTCAGTACTTCTGGATGAAAGCGCTGTAAATGTCTCTTTTGATTAGAAGCTCTGGTAGGAGCATTTTTATCTTTGCCTGAATATGCACTCATCTTGGCTTCACAGCATTTGTTTTCGTCTGGATCATTTGTCATACACTGACAGACATAATGTTTTCTATCTTGAGTGATGGTGAAATGTTCAAATACAGCTGATTTAATGTGATGCTTCTTTGACACTCTCAGGTTTTTAATTCTGCATTCACAATCCAAATGACAATTGTTTTTCCTAAAAACAATTGTACAAAATTATTGCCAGGTCGTACAACTGATATAGTGGTCAGTAATACTGTTATTATTCCTCATGTACTCACAGTTAACTGATGCAAAGTTTGTTGAAAGGATAATACTTCTAACAGTCTTCCTCTTCTGAGTAGCAGACAGCTGTGAGATGCTTGGAAGTCGCACACCTAGTATGATCTAGTCTAGAGGAGGAGCTTTACTACTAAGAATTTGCAACACATTTTCACTTTCAGTTCCATACATTGTAAGTAGGGGGGTTGGGGCAGCATGAGGTTAACCAAGTATAAGATTAGATAAGGGCAGTGGAGAACAGTGACACACAAGAAGTAAGAAATGTCTCTATCTCCAGCAGAACTGCTTATCACTGTTGTTCATAGTTTGATAGAACATACAGTCATGGCCAAAAGTATTGACACCCCTGCAATTCTGTCAGATAATACTCAGTTTCTTACTGAAAATGATTGCAAACACAAATTCTTTGGTATTATCTTCATTTAATTTGTCTTAAATGAAAAAACACAAAAAGAATTGTCCTAAAGCCAAATTGGATATAATTCCACACCAAACATAAAAAAGAGGGTGGACAAAAGTATTGGCACTGTGCGAAAAATCATGTGATGCTTCTCTAATTTGTGTAATTAACAGCACCTGTAACTTACCTGTGGCACCGAACAGGTGTTGGCAATAACTAAATCACACTTGCAGCCAGTTGACATGGATTAAAGTTGACTCAACCTCTGTCCTGTGTCCTTGTGTGTACCACATTGAGCATGGAGAAAAGAAAGAAGACCAAAGAACTGTCTGAGGACTTGAGAAACCAAATTGTGAGGAAGCATGAGCAATCTCAAGGCTACAAGTCCATCTCCAAAGACCTGAATGTTCCTGTGTCTACCGTGCGCAGTGTCATCAAGAAGTTTAAAGCCCATGGCACTGTGGCTAACCTCCCTAGATGTGGCCGGAAAAGAAAAATTGACAAGAGATTTCAACGCAAGATTGTGTGGATGTTGGATAAAGAACCTCCACTAACATCCAAACAAGTTCAAGCTGCCCTGCAGTCCGAGGGAACAACGGTGTCAACCCATACTATCCGTCGGCATCTGAATGAAAAGGGACTGTATGGTAGGAGACCCAGGAAGACTCCACTTCTTACCCCGAGACATAAAAAAGCCAGGCTGGAGTTTGCCAAAACTTACCTGAAAAAGCCTAAAACATTTTGGAAGAATGTTCTTTGGTCAGATGAGACAAAAGTAGAGCTTTTAGGGCAAAAGCATCAACATAGAGTTTACAGGAGAGAAAAGAGGCATTCAAAGAAAAGTACACGGTCCCTACAGTCAAACATGGCGGAGGTTCCCATATGTTTTGGGGTTGCTTTGCTGCCTCTGGCACTGGACTGCTTGACCGTGTGCATGGCATTATGAAGTCAGAAGACTACCAACAAATTTTGCAGCATAATTTAGGGCCCAGTGTGAGAAAGCTGGGTCTACCTCAGAGGTCATGGGTCTTCCAGCAGGACAATAACCCAAAACACACTTCAAAAAGCACTAGAAAATGGTTTGAGAGAAAGCACTGGAGACTTCTAAGGTGGCCAGGAATGAGTCCAGACCTGAATCCCATAGAACACCTGGGACCTAAAAATGGCAGTTTGGAGAAGGCACCCTTCAAATATCAGGGACCTGGAGTAGTTTGCCAAAGAAGAATGGTCTAAAATTCCAGCAGAGCATTGTAAGAAACTCATTGATGGTTACCGGAAGTGGTTGGTCGCAGTTATTTTGGCTAAAGGTTATGCAACCAAGTATTAGGCTGAGGGTGCCAATGCTTTTGTCCGGCCCATTTTTGGAGTTTTGTGTGAAATGATCAATGTTTTGCTTTTTGCTTCATTCTCTTTTGTGTTTTTTCATTTAAGACAAATTAAATGAAGATAATAATACCAAAGAATTTGTGTTTGCAATCATTTTCAGGAAGAAACTGAATATTATCTGACAGAATTGCAGGGGTGTCAATACTTTTGGCCATGACTGTATATATTTGAGTAACATTTATAAAATTCATATGAAAGTTCAATTATGAAATATTAATACATTTTTTTTTAAAGCTGGAGTCGGAGTCGGTACATTTCTACCGACTCCAACCAAAACTAACTCCGACTCCACAGCCCTGGTTACAGCATAGTGGATGAGATTACAAGAAATCCAATACCCACTATGCATGCAATGACGCCCGCAGCTCACCCTCGCAGACGGACATGCGGTGCATCTCTCCAGATGGCAGCATGTCAATTTATCTTGCGGAGATGCTGCCACAGTTATGGGCTTGCTCGCAGATTTTGAAATTTGGACTATTGTATATACACATAAAGCAAGCTGTTAAGAAATGTACCATATCAGAAATCCAGAAGTACATGCTACTCACGACTTATTATTATTATAGGGCTGGGTTCGGATATTTACAGGTGGGTTTTTTTTTTTAAAGCTGGACACAAATGATGACATCTTTGGGCAATACAAGCCTCTCCCCATCAACCAGACTTTTTCTACCATGGAGGAGGAAAGCTAAAGAATGAAATAGAGTGTAACAAATGAGGCCAAGTCATATACAGTAATATTCATACTGAGAAACAAGCATTGTGTACAGCACAATATGAACAAAACAATTTTAATTTTGTAATGTTCTAATAAGTTCCATACAAAAAAGAAAGAAGTAGCCACAGTTAAACCTGAACGTAGTATTATATATAAAAAATGAAGAACACAAATGTGTTTTCAGAGGTAATATTCTGCAGAATATTGCCAAATGCCCTCAGCCTCACATCGTGTCAACACATAAAACTCTAAAACAAATGCCTCTTTAACCACTTTTCAGCGTTTCCAACCTTTATATTTAGCTAATTAAACCTAAAACATTGTTAGGTATTTCTAATGTCAATATTTGCATCTGTTTCCTTTACCCTAGAGGAGCTCTTGTCTGAGAATGAACCACAGAAATATATACACTGCAGTTTTTAGAAATCACTGCCATTTTCTTGGCCGAGGCTCCCATGAGCATTAAAAAAAGGGGGCAAACTATAAAAAAAAAAAATGATGACTCCACAGTTTTACTCTGTAATTAATATTTTGGAAAAAGCTGAATGTGACACTTTTGCTTAAAAATCTGAAATAATCAGCTTTTGGTACAAGTGATTTATTTATTCCTATTAAAGAGATGCAGCTACTGTATTTACTGTACTTAGCACTACTACAATGATTACTTTATAACTATAAGTTAGCACTTTGGGTCATCCATACTTGCCTCTGGTACTTCAATATGGGCCATGTGGCAAGGTCTATGTGCTTTATGGCAACTGCATAGGCACAGTCACATAGCAATACTTTGTATTATTGTTTGTCCAAGGAGTAGAAGCTGCAACAAATGGTATAACAACAGGATTTGGACCACCTTCGTGCTTTGGATTCACTTCTGGTTTTGGGATGTACAAGACTGACTTAAAATATTCCAAGTGGCCAACTTTGATGCTATTATACATCAGTGTGGATCACTGGTGAACAATTTTTTTCTGATTCAAGGGTCACATCCTCGCATGGATCTAATTCCAAGGGCCACAAATTAAAAGGGTATTACCATCTCAGACATTTATGGCATATTGAAAGCATATACCAGAAACATGTGCTAGTTGGTAGTCTGGATGTGCAACCATCATTTAAGGGGAGAATACGAGTTCTCATTTCCTCAATTCGGAGTCCAGAAAGAAACACACCTCTATGAATTGCTGTTCTGTGAGTTAGGCCGGAAGCACACTACCGTGTGTGATGGGAGAAACTCGCACGCGTCTCTTGCATCAACACCCGGTGCTGCTGCCGGCTCTCAGGACCGGAGATGCTACTCGTACTAACCACCTCTCCCACCTCATCTACTCCTCCATCATCTCAACCTCATTCAAGCCCCCTATACGATCTATCACTATAAATGAGAACTGTAATACAGGTCTGTTGCCTTGGAGTAACCTTCCTCTCTACCCTGTCCTTCAAACCATAAGCCCTTACCACCTACAAATCAAAACAATTGCCAAAATTCATTCCTTCCTCAACCCTGAGTCTACCAAAATGTTAGTAAATGTTCTCAATGTAGGAAGAAAAAAACGACCACTAATCCATATCCTTAGGTGAAATCTGTCCCCTCCCAAACACAAATTAGACTAAATACACATCACATAGAAAGGTAGCCCATATAAAAAGCTTATATTTAGTGTATTAATCCCCGCCTTTAATATCCAGAAAAGGCTGTTTAATCACTATGTCATTTTGGGTACTCAGTACACCAGCAGTGAGCTCTGGGCCACACCAAGGGTGCACATGGCACCTTTTTTTTTTCATTTTGATTATACAACCTTTTCTGGACACTAAAAGGCAGGGGAGATTAATACACTAAATATATGCTTTTTATAGGTTTTAAGTCTCCTACGTATATGAATGTAACTTTAATTATTTGGTACTTGGGGTGATGGTGAAAGACTTGATTAAATCACTACCGTAATTCTAATAAGTAGCCTCCTTCACATACATGGCACATTCTGGGTCATATAGAGAGATTCTGTATTTTACAAGCACTGAATGAATTGTCCCTACAGAGTGAAAGATTTTACCATTTTATTCTCCATAGACATCAATGTGTACATTACATGCATTTGTATCATTTCGGCTCTGTTTAGTTAGGGCTGGAGAAGAGAGCCACACCTAGCTATTTAATGTCCTATTTGGCAGCTGCACACTATTCTTTCCTAGCGTTGAGTGCTATGTAGTAAGTCCACTGCGGCTAATGCGGAAACCCAGACACATGGAAATGATGAGAAGAGTAGAACCCTATCTCCGTCTTAGGGCGTAGGCATGTGACATAGGTGCAATTACACATTTAGAATTATAAATCTAGTGGTTAGCAGTGGTATTCTACACTAGACTTTAAAATTATTTATGGCCATTCCAATCAATGTGCACTACACCAAATCCATTTACTGGTAATTAGGAGAGCAGGAATGCCTGGCTCCAATCAATTTCATGGGAGACAAAAAGTCTAAGTGTATACATGTGTATTAGGACTGATGGGAGAAATTCTTGCCACCCTTGTACACATAATAAAAGAATAGTTCCAACGCTCGTGGGCACAGTTGCCTTCAGCAGTGTGACGTCCATAAATCACTTGGTGTCAGCAGATAACTTCTTGACTGCGCAGTATGAAAAATGAAATTCCATAAATTACACTAGCTATGTGAAATCTGCAGAAAAGGAAAGTATAAGCACAACTATTGCTCGTGATTCCTGCACATATTAACATGACGTCTATGGGAAGCTATATTTCTTTCCAAAACAAAAGCAGGACATGGGACAAATACTGGAAGAACTGAGCAGGATTATCCCAACCAAGATGTCCAAGCCGAGTTAGAGGGTTATATCCACTAAAAATCCAATCGATGGGGAGATGCCATTTGGACAAGCATCTATTCTAAAACCCCCGTTACACACTGCGATATCGCTAGCAATATCGCTGTAAAGTCACCGATTTTGTGACGTTGCAGCGATATTGCTAGCGATATCGCTGCATGTGATACTTACCTCCAACCAGCTCCCCCGCTGGTTATCGCTGATCGCACGAGAAGATCCTGGATCATTCCTCGTCGGCCACTTCCTGCGGCGCTTCCTGCTGTGAGGACGAGCGACGCGTGGAGCCGGGCGGGAGGACGCAGGATCGCCTGATGTGACAGGTAAGTAGCGACCCCCGTCCCCAGCGATGTCACTAGTGAGATCTGCCTGAGTGGCAGCTCACTAGCGACCACCTAGCGATGTACCAGCGATCCTGACCGCGTCATATCGCTGGTCGGGATCGCTGGTGAGTCGCTAGGTGTAACGGTACCCTAAGACTGGTAGCCGACTATCAGTGGAAAGGTGCCTCAATTTGTATGGGGGTACCAAATCTTGAGGACGCCCATAGAAATGAATGAGGCGAGTGGCCCACTTCATTTCAGGCAGCATTATTAGGCCCTGATTTTTTCAGATAGATGATGGTTTAGTGTGGATATGTCGCGAATGTCCGAGATGGGACAACTACTTTAATTCAATTCTCACTACAAAATAGAAACCCAAGATATTTTTGTAATCAGTGAATTCTGGACTACAAGTCATTGTGAAGTAACCCAAATCTGCATTGTAGGCTATATTCACAGCTCTCCTCATCCTTTAACCCCTCTCCATCCATGTGACCTGGGACTTAATACCTATGAACGGAATAGTACGTCATGCCCTTTAATGCGACATCGCGACTTAAGTCGCAGTGATCGCATTAAAATTCCGATGCCATTTTACCTGTCGGAAGATGGTGTTCGGATCCCGGGCTGTGTTCTTCCTTGTCCAGCCTCCTGATGGCTGTGATTGGCTGTTCCACTCTACAAATCCCTCTCTGCGCGAGGTACCGCAGCCTGCAGTACTGTCCCCAAAGACGCTACTTGGGCAGATGCTCAGAAAAGGTGAGAGCCGAGCCCAATGTAGCAACCACCTGCTGGTGGTCAAGTACAAGGACGAGGGATGTCCTTCTCTTGACCACCACACACAGTGATGGCAGCGCCCTCAGCACTGTATAGGGTACCTCTACACAGGTCGGCAAACCAGACTGTGTACTGGGGTACAACAAAAACATGGGAGGGTTGATCTCTCGGATCAACTCCTCCAACCGTTCAGTGCTTTGAAAATCCTGGCATGTGTATGAAGGATTGCTTCAAATTGTACCACACCTCCAAGCACTACTAATTTACTTAGCTTAGTTCCAGAAAGGGGGAACATCTAGATAAGTTCCTTGGAGGTCTAGTTTCCAAAATGATGTCACTTGTGCCTAAACAGTAAAAAAAAAAAACCACATCAGGGGCTCTGCAAAAGGAACATGACGCCCGCAGACCATTCCATCAAAGTCTGCATTCCAAAAGTCACTAGTTCCCTTCCGAGCCCTGATGTGTGCCCAAACACTTTTTTCCCCACATATGGGGTACCAGAGTACTCAGGACATATTGGACAATTTCTCTTGCTACCCTTGGGAAAATTAAAAATTGGGGACTAAAAGATCATTTTTGTGGGCAAAAAATAGGATTTTTTATTTTTAACGCCCGGGCATTATAAACTTTAGTGAAACACTTGGGGGTTCAAAGTTCTCACCACACATCTAAATAAGTTCCTTAGGGGGTCTAGTTTCCAAAATGGCGTCACTTGTAGGTGGTTTCTACTGTTTACGCACATTAGGGGCTCTGCAAACGGAACATGACACCCGCAGACCATTCCATCAAAGTCTGCATTCCAAAACGTCACTACTTCCCTTCCGAGCCCCGAAGTGTGCCCAAACAGTAGTTTTCTCCCACATACGGGGTACCAGCATACTCAGGACAAATTGGACAACAACTTTTGGGGTCCAATTTCTCCTGTTACCCTTGGGAAAATACAAAATTGGGGACTAAACGATTATGTTTGTAGAAAAAATATGATCTTATATTTTACACATCTACATAAGTTCCTTAGGGGGTCTAGTTTCCAAAATGGGGTCACTTGTGGGGGGTTTCCACTGTTTAGGCACATCAGGGGCTCGTCAAATGCAACATGGCGTCTGATCTCAATTTCAGCCAATTTTAGGTTGAAAAAGTCAAATGGCGCTCCTTCCCATCTGAGCCCTGCCGTGTGCCCAAACAGTGGTTCCCCCTCACATATGGGGTATCAGCGTACTCAGGACAAATTGGATAACATCTTTTGGGGTCCACTTTCACCTGTTACCCTTGGGAAAATAAAAAATTGTTGCTAAAAGATCATTTTTGTGACTAAAAAGTTAAATGTTAAATTTTTCCTTCCACGTTGCTTCTGCGAAACACCTGAAGGGTTAATAAACTTCTTGAATGTGGTTTTGATTAGCTTGAGGGGTGCAGTTTTTAGAATGGTGTCGCTTTTGGGTATTTTCTGCCATATATTTACCCCTCGAAGTGACATCAAATGTGAGGTGATCCCTAAAAAAATGGTTTTATACATTTTGCTGTAAAAATGAGAAATCGCTGGTCAACTTTTAGGCTATGTGCACATGTGCGGAAATGCCGAAGAAATTTCTGCGGCAATTCCACAACTCCCTGCCGCGGGAAATTCGCGGGAAATCCGCATGCCGAATTCCCGCAAAAAACTAGCGTTTTGCAAGCGTAACTAGCTTGCAGAATTCTAGCGTTTTCCAAGCGATCTGTAGCATCGCTCGGAAAACTGATTGACATAGTGTTTGACGAGTGTGACCAACTTTTTACTATTGAGGCTGCCTATGCAGCATCATTAGTAAAAAGATATAATGAATAAAAATTAAAAAATAAAATAAAAAATCGTGATATTCTCATCTTTCGGCGTCCCCCGCAGCCTTCCCGATCCTTGCGATGCTCCCGGCAAGTCCCGGTCCCAGCGATGCCTTGCGACAATGACCCCAGATGACGTAGCATCACGCGAGACTGCTACGTCATTACAGGTCATTGTCGCAAGCCATCACTGGGAATGGGAGTTGGTAGGAGCATCGCTGAGGCCTGGGAACACTGCGGGGAATGCCGAAAGGTGAGAATATCACGATTTTTTATTTTCTTTTTTTACAGGAATATGGTACCCAGGACCTGGAGGAGAATCTCCTCTCCTCCAGACCCTGGATACCATCCGCACATTTTCCGCTTACTTTGCGCACGGTGGCCATAGCCACATGCGGAAAGCGGAACAATGCATTCCTATGTGCGCAGAATCCCCGCGAAAAAGATTGATCATGCTGCGTTATTTTTCCATGATGCGATTCCGCCGCGGAAACATACGAAGCATTAGCACAGCATGTGCGGAATGCCATTGAATACAATTAGTGGCGAAATTTTAGCGTTTTCGCAACGTGTGCACATAGCCTTAACCCTTATAACTTCCTAACCAAAAAAAAAAATTTGTTTCCAAAATTGTACTGATGTAAAGAGGACATGTGGGAAATGTTATTATCTACTTTGTGTGACATATTTCTCTGTTTTAAGGGCATAAAAATTCAAAAATTCAAAGTTTGAAAATTGCAAATTTTTTCGAATTTCCGTTTTTTTTACACAAATAAACTTAAGTTATATCGAAGAAATTTTTCCCACTATCATGAAGTACAATAAGTCACGAGAAAATCTCAGAACCGCCAATATCCATTGAAGCATTCCAGAGTTATTACCTCATAAAGGGACAGTGGTCAGAATTGTAAAAAATGGCCTGGTCATTAACGTGCAAACCACCCTTGGGGGTAAAAGGGTTAAACGAGATCCCACCTATACAACATAATATCTTTCTTCTAATGCATGCTTGTGTAAGGGGTGTACCGGGACCGTGTGATGCTCCACTCACTTTCCTCATGTTGTTATTACCTTGTTCATATAATTGAATATATAATAAACTGATGTAGATAGGGACAGTGCAGTTATAGGATTAGCCACTAGAGGGGGGTATAGTAGAATAGGAATAGGAGTTTAGTATAATAAATACCGTAGTTAACTTAGGAGGGGCCTACTGTGGGTAAGCCAGGAGTATTTCCTGACTGTAGTTAGTAGGGCCAGGGAGCCTAGACCGTCCTGTAGGGCTTTAGAGCCCAGGGCTACCAGTGGACCCCGCAAGATAGGAGCCCAGTCGTCCAGGGCTTGGGAACTGGAGAATGCAGCAGCAGTGGAATGCAGAGCAGCACCAAGATGTGGCAGCTTACTACATGGGCAGATGAACTTATGTCTGGGGCGAAACGGACAGGGGAACTCCTGAAGGTAGTAAAGCTGGACAGTCGAAGGAACGCTGCGGTACCGGACAAAACGGTACGACCGGGATCATTTTAGAAGAAGTAGGGAAAAGCACAGGAATAGACAAGGATGTGTACTGTGATGTTCCCTTTGAAGTTGCTGTAACTGAACTGGACGTACCGCGAAAGAATACAAGTAAAGCTGCCTGTTACAAGTTGAAACTGGACTCTGTCCCTGTTTGTGTGAAACCAATAGGAGTGAACCCACAGCTGACCAGATGGGACCCTGATGGTACAGAAGGCGTTACAAAGATACGTTGCAAAGGGGACATTGTTTGTATTTGTCGAGAGACCAGGACATGATTGAGCAATCTATGTCAGCCACGACTATGACCCTGGCTCCCCACACACTTGCAACATTATGTTGTGCATTCACCACTTCTCTATGCTCCCATTAAAGGTATTATAGTTGAACAGTGTAGACGTAATACTGCAGCTAATCACAGGGAAAGCTGCTCTATAAGGCTATGTTCACACACTGCGTTTTTTTCTGTAGAACAATCCAAAAGACCTTTATTACGACTGGGAGAATATAACCCAAACATAGATATGGTTCCTTAAACTGTGCAAGGTGGCGACACAAAAGGAGCAAATATGTGAGCGCCACCGGGTAATCCAGCACCAAGAAGGATGCAACAACAGTCCTTATGTTAGTTTCTCAGTTCCAGCAGGATGGACAAGACACATTACTACAAGATGGGACCAGGATAGGGACATTACACCAAGAAGGAGACTTATTACAAGATAAGGGACATTATTACAGGACAGGGGATATAATTATAGGACGGTGGACCATTACTACAGGTTGAAGGACATTAGAGAATTGGGGACATTCATACAAGATGAAGAAAAATATTATAGGCTTGGGGACGTTATTATAGGATTGAATAAATTACTACATCATTGAGGATATAATTAGAAGACAGGGGCCATTGCTACAAGACTAGAGACATTATTACAGAATTGGGGAATTTTTTACAGGATGAAGAACATTATTACTTTACATAACGGGTGACATCAGTGTACGGTCCGAGTATCCATTTTTCCCCATCAGTGTGTCATAAGCGTACAGTCCATCTGCCACTTTTACTATTAGTGTATCATCAGTATACGGTCCGTGTGTCTGTTTTTACCATCAGTGTGTCATTCGTGTTTGGTTATCTGTCCATTTTTACCATCAGTGTCTCATAAGTGTATGGCCCATGTGTCCGTTTTTTACCATCAGTGTCATCAATGTACGGTCCATGTGTCCATTTTTACCATCAGTGTGTCATTAGTGTAAGGTCCATCTGTCTATTTTTACCATCAGTGTGTCATCAGTATATGATTCGTGTGTCCGTTTTTAACATCAGTGTGTCAGATTAGTGTATGGGCCATGTGTCAGTTTTTTACCATCAGTGATTTTCATGCATGGATAAATAAACTGTGTTCCAAATTATTATGCAAAAAGAGTTTAGGAGTGATAAGGTTAGAATTTTTTTGTTAGTCATTTAAACTCATTGATGGTGATGTGTGCCAGGGCTCTTTATATCACTGAAAGCAATTGCAGATACCTGTGCAAATTAGTTTGGCAGGTGTGTCCAAATAAAGACAAGACTACTTAAGAAGGCTGTTCCACATTATTAAGCAGCCTACATTTTTTGCCAAAATGGGAAAGAAAAAGGATGTGTCGGCTGCTGAGAAGCAACAAATTGTGGAGTATTTAGGTCAAGGCATGACTACAATCAACATTGCCAAGACACTTCATCGTGATCATCGCACAATCAAGAAGTATGTAGCTGATTCCCAGCACACACGTGTGCGTACTGATAACGAAAAATTGAGGACTCTTTCCAACAGGCAATTGCATCAGGTTAAAAGAGCAGCTGCAAAAATGCCTTGTCATAGCAGCAGACAAGTTTTTGAAGCTGCTGGTGCCTCCAACGTCCCCCGAACAACAAGATGCAGGGTCCTTCAGAGGTTTGCAGCTGTGCGTAAGCCATTCTGACGACCACCTCTATCCACTGCACACAAGCAGAAACGGCTCCAGTGGGCCAAACGATTCACGAAGACTGACTTCCAAACTGTTTTGATCACCGATGAGTGCCGTGCAACGCTCGATGGTCCAGATGGATGGAGTGGAGGATGGCTGCTTGATGGACACCCCATGAAAACACGGCTAAGGCGCCAACAAGGAGGAGGTGGAGTAATGTTTTGGGCTGGAATCATGGGGACAGAGATTGTTGGCCCCTTTAGGATCCCTGAAGGGGTAAAGAGGAACTCCATAATCTATGTGGAGTTTCTAAACCAGCACTTCCTGCCATGGTTCAAGAGGAAGAACCGTGCTTTCCGCAGCAAGATCATTTTCATGCATGATAATGCACTGTCTCATGCTGCAAATAACACATCTGCATCTCCGGCTGCTATGGGAGGACAAACTTATGGTGTGGCCACCATCTTCCCCTGACCTCAACCCCATTGAGAACCTCTGGAGCATCATCAAAAGGATTGTCTATGATGGCGGGAGGCAGTTCACATCTAAGCAACAGCTCTGGGAGGGTATTCTATCCACATGCAAAACAATTGAAGCACAAACCATCCAAAAACTGACAAATTCAATGGACGAGAGAGTTCAGAAGCTTCTTTCCAACAAGGGGTCCTATCTGCAAATGTAACATCACCTAGAATAAAGTTTTGACTTGAAAACTGTTTGATTTCATTTTGTAATAAGCTGATAATGCTTATAATTTCACAATTGACCATTTTATGGTTCAAAATAAAAATAAAAAGGTTGAAAACTCTGCTGTGCATAATAATTTGGAACATGCATTTTGAGTTTCTTATTTTTAAAACTATACTGTTTTCATAGGCAGCTTGTTCAAAAACATTGCAATTATACTAGAATATTAGATGACTGGAAAATAACAATGACTGCAATTCATATAGGTGATTTAGAGAAAATATGAGGAAATATTTTTTGCATAATAATTTGGAACACAGTGTAAATCCTATTCTCATATTCTTTGCAATGTTTAATATGGACAGCACATAGATGGTACACAAATGCCATCCGTGTGATGTACATGTTTTTCATAGAGCCAAAGAATTGTATTCACCCATTTAATCCGTGATAACGGAGAAAAACGGATATGTCTCCATGAGTTTCGCGAAGACACATCGTTACTTATAAAAACATAGACATGTGAATAGCACCATAGACTATAAAGCTACAAAGGGTGTCTATAGTAAAAATGAAAAATACAGACACAACCCGTACGTCTAAATGAGGCATGGACAAAGAGAAGCAGAGAAACGCTAGCTCTTTAGGCTATGTGCACACGGTGCAGATTATGCTGCGGCTCCGCAGCGGATTTGGCCCTGCGGATCTGCAGCAGAACTGCAGGTGATGTACAGTACCATTCTAGCCTATGGAAAATTGAATCCACTGTGCAGACGGTGCGGATTTTCCCGCGCGGTTTTGCCTGCGGTTTCAAATCCGCAGAAAGAATTGACATGTCATTCTTTTCTGCAGATTCCGCTGCGGTTTGCCATCTCCTCCATTGTGGAGGTGATAAACCGCAGGGCAAATCCGCAGGTAAAACCGCAGGTCTTTTGACCTGCAGATTTACCTGCGGATTGCGCAAAACCCACAGCCCAATCCGCAGCGTGTGCACACAGCCTTAGTGTGCAGGTGTTAGAAATCAGAATCTTTACAAAAATAAAAAATAGTGTTTGACGATTGTATATTTATCAAACATCTGTCAGAATGTGTCCATTTAAATAAAGTATTAGGTATTCTAGGTTTATTTTTTAGAAATCAAGAAGAACATTTAAATCTACATTTAGATTTATAAATATATTTTTTACCTATTATTTACTTCCTGAATAAAGTGTTAAAATAATGCTGTAATATAGTGAACATAGTGTACGTGTACTACTGAAGCAATGCCACCACGCAATACTCACATAATAACATATAACGCAGTGATTAAACACTACCATCATGCAGGAACAATAATATGGCTACGCAGTATATACGCACCCCCAATGCCTAATAATAGCACCATACAGTGCTCATAACACCGCTAAAATAGGAAATGCTGTTTATTTTTATAACCTATACAATAAGTATATTTGTTGGTACTCCAAAAATCATGCAGCATATTACGAGCATTATACTACTGTGATTAAGCGACAAATCTGCAATACTGAGCAACCAATTTTTATTTCAATGTACAAAGAATACAATTGGCATAACGCCATACTTTATCCACAGATAACCATTATAAAGAGCATTCCTGCAGCCCCCTAGAATTTCCCTGCATGCCGGGGCTTCCTGGCTGTCTGAGGGACATAGGATGAGGACTAATTTGTGCTAATTGGTCCTATTAGTAAGAGATTGAGAGCCAAATTGGGATTGTCAATTGGGAAGCATGGGCTAAAGGGCCCTTTGTTGTTAGCATCCCTATTCAGTCACTCGGGGGGCCAGGTGCTACCCCTGAAGTCACAAACAGCACTCCCAAAGTCTAGATGTGACAAGTGGAGGGGTTTATTGCAAAGTAGGACATGGAAATCCATAAAGGGAACATGACAGCAGCTTCACAACGCCAGACATGTACGTGTGACTCTGAAATGCAGCAGCATTTCACAGAAAGCACCAACGGGTTAGCCAGGGACCACGCTCCTTATATGACTGGTCCAAAAGTGAGTGCCCACCCTGCTCCGCATATGTATGAGGAGAGGGCTGTCAGTGTTGGGGAGTGGGACGTCCAGCCTCATTGGTGAAGTATGGTCCCTGGCCAGCGTGTATGTTATCTGTGATATGCTGCAGCGTTTCAGAGTAAGGCCACGTTCACACCGTCAGTATTTGGTCAGTATTTTATAAACATTCAGTATCTGTAAGCCAAAACCAGGAGTGGAGCAATCAGAGGAAAAGTATAATAGAGACACGTCACCACTTCTGGATTTATCACCCACTCCTGGTATTGGCTTACAGATACTGAGGTCAAATACTGACTGTGTGAATGTGGCCGAAAAACATGCGGATGCAATAACGCAGCCAGTGTCTGATTCTTCCAGACCACATTTCGGGCAGCAGAGATCAGATGTCAGGTTCACTTTCACACAGCTTTTACAGACACCTATATAACGGAATTTTCTGTTACACCCTCCACATCCACATGCAAATTGGGTAATCATTAAGTTGGGGCTTTAGAATAGTCTGATTGTGATGGAAGGCGCACAATAAGGCCGGGATCACACTTGCGAGAAACTCAGACGACTCTCGCATGTTAATACCCGGCACTGCCGCCGGCACTCGGATCGGAGCGTGCGACCGCATAGCAATACATGAGGCCACACGCTCCGCTCCCGAGTGCCGGGTATTAACATGCGAGACTCGTCCAAGTTTCTCATATGTGTGATCCCAGCCTAACACAAATATCAGTTTTGGAGCTTCAGTTGTCATTTTTTTTTTTTTTTTATTTAATTTTACAAATATTATACAAATGAACAATTTTAATACGCTTGTATGCAAAAGGTTCATGACAATGTACCTGCCCCACATTTGGGGTATTTGTGCACTAATCTGCGAGTTGCATGATGTAGAAACAGAGACCCTGTGATTCCAGTGATGTACCACTTATGGGGCTGCTTGCTGACTTTTTTTTTTTTTTTTTTTAACAAAATCACAGTTTTATTAACAGGAGATTGAGTGTATCACTAGGGCTAGCAAACCTTCTGCCATGTAGTCCTCTATATTCATGAACTCTATATAACCCTATCCCACCACTGATTGGCAGCTTTCTGCCTATGCACAGTGTCCACAGCTGCCAATCAGTATTAAGGCTCGTTTCATATTTGCGTATGGAGGAGCTGCGGATTTCCTCCATGAAGCTCCGCCCACTGCCGCGCCTCCTCCGGTCAGCTCCGCCTACGTCCGCATGCGGCCTGCGTATCCTATCTTTAGCATTAGGTACACAGGTCATGCGAATGTATGCAGATATCTCCGCATGCGTCGTTTTGACGGTGCGGCGACCGCATCAAATTCCAATATGTTGCGTTTGACGCGGGTCGCCTCACCGTCAAAACGACGCATGCGGAGGCATCCGCATACATCCACGCAACCTGCGTACCCAATGCTAAAGATAGGGTACGCAGGCCGCATGCAGAAGTATGCGGACGAAGGAAGAGATGACCGGAGGAGGTGCGGCTGTGGGCGGAGCTTCAGAGGAAGTCCACAGCCCCTCCATACGCAAATGTGAAACCAGCCTTATATAGTGGTTATATAGAGCTTAGCATTTAGAGAACTACAAAATCTGCAGCAGGTAAAACATTGAATGTATCAAAACTGCAGCAAGTAGAATAGTAATGATAAAACAGTGGAATCAGGGTCTCTGCCCCTTCATCATACTGCTCTCAGTTGGTGTAACAAATACCTGGTGTCAGGTTCTCTTTAAACTAGCATCTGCAACTCAATACATCCCATAGGGTTCAAATATTAAACAAAGTAATAGCGCTCATGTAGCAATATACCATTTTTGCAATTTACTCGCAGGAGAAGTGATACCTACACAGCAGTCTTCCTTACATCTTACTAATATCTAACAACACTATCCAGCACTCTAAAGTTAATGAACATCTGAACTCCACTATTGGTACACATGTAAAAAGCGCAAGGTTTGGATCATAATTGTGTAAATCCCACCAACAGCGACAAGGTGACCTCTCTTACATGGGACGTTGATTTTACAGACTCACCGCTCTATGTGTCTAACTCTGCCTCAAACTAGGAAAAACCTGGATCCAGCACCTTTCCCAACTAGTTTCATTGCCACTGTGATAGACGTCTGCCCCCTACAAAGCAATGCCATGAAGAACATTTGCCCTACAGGATACTGTCAGTCCATTTATACAGCACACGGAGGGCATCAGTGTACAATCCGTGGTCTGTGATTAACACTGTAATTGCTTTGTAAATTTAGGAGAAAAACACTGATTGTAAAAACTGATACGCTGCCGAAATCGGATCCAACCACTGATGACACTCATACGCCTTTTTTGAGACCGTGAAGAAACATGGGTGTCTGAGGAGGACCTGGATCTGTCAGCTCGGCACCAAGGACATACGGTTCAATGAAAGTGTTCCTTAGCTGCTGGAGTAGATTTGGTTTCCTAGAACTAACATTTTCTTTGTTTTTCCAAATGTACAGTATGAAAAAAAACATACACCTGTCCTGCTTGTCCCCAGGGTGTGTCTGTACAGGCTGACACTGCTAGCACTGAGGGCGATCTCAGCATGGATAATAGACCTAGCATACGTTTGGGCCAATGCATGGTTGTTCTGCACTGCTCCAAGCTGGAATTACTAGACCAGTCAAACGTCATTTCTTTTGTCAACCCTACACCCCTATGAGTCAGGCGTGGGGGGACATGTCAGGAGAGCTCCTGTCACTACAATCACAATGTATATATCGAAGTAGACAAAGTATCTGCATTGCTAGCAGGCAAACCGAGAGTTTACAATTGAAATACCAGAAGTGTCTCTAAAATGTGCCCCAAAACACATATCGCTAGTGGGGAGCAAACGTGCTCGGATAAGGTATGTGCTGACAAAGTCTTTGGATTGCTCAAAAAAAATGTGCAAGTCCTCGAGACTGCACGTCTCGCATCTGTTAGACAGTCGGAACACATGCCGGGATTGTGTAACAAACAGGAAATCCCTGCATGTGTTGCGGCTCTTGAACAGCTGCGGACACGCAGCCGCGGGGACTTGGTTTCTTTACGGCATTTGATATATGATTTAAAGAATTTTTTATTTTGATAAATCAGACTTTTACAAACAGGACAATACTAAATGTTTTTTTTTATTATTTTTGAGCTGGGAATAGGGAAGTGATTTAAACTTATTAAAAAAATCAAAAATAAAATACTTCATTTTTTTAGAACTTTAATTTTTTAGTGTCACTAGGAATCATCTACTACAGTATTTCAGTATATAGTTAAACTGATGTTCTCTTATGAAGCGCAGCCATAGAATACACAGTGGGTGCGTAAAGTATTCAGACCCCTTTAAATTTTTCACTCTTTGTTCCATTGAAGCCATTTGGTAAATTCAAAAAAGTTCATTTTTTCTCATTAATGTACACTGCACCTCATCCTGACTGAAAAAAAAAAAAAACAGAAATGGAGACATTTTTGCAAATTTATTAAAAAAGAAAAACAGAACTATCACATGGTCATAAGTATTGAGACCCTTTGTTCAGTATTGAGTAGAAGCACCCTTTTGAGCTAGTACAGCCATGAGTCTTCTTGGGAATGATGCAACAAGTTTTTCACACCAGGATTTGGGGATCCTCTGCCATTCTTCCTTACAGATCCTCTCCAGTTCCATCAGGTTGGATGGTGAGCATTGGTGGACAGCCATTTTCAGGTCTCTCCAGAGATGCTCAATTGAGTTTAGGTCAGGGCTCTGGCTGGGCCAGTGTTGTGAATGGGCACCGAGGAGGATAGCAGGCCCAGGCTCAGCCACAGAAAACCAGAGAGGTTGGTAACTAAGCGGATTGCAGACCCCTGATCCTATCCACACAACCAGCAGTAGCCGTGGAGCGTACCTACGATGATCCTAGACGCCTCGGCATAGCCGGAGAGCTAACTAAGCTTCAAGCAAGAAAGGGGGAAATCTAAACTGCCCCGGAGCAGACCCCAAAGGAATAGATAGCCCCCAAACATCTCGGTGAGACAAGATGAAAACACAAACGCAGGCAGAAAAATAGACTTACCAAACAATGGGGCCCAAACTGACTAGAATCATAGAATCATAGAGTTGGAAGGGACCTCCTGGGCCATCTGGTCCAACCCCCTGCTCAAAGCAGGATTCGCTAAATCATCCCAGTCAGATGTCTGTCCAGCCTCCCATTGCTTCTAGTCTTTCCTTGTGCAAATGAGAATAAAGTTGATCCTTCTACAATGTGACAGCCCTTTAGATATTTGTAGACAGCTATTAAGTCTCCTCTCAGTCTTCTCTTTTGCAAACTAAACATTCCCAAATCCTGCAACCTTTCCTCATAAGACAGGGTTTGCAGACCGGTCACCATTCTGGTCGCTCTTTTCTGAACTTGCTCCAGTTTGTTGATGTCTTTTTTAAAATGTGGTGCCCAAAACTGGACACAATATTCCAGATGAGGTCTGGACTAGACAGGAAAGGAAAGACACTGTCTGCAATCACGCAAAAAACCCTGCAAAAAGTCCAACATGTCTGATGCACAAATATAATGAAGTCGCACTACTTCGCCCCCATTATATCAGCACTCTGGTATATTCTGAAAGCAAAGTAAAGAGAGACCAATATAACAGACATCAGACCTCAGAAGGCACAGGAAGAAACTCACCAGCAGGGATAGAGGGAGTCAGCTGGCTCAAATCCCAATCAGAAACCCCAGATCTCCAATCGTCTTCCTCATTATCAGGTGGCAAGCCTCTGTCAATCAGATCAGCTCCACTACCTCCAGTAACCACCAGAGGGAGCCCAGAAAGAGAACTTGCAACCCCTCTGTCAATCTGACCAGCTCCACTACCTTCAGTAAAGCCAGAGAGAAAATTCACAACAGCCAGTCAAGAATGGTCACAGAGTTGTTCTGAAGCCACTCATTTGTTATTTTAGCTGTGTGCTTAGGGTCATTGTCTTGTTGGAAGGTGAACCTTCGGCCAAGTCGGAGGTCCAGAGCACTCTGAAAAGAGGTTCTCATCCAGGATCTCTCTGTACTTGGCCGCATTCATGTTTTCTTCAATTGCAACCAGTTGTCCTGTCCCCTGCAGCTGAAAAACACCTCCATAGCATGATGCTGCCACCTCCATGTTTCACTGTTGGGATTGTATAGGGCAGGTGATGAGCAGTGCCTGGTTTTCTCCACATATACCGCTTAGGCCTGTTTCACACAAACGTTTTTTGGCATCCGCATGCATCCGTCAAAGTGTGAAAAAACGGATCCGTTTCAGTTTTGCCACAAACGGATCCGTCTTTTTGACGGATCCGCGGTAGCCGCTAAGGCCTGCTTCACTTACGTTTTTGACCATCAGTCAAAATCCGCCGTTTTTTAAAAAAAAAAAAAACGGAACCGCCGTTGTTTTGGGCGGATCCGTTTTTTCCCCCATTGAGTTGCATTACCGGCGGATCTTGACGGATGGCCATCCGTTGGATCCGTTTTTTTGCGGATCCGCCAAATTTTTCTGCGTCAGCCGACATGCCTGGACGGACCATGCAACGTTTTTTTTGCTGCAGGATACGCATTTTACAGTGCGCATGCCCGGAGGATGTTAGTCAGCCGGAAATTTAACCCTGAAATCCTTTCTGGTGGACGGAAAAATTTTTCCCTCTCTCTCTGGGCTGCGGTTCCTTTA
Organism: Dendrobates tinctorius; assembly: GCF_039654945.1. Taxonomy (NCBI): domain Eukaryota; kingdom Metazoa; phylum Chordata; class Amphibia; order Anura; family Dendrobatidae; genus Dendrobates; species Dendrobates tinctorius. The sequence goes on along the minus strand of NW_027361802.1, from coordinate 23,879,228 downwards.
AAATACTTCATTCATCGGATCCGTCAAAAAAACCGTCCGGTGGCATCTGTTCACATCAGTTACCAACGGATCCGCTTTCCACCATTTTGGCGGCTCTTAACTGACACAAAAAAACTGAAGTGTGAAACAGGCCTAATGGAAGTCTATGGGACAAAAAAAAAAGGATCCTCCAAAAAAATGGCGGATTCGTTTTTTAACGGAAAACGACGGATTTAGATGGATTTTAAAAAACGGAAGTGTGATCCAAGCCTTAGAATTATCACCAACAAGTTCTAGCTTCGTCTCATCAGACCAGAGAATCTTATTTCTTATAGTCTGGGAGTCCTTCATGTGTTTTTTTAGCAAACTATATGCAGGCTTTCATATGTCTTGCACTGAGGAGTGGCTTCCGTAGAGCCACTCTGCCATGAAGGCCCGACTGGTGGAGGGCTGCAGTGATAGTTTACTTTGTGGAACTTACTCCCATTTTCCTACTGCATCTGTGGAGCTCAGCCACAGTGATCTTGGGGTTCTTTACCTCTCTCACCAAGGCTCTTCCCCCACGATTGCTCAGTTTGGCTGGACGGCCAGATCTAGGAAGACTTCTGGTGGTCCCAAACTTCTTCCATTTAAGGATTATGGAGGCCACTGTGCTCTTAGGAGCCTTGAGTACTGCAGAAATTCTTTTGTAACCTTGGCCAGATCTGTGCCTTGCCACAATTCTGTCTCTGAGCTCCTTGGCCAGTTCCTTTGACCTCATAATTCTCATTTGGTCTGACATGCAGTGTGAGCTCTTAAATAGACAGGTGTGTGCCTTTACAAATCAAGTCCTATCAGTTTAATTAAATGCAGCTGGACTCCAATGAAGGAGTAAAACCATCTCAAGGAGGATCACAAGGAAATGGTCAGCATGTGACTTAAATATAAGTGTCTGCGCAAAGGGTCTGAATATTTATGACCACGTGATATTTCAGTTTTTCTTTTTTAATAAATTTGAAAAAAATCTACATTTCTGTTTTTTCAGTCAAGATGGGTATACATTAGAGTATACATTAATGAGGAAAAAAAAATGAACCTTTTTGAATTTACCAACATTTAAAGGGGTCTGAATACTTTACGGACCCACTGTATGTATCTATATATTTATGATAGCATTAAATCCCCCCAGCTGTCATGCACAACGTCAATGTGACACTATATGAATGGCGCATGATCCCTTGGAACAAGGGCTGTCATATTAGCCACCTTTACATAGAAAAACCGGGTTATTAGAATCAGCATCTGCCATTTGACAGTTGTCCCAGCGATCAGATGATCACAGTCACAAGTAGAGTGGGATGTCTGCTGATTTTTATGTAAACAGTAAAAAAAAAAAAAAAAAGAAAACATTTATGCGTTCTCTACTGGGGGAAACGCACACAACCAGGGCTGAGTAACCATGTGTGCAGCCTTTTTTTTATTTTGCAGCCAGCTTCACAAGTTTCACGGATTGCGATTTCTAGACTGGCCATAGATCCCCGGTCTGAATCAGCCTCATCGGCATATATGAGGTTATTGTGTTCTGGTTAGAAGAACACAAGCGAATCCAACAAATCCCACTCTGTACACAGATAGCACATGCTGAGGAACCGTAATGTGGTGGCAGGGAGAACGCTTCCCTTCATCCGGAAGCATACCTTCAGAATAGAGACTGAAGAATTTGAGATGAAGAAATACTATTGGTAGACTATCTTCATACTGCGTTTAAATTCTACAGTGAGTGGCTCTGCCAGGAGCTTACGTTTGAAGCCCTGAAAAACGGGATTTGGACATTTGCGTTGACTGGTCATTGACTGTAAAGATGCAATTGGAATAACTATGTGCCTTGTCAGACATGATTTTCAGCAGTATCCACCTATCTGAGGTTGGTATCCTCAGGGCCGCCATCAGGGCATCCCTGTATTACCTGTACACTGACACTATATACAGAGCTCCTGTGTATAATGTCACTGGCGATCAGTGTATTACCTGTACACTAAATACAGAGCTCCTATGTATGATGGCACTGGTGGTCTCTGTATTACCTGTACACTGACACTATATACAGAGCTCCTGTGTATAAAGTCACTGGTGATCACTGTATTACCTGTACACTGATACTATATACAGAGCTCCTGTGTATAAAGTCACTGGTGATCACTGTATTACCTGTACACTGATACTATATACAGCGCTGCTGTGTATAATGTCACTGGTGGTTGCTGTATTACCTGTACACTGACACTATATACAGCGCTCCTGTGTATAATGTCACTGGTGATCACTGTATTACTTGTAAACTGACACTATATAGAGAGCTCCTGTGTATAATGTCACTGGTGGTCTCTGTATTACCTGTACACTGACACTCTATACAGAGCTCCTGTGCATAATGTCACTGGTGATCACTGTATTACCTGTACACTACATACAGAGCTCCTGTGTATAATGTCACTGGTGGTCTCTGTATTACCTGTACACTGACACTATATACAGAGCTCCTGTGTATAAAGTCACTGGTGATCACTGTATTACCTGTACACTGACACTATATACAGAGCTTCTGTGCATAATGTCACTGGTGGTCTCTGTATTACCTGTACACTGATACTATATACAGAGCTCCTGTGCATAATGTCACTGGTGGTTGCTGTATTACCTGTACACTGACACTATATACAGAGCTCCAGTGTATGTCACGGGTGGTCTCTGTATTACCTGTACACTGACACTATATACAGAGCTCCTGTGTATAAAGTCACTGGTGATCACTGTATTACCTGTACACTGACACTATATACAGAGCTCCTGTGCATAATGTCACTGGTGGTCTCTGTATTACCTGTACACTGACACTATATACTGTGTATACTGTATATACTGTGTATAATGTCAGTGGCAATCACTGTATTATCAGTACACTAAATAGAGCTATTGTGTATAATGTCACTGGTGATCACTGTGTTACTTGTAAACTGACACTATATACAGAGCTGCTGTGTATAATGTCACTGGTGATTCCTGTATTGCCTGTACCATACTATACACTGTGCACAGGAGTTCAAGGTTATAACAATGATATGGCCACAGCACTTGTTGCATCGTCATCACCTCTTTAGTCAGCTGAGGATAGGTCTCAGAGACCCTCGTTGAAGATGTATAGGGCCTTTATTGTCAAAGGAAGTCACCATGCTCTTCCAAATCCATCGCCAATGCACAGCCATAGCACCCAAAGACCTCAAATTGAGTCTCCGATGCCGATATATGACCAGAGCCTTACTATGGCATCCCATTACTCCACAGACGGGTGCATTACGTGCGATCTGGGTGCCACATGTGACTGTGTGGCCCTCCACTATCTGGTCGCACACAGTGAGTAGAAGAGTATCAGGCAGCACCATGAGGATGGGTGACTATTAGTTATGGTATCATCTAGTTAAGGAGTAGATGAAGTAAAGAAGCCGCCATGCCCTGGGCTGCCATGTTGTAGCTGACGGGAGAAGCCAAATACTCGTCTGAGTCAGTCTTTCATTCACTCCAATGGAGGAAGCTGTAGCCAAGGGCTCTTCCTTTCTGGATTGTGACGGGAGAGAAGAGGACCTCTACCCTGATAGGTGGGAGTCCTAAAAATGGAATCGGCACCTATTAGCGATGCATGTTGGAATGTTTCTAACGCGTTATTGTTGCCCATGGGCCACGGTGTTGGTTGAGTCTGGCAATGTGCTTTAGGGCCAGACACGGTTGTGTGCCCCTGCCCTAGGGAAGAGTACACGTGTGACAGGTCAGCCCACCCTGTTGGAGGGTATTAGCTGTCTGGGGCACATGTCCCAGCTGAGGTCCTATGTGCCACTTCTGGGCACACAGACAATAGCACATAGCCCAGCAGTGCTGCCAGATGGTCGTGAGGAGTAATCAGGCACACAGTCCGGGCGGCCATGCCTGGCACAGCTGGCACCCCTCCTGTCAGTCCGTGAGTAGGCAGGGGGCACATGTCACCTAGCAGTGTGCTGTTATGTACGGACACGGGTGTGTCACTCACCGCCCCATATGGCCAGCTTCAGCTGCGAGCTGTCCAGGTTCACCACATAGTCGCCCAGGAAGCGGTTCAGCACATCCACCACCACAGACTCAAACACCATGGTGGCTGCCAGCACCCGGGAGTCACCCCGGAGTCCCCACCGCTCGCACTACTGCCGGGCCCGCCCCGCTCTCCTCATGCGCAGTACGCACGCGCCTCCCTCCTCACTGCGCCGCCCAGCTCGGCCATGTGTCTGTGGGAAAGTGGCACAACTCGTGCTGTCACAGGCGGGGGGACTGAAGACTTATGTCAGGAGCCACCCCCGCTGCTGATAGGCTGTGCTGCTCTGCCCCCACCGTGGCTGGCATCGGGCAACTGTGCCAGCGGAGAAAACAACATGTCACCCGGGCCAATCTGCCGCATACTGCTTCCGTTATTAGGCTCGTCTGGGACATTAGGTAATAGCATGAAAAGCAATTCCCATTCAGAACAAAATGGCGACCAGTGCTGACTGAGCCAAGAGCAGAAATCCTCATTATTAATGGCGACCAGTGCTGGCTGAGCCAAGAGCAGTAATCCTCATCATTAATGGCGACCAGTGCTGGCTGAGCCAAGAGCAGAAATCCTCATTATTAATGGCGCCCAGTGCTGGCTGAGCCAAGAGCAGTAATCCTCATCATTAATGGCGACCAGTGCTGGCTGAGCCAAGAGCAGTAATCCTCATCATTAATGGCGACCAGTGCTGGCTGAGCCAAGAGCAGAAATCCTCATTATTAATGGCGACCAGTGCTGGCTGAGCCAAGAGCAGTAATCCTCATCATTAATGGCGACCAGTGCTGACTGAGCCAAGAGCAGTAATCCTCATCATTAATGGCGACCAGTGCTGGCTGAGCCAAGAGCAGTAATCCTCATTATTAATGGCGATCAGTGCTGGCTGAGGCAAGAGCAGTAATCCTCATTATTAATGGCGACCAGTGCTGGCTGAGCCAAGAGCAGTAATCCTCATTATTAATGGCGACCAGTGCTGGCTGAGCCAAGAGCAGTAATCCTCATCATTAATGGCGACCAGTGCTGGCTGAGCCAAGAGCAGTAATCCTCATTAATGGCGACCAGTGCTGACTGAGCCAAGAGCAGTAATCCTCATCATTAATGGCGACCAGTGCTGACTGAGCCAAGAGCAGTAATCCTCATTATTAATGGCGACCAGTGCTGGCTGAGCCAAGAGCAGAAATCCTCATTATTAATGGCGAATTGGCGACCAGTGCTGGCTGAGCCAAGAGCAGTAATCCTCATTTTTAATGGCGACCAGTGCTGGCTGAGCCAAGAGCAGTAATCCTCATCATTAATGGCGACCAGTGCTGACTGAGCCAAGAGCAGTAATCCTCATTATTAATGGCGACCAGTGCTGGCTGAGCCAAGAGCAGAAATCCTCATTATTAATGGCGAATTGGCGACCAGTGCTGGCTGAGCCAAGAGCAGAAATCCTCATTATTAATGGCGACCAGTGCTGGCTGAGCCAAGAGCAGTAATCCTCATTATTAATGGCGACCAGTGCTGGCTGAGCCAAGAGCAGTAATCCTCATCATTAATGGCGACCAGTGCTGGCTGAGCCAAGAGCAGTAATCCTCATCATTAATGGCGACCAGTGCTGGCTGAGCCAAGAGCAGTAATCCTCATTATTAATGGCGACCAGTGCTGGCTGAGCCAAGAGCAGTAATCCTCATCATTAATGGCGACCAGTGCTGGCTGAGCCAAGAGCAGTAATCCTCATCATTAATGGCGACCAGTGCTGGCTGAGCCAAGAGCAGAAATCCTCATTATTAATGGCGACCAGTGCTGGCTGAGCCAAGAGCAGAAATCCTCATTATTAATGGCGACCAGTGCTGGCTGAGCCAAGAGCAGTAATCCTCATTATTAATGGCGCCCAGTGCTGGCTGAGCCAAGAGCAGTAATCCTCATCATTAATGGCGACCAGTGCTGGCTGAGCCAAGAGCAGTAATCCTCATCATTAATGGCGACCAGTGCTGACTGAGCCAAGAGCAGTAATCCTCATCATTAATGGCGACCAGTGCTGGCTGAGCCAAGAGCAGTAATCCTCATTATTAATGGCGATCAGTGCTGGCTGAGGCAAGAGCAGTAATCCTCATTATTAATGGCGACCAGTGCTGGCTGAGCCAAGAGCAGTAATCCTCATTATTAATGGCGACCAGTGCTGGCTGAGCCAAGAGCAGTAATCCTCATCATTAATGGCGACCAGTGCTGGCTGAGCCAAGAGCAGTAATCCTCATTAATGGCGACCAGTGCTGACTGAGCCAAGAGCAGTAATCCTCATCATTAATGGCGACCAGTGCTGACTGAGCCAAGAGCAGTAATCCTCATTATTAATGGCGACCAGTGCTGGCTGAGCCAAGAGCAGAAATCCTCATTATTAATGGCGAATTGGCGACCAGTGCTGGCTGAGCCAAGAGCAGTAATCCTCATTATTAATGGCGACCAGTGCTGGCTGAGCCAAGAGCAGTAATCCTCATCATTAATGGCGACCAGTGCTGACTGAGCCAAGAGCAGTAATCCTCATTATTAATGGCGACCAGTGCTGGCTGAGCCAAGAGCAGAAATCCTCATTATTAATGGCGAATTGGCGACCAGTGCTGGCTGAGCCAAGAGCAGAAATCCTCATTATTAATGGCGACCAGTGCTGGCTGAGCCAAGAGCAGTAATCCTCATCATTAATGGCGACCAGTGCTGACTGAGCCAAGAGCAGTAATCCTCATTATTAATGGCGACCAGTGCTGGCTGAGCCAAGAGCAGAAATCCTCATTATTAATGGCGAATTGGTGACCAGTGCTGGCTGAGCCAAGAGCAGTAATCCTCATTATTAATGGCGACCAGTGCTGGCTGAGCCAAGAGCAGAAATCCTCATTATTAATGGCGACCAGTGCTGGCTGAGCCAAGAGCAGTAATCCTCATCATTAATGGCGACCAGTGCTGACTGAGCCAAGAGTAGTAATCCTCATTATTAATGGCGACCAGTGCTGGCTGAGCCAAGAGCAGAAATCCTCATTATTAATGGCGAATTGGCGACCAGTGCTGGCTGAGCCAAGAGCAGAAATCCTCATTATTAATGGCGACCAGTGCTGGCTGAGCCAAGAGCAGAAATCCTCATTATTAATGGCGAATTGGCGACCAGTGCTGGCTGAGCCAAGAGCAGAAATCCTCATTATTAATGGCGACCAGTGCTGGCTGAGCCAAGAGCAGTAATCCTCATCATTAATGGCGACCAGTGCTGGCTGAGCCAAGAGCAGTAATCCTCATCATTAATGGCGACCAGTGCTGGCTGAGCCAAGAGCAGAAATCCTCATTATTAATGGCGACCAGTGCTGGCTGAGCCAAGAGCAGTAATCCTCATTATTAATGGCGCCCAGTGCTGGCTGAGCCAAGAGCAGTAATCCTCATCATTAATGGCGACCAGTGCTGGCTGAGCCAAGAGCAGTAATCCTCATCATTAATGGCGACCAGTGCTGACTGAGCCAAGAGCAGTAATCCTCATCATTAATGGCGACCAGTGCTGGCTGAGCCAAGAGCAGTAATCCTCATTATTAATGGCGATCAGTGCTGGCTGAGGCAAGAGCAGTAATCCTCATTATTAATGGCGACCAGTGCTGGCTGAGCCAAGAGCAGTAATCCTCATTATTAATGGCGACCAGTGCTGGCTGAGCCAAGAGCAGTAATCCTCATCATTAATGGCGACCAGTGCTGGCTGAGCCAAGAGCAGTAATCCTCATTAATGGCGACCAGTGCTGACTGAGCCAAGAGCAGTAATCCTCATCATTAATGGCGACCAGTGCTGGCTGAGCCAAGAGCAGTAATCCTCATTATTAATGGCGATCAGTGCTGGCTGAGGCAAGAGCAGTAATCCTCATCATTAATGGCGACCAGTGCTGACTGAGCCAAGAGCAGTAATCCTCATTATTAATGGCGAATTGACGACCAGTGCTGGCTGAGCCAAGAGCAGTAATCCTCATCATTAATGGCGACCAGTGCTGACTGAGCCAAGAGCAGTAATCCTCATTAATAATGGCGAATTGGCGACCAGTGCTGGCTGAGCCAAGAGCAGAAATCCTCATTATTAATGGCGACCAGTGCTGGCTGAGCCAAGAGCAGTAATCCTCATCATTAATGGCGACCAGTGCTGACTGAGCCAAGAGCAGTAATCCTCATTATTAATGGCGACCGTTGCTGGCTGAGCCGAGAGCAGTAATCCTCATTGTTAATGGCGGCCAGTGCTGACTGAGCCAAGAGCAGTAATCATCATTAATGGCGACCAGTGCTGGCTGAGCCAAGAGCAGTAATCCTCATCATTAATGGTGACCAGTGCTGGCTGAGCCAAGAGCAGTAATCCTCATCATTAATGGCGACCAGTGCTGGCTGAGCCAAGAGCAGTAATCCTCATCATTAATGGTGACCAGTGCTGGCTGAGCCAAGATCATCATTAATGGTGACCAGTGCTGGCTGAGCCAAGAGCAGTAATCCTCATTATTAATGGCGACCAGTGCTGGCTGAGCCAAGAGCAGTAATCCTCATTATTAATGGCGACCAGTGCTGGCTGAGCCAAGAGCAGTAATCCTCATTATTAATGGCGACCAGTGCTGGCTGAGCCAAGAGCAGTAATCCTCATTATTAATGGCGACCAGTGCTGGCTGAGCCAAGAGCAGTAATCCTCATCATTAATGGCGACCAGTGCTGGCTGAGCCAAGAGCTGTAATCCTCATCATTAATGGCGACCAGTGCTGACTGAGCCAAGAGCAGAAATCCTCATTATTAATGGCGAATTGGCGACCAGTGCTGACTGAGCCAAGAGCAGAAATCCTCATCATTAATGGCGACCAGTGCTGACTGAGCCAAGAGCAGAAATCCTCATTATTAATGGCGACCAGTGCTGGCTGAGCCAAGAGCAGTAATCCTCATTATTAATGGCGACCAGTGCTGGCTGAGCCAAGAGCAGTAATCCTCATCATTAATGGCGACCAGTGCTGACTGAGCCAAGAGCAGTAATCCTCATCATTAATGGCGACCAGTGCTGACTGAGCCAAGAGCAGTAATCCTCATTATTAATGGCGACCAGTGCTGGCTGAGCCAAGAGCAGTAATCCTCATTATTAATGGCGATCAGTGCTGGCTGAGGCAAGAGCAGTAATCCTCATCATTAATGGCGACCAGTGCTGACTGAGCCAAGAGCAGTAATCCTCATTATTAATGGCGAATTGGCGACCAGTGCTGGCTGAGCCAAGAGCAGTAATCCTCATCATTAATGGCGACCAGTGCTGACTGAGCCAAGAGCAGTAATCCTCATTAATAATGGCGAATTGGCGACCAGTGCTGGCTGAGCCAAGAGCAGAAATCCTCATTATTAATGGCGACCAGTGCTGGCTGAGCCAAGAGCAGTAATCCTCATCATTAATGGCGACCAGTGCTGACTGAGCCAAGAGCAGTAATCCTCATTATTAATGGCGACCGTTGCTGGCTGAGCCGAGAGCAGTAATCCTCATTGTTAATGGCGGCCAGTGCTGACTGAGCCAAGAGCAGTAATCATCATTAATGGCGACCAGTGCTGGCTGAGCCAAGAGCAGTAATCCTCATCATTAATGGTGACCAGTGCTGGCTGAGCCAAGAGCAGTAATCCTCATCATTAATGGCGACCAGTGCTGGCTGAGCCAAGAGCAGTAATCCTCATCATTAATGGTGACCAGTGCTGGCTGAGCCAAGATCATCATTAATGGTGACCAGTGCTGGCTGAGCCAAGAGGAGTAATCCTCATTATTAATGGCGACCAGTGCTGGCTGAGCCAAGAGCAGTAATCCTCATTATTAATGGCGACCAGTGCTGGCTGAGCCAAGAGCAGTAATCCTCATTATTAATGGCGACCAGTGCTGGCTGAGCCAAGAGCAGTAATCCTCATTATTAATGGCGACCAGTGCTGGCTGAGCCAAGAGCAGTAATCCTCATCATTAATGGCGACCAGTGCTGGCTGAGCCAAGAGCTGTAATCCTCATCATTAATGGCGACCAGTGCTGACTGAGCCAAGAGCAGAAATCCTCATTATTAATGGCGAATTGGTGACCAGTGCTGACTGAGCCAAGAGCAGAAATCCTCATCATTAATGGCGACCAGTGCTGACTGAGCCAAGAGCAGTAATCCTCATTATTAATGGAGACCAGTGCTGGCTGAGCCAAGAGCAGTAATCCTCATCATTAATGGCGACCAGTGCTGGCTGAGCCAAGAGCAGTAATCATCATTAATGGCGACCAGTGCTGGCTGAGCCAAGAGCAGTAATCCTCATCATTAATGGCGACCAGTGCTGACTGAGCCAAGAGCAGTAATCATCATTAATGGCGACCAGTGCTGGCTGAGCCAAGAGCAGTAATCCTCATCATTAATGGTGACCAGTGCTGGCTGAGCCAAGAGCAGTAATCCTCATCATTAATGGCGACCAGTGCTGGCTGAGCCAAGAGCAGTAATCCTCATCATTAATGGTGACCAGTGCTGGCTGAGCCAAGATCATCATTAATGGTGACCAGTGCTGGCTGAGCCAAGAGCAGTAATCCTCATTATTAATGGCGACCAGTGCTGGCTGAGCCAAGAGCAGTAATCCTCATTATTAATGGCGACCAGTGCTGGCTGAGCCAAGAGCAGTAATCCTCATTATTAATGGCGACCAGTGCTGGCTGAGCCAAGAGCAGTAATCCTCATTATTAATGGCGACCAGTGCTGGCTGAGCCAAGAGCAGTAATCCTCATCATTAATGGCGACCAGTGCTGGCTGAGCCAAGAGCTGTAATCCTCATCATTAATGGCGACCAGTGCTGACTGAGCCAAGAGCAGAAATCCTCATTATTAATGGCGAATTGGCGACCAGTGCTGACTGAGCCAAGAGCAGAAATCCTCATCATTAATGGCGACCAGTGCTGACTGAGCCAAGAGCAGTAATCCTCATTATTAATGGCGACCAGTGCTGGCTGAGCCAAGAGCAGTAATCCACATCATTAATGGCGACCAGTGCTGGCTGAGCCAAGAGCAGTAATCCTCATCATTAATGGCGACCAGTGCTGGCTGAGCCAAGAGCAGTAATCCTCATCATTAATGGTGACCAGTGCTGGCTGAGCCAAGATCATCATTAATGGTGACCAGTGCTGGCTGAGCCAAGAGCAGTAATCCTAATTATTAATGGCGACCAGTGCTGACTGAGCCAAGAGCAGTAATCCTCATTATTAATGGCGACCAGTGCTGGCTGAGCCAAGAGCAGTAATCCTCATCATTAATGGCGACCAGTGCTGGCTGAGCCAAGAGCAGTAATCCTCATTATTAATGGCGATCAGTGCTGGCTGAGGCAAGAGCAGTAATCCTCATCATTAATGGCGACCAGTGCTGACTGAGCCAAGAGCAGTAATCCTCATTATTAATGGCGAATTGGCGACCAGTGCTGGCTGAGCCAAGAGCAGTAATCCTCATCATTAATGGCGACCAGTGCTGGCTGAGCCAAGAGCAGTAATCCTCATTATTAATGGCGATCAGTGCTGGCTGAGGCAAGAGCAGTAATCCTCATTATTAATGGCGAATTGGCGACCAGTGCTGGCTGAGCCAAGAGCAGAAATCCTCATTATTAATGGCGACCAGTGCTGGCTGAGCCAAGAGCAGTAATCCTCATCATTAATGGCGACCAGTGCTGACTGAGCCAAGAGCAGTAATCCTCATTATTAATGGCGACCGTTGCTGGCTGAGCCGAGAGCAGTAATCCTCATTGTTAATGGCGGCCAGTGCTGACTGAGCCAAGAGCAGTAATCATCATTAATGGCGACCAGTGCTGGCTGAGCCAAGAGCAGTAATCCTCATCATTAATGGTGACCAGTGCTGGCTGAGCCAAGAGCAGTAATCCTCATCATTAATGGCGACCAGTGCTGGCTGAGCCAAGAGCAGTAATCCTCATCATTAATGGTGACCAGTGCTGGCTGAGCCAAGATCATCATTAATGGTGACCAGTGCTGGCTGAGCCAAGAGCAGTAATCCTCATTATTAATGGCGACCAGTGCTGGCTGAGCCAAGAGCAGTAATCCTCATTATTAATGGCGACCAGTGCTGGCTGAGCCAAGAGCAGTAATCCTCATTATTAATGGCGACCAGTGCTGGCTGAGCCAAGAGCAGTAATCCTCATTATTAATTGCGACCAGTGCTGGCTGAGCCAAGAGCAGTAATCCTCATCATTAATGGCGACCAGTGCTGGCTGAGCCAAGAGCTGTAATCCTCATCATTAATGGCGACCAGTGCTGACTGAGCCAAGAGCAGAAATCCTCATTATTAATGGCGAATTGGCGACCAGTGCTGACTGAGCCAAGAGCAGAAATCCTCATTATTAATGGCGAATTGGCGACCAGTGCTGACTGAGCCAAGAGCAGAAATCCTCATCATTAATGGCGACCAGTGCTGACTGAGCCAAGAGCAGTAATCCTCATTATTAATGGCGACCAGTGCTGGCTGAGCCAAGAGCAGTAATCCTCATCATTAATGGCGACCAGTGCTGGCTGAGCCAAGAGCAGTAATCATCATTAATGGCGACCAGTGCTGGCTGAGCCAAGAGCAGTAATCCTCATCATTAATGGCGACCAGTGCTGACTGAGTCAAGAGCAGTAATCATCATTAATGGCGACCAGTGCTGGCTGAGCCAAGAGCAGTAATCCTCATCATTAATGGTGACCAGTGCTGGCTGAGCCAAGAGCAGTAATCCTCATCATTAATGGCGACCAGTGCTGGCTGAGCCAAGAGCAGTAATCCTCATCATTAATGGTGACCAGTGCTGGCTGAGCCAAGATCATCATTAATGGTGACCAGTGCTGGCTGAGCCAAGAGCAGTAATCCTCATTATTAATGGCGACCAGTGCTGGCTGAGCCAAGAGCAGTAATCCTCATTATTAATGGCGACCAGTGCTGGCTGAGCCAAGAGCAGTAATCCTCATTATTAATGGCGACCAGTGCTGGCTGAGCCAAGAGCAGTAATCCTCATTATTAATGGCGACCAGTGCTGGCTGAGCCAAGAGCAATAATCCTCATCATTAATGGCGACCAGTGCTGGTTGAGCCAAGAGCTGTAATCCTCATCATTAATGGCGACCAGTGCTGACTGAGCCAAGAGCAGAAATCCTCATTATTAATGGCGAATTGGCGACCAGTGCTGACTGAGCCAAGAGCAGAAATCCTCATCATTAATGGCGACCAGTGCTGACTGAGCCAAGAGCAGTAATCCTGATTATTAATGGCGACCAGTGCTGGCTGAGCCAAGAGCAGTAATCCTCATCATTAATGGCGACCAGTGCTGGCTGAGCCAAGAGCAGTAATCCTCATCATTAATGGCGACCAGTGCTGGCTGAGCCAAGAGCAGTAATCCTCATCATTAATGGTGACCAGTGCTGGCTGAGCCAAGATCATCATTAATGGTGACCAGTGCTGGCTGAGCCAAGAGCAGTAATCCTCATTATTAATGGCGACCAGTGCTGGCTGAGCCAAGAGCAGTAATCCTCATTATTAATGGCGACCAGTGCTGGCTGAGCCAAGAGCAGTAATCCTCATTATTAATGGCGACCAGTGCTGGCTGAGCCAAGAGCAGTAATCCTCATTATTAATGGCGACCAGTGCTGGCTGAGCCAAGAGCAGTAATCCTCATCATTAATGGCGACCAGTGCTGGCTGAGCCAAGAGCTGTAATCCTCATCATTAATGGCGACCAGTGCTGACTGAGCCAAGAGCAGAAATCCTCATTATTAATGGCGAATTGGCGACCAGTGCTGACTGAGCCAAGAGCAGAAATCCTCATCATTAATGGCGACCAGTGCTGACTGAGCCAAGAGCAGTAATCCTCATTATTAATGGCGACCAGTGCTGGCTGAGCCAAGAGCAGTAATCCTCATCATTAATGGCGACCAGTGCTGGCTGAGCCAAGAGCAGTAATCCTCATCATTAATGGCGACCAGTGCTGGCTGATCCAAGAGCAGTAATCCTCATCATTAATGGTGACCAGTGCTGGCTGAGCCAAGATCATCATTAATGGTGACCAGTGCTGGCTGAGCCAAGAGCAGTAATCCTCATTATTAATGGCGACCAGTGCTGGCTGAGCCAAGAGCAGTAATCCTCATTATTAATGGCGACCAGTGCTGGCTGAGCCAAGAGCAGTAATCCTCATTATTAATGGCGACCAGTGCTGGCTGAGCCAAGAGCAGTAATCCTCATTATTAATGGCGACCAGTGCTGGCTGAGCCAAGAGCAGTAATCCTCATCATTAATGGCGACCAGTGCTGACTGAGCCAAGAGCTGTAATCCTCATCATTAATGGCGACCAGTGCTGACTGAGCCAAGAGCAGAAATCCTCATTATTAATGGCGAATTGGCGACCAGTGCTGACTGAGCCAAGAGCAGAAATCCTCATCATTAATGGCGACCAGTGCTGACTGAGCCAAGAGCAGTAATCCTCATTATTAATGGCGACCAGTGCTGGCTGAGCCAAGAGCAGAAATCCTCATTATTAATGGCGACCAGTGCTGGCTGAGCCAAGAGCAGAAATCCTCATTATTAATGGCGACCAGTGCTGGCTGAGCCAAGAGCAGTAATCCTCATTATTAATGGCGACCAGTGCTGGCTGAGCCAAGAGCAGTAATCCTCATTATTAATGGCGACCAGTGCTGGCTGAGCCAAGAGCAGTAATCCTCATTATTAATGGCGACCAGTGCTGGCTGAGCCAAGAGCAGTAATCCTCATCATTAATGGCGACCAGTGCTGGCTGAGCCAAGAGCTGTAATCCTCATCATTAATGGCGACCAGTGCTGACTGAGCCAAGAGCAGTAATCCTCATTATTAATGGCGATCAGTGCTGACTGAGCCAAGAGCAGAAATCCTCATCATTAATGGCGACCAGTGCTCGCTGAGCCAAGAGCAATAATCCTCATCATTAATGGCGACCAGTGCTGGCTGAGCCAAGAGCAGTAATCCTCATCATTAATGGCGACCAGTGCTGACAGAGCCAAGAGCAGTAATCCTCATCATTAATGGCGAGCAGTGCTGACTGAGCCAAGAGCAGTAATCCTCATTATTAATGGCGATCAGTGCTGACTGAGCCAAGAGCAGAAATCCTCATCATTAATGGCGACCAGTGCTGGCTGAGCCAAGAGCAATAATCCTCATCATTAATGGCGACCAGTGCTGGCTGAGCCAAGAGCAGTAATCCTCATCATTAATGGCGACCAGTGCTGACTGAGCCAAGAGCAGTAATCCTCATCATTAATGGCGACCGTTGCTGGCTGAGCCGAGAGCAGTAATCCTCATTGTTAATGGCGGCCAGTGCTGACTGAGCCAAGAGCAGTAATCCTCATCATTAATGGCGACCAGTGCTGACTGAGCCAAGAGCAGTAATCCTCATCATTAATGGCGACCGTTGCTGGCTGAGCCGAAAGCAGTAATCCTCATTGTTAATGGCGGCCAGTGCTGACTGAGCCAAGAGCAGTAATCATCATTAATGGCGACCAGTGCTGGCTGAGCCAAGAGCATTAATCCTCATCATTAATGGTGACCAGTGCTGGCTGAGCCAAAATCATCATTAATGGTGACCAGTGCTGGCTGAGCCAAGAGCAGTAATCCTCATCATTAATGGCGACCGTTGCTGGCTGAGCCGAGAGCAGTAATCCTCATTGTTAATGGCGACCAGTGCTGACTGAGCCAAGAGCAGTAATCCTCATCATTAATGGCGATCAGTGCTGGCTGAGCCAAGAGCAGTAATCCTCATCATTAATGGCGACCAGTGCTGGCTGAGCCAAGAGCAATAATCCTCATCATTAATGATGACCAGTGCTGGCTGAGCTAAGATCATCATTAATGGTGACCAATGCTGGCTGAGCCAAGAGCAGTAATCCTCATCATTAATGGTGACCAGTGCTGACTGAGCCAAGAGCAGTAATCCTCATCATTAATGGCGATCAGTGCTGGCTGAGCCAAGAGCAGTAATCCTCATCATTAATGGCGACCAGTGCTGACTGAGCCAAGAGCAGTAATCCTAATCATTAATGGCGATCAGTGCTGGCTGAGCCAAGAGCAGTAACCCTCATCGTTAATGGTGACCAGTGCTGGCTGAGCCAAGAGCAGTAATCCTCATCATTAATGGCGACCAGTGCTGACTGAGCCAAGAGCAGTAATCCTCATCATTAATGGCGACCAGTGCTGGTTAAGCCAAGAGCAGTAATCCTAATCATTAATGGCGACCGTTGCTGGCTGAGCCGAGAGCAGTAATCCTCATTGTTAATGGCGACCAGTGCTGACTGAGCCAAGAGCAGTAATCCTCATCATTAATGGCGACCAGTGCTGACTGAGCCAAGAGCAGTAATCCTCATCATTAATGGTGAACAGTGCTGGCTAAGCCAAGAGCAGTAATCCTAATCATTAATGGCGACCGTTGCTGGCTGAGCCGAGAGCAGTAATCCTCATTGTTAATGGCGACCGGTGCTGACTGAGCCAAGAGCAGTAATCCTCATCATTAATGGCGACCAGTGCTGACTGAGCTAAGAGCAGTAATCCTCATCATTAATGGCGATCAGTGCTGGCTGAGCCAAGAGCAGTAATCCTCATCATTAATGGCGACCAGTGCTGGCTGAGCCAAGAGCAGTAATCCTCATCATTAATGGTGACCAG